>NC_052538.1:7362642-7725142 GCF_016699485.2 Gallus gallus | reverse complement strand
TTAGCTTCCTACCAACTCTGCCATTCCTTTCAAAGGCCACCTGGAGCAATTGCCTCTTTTTTTCCCCTCAGTGGAAGACTAATTAGCATCTAAACCAACTACATACTGAATGCTAAGGTTGCATGAGCCGCATGCTCCTCAACCTCCATTTTACACTGCTGACCCAAAAAGATGAAGTCATTCTTCCTTCACAGTCACCTTCCTGCAACCTTTTTGGTGAGCTTCAGTCTACTTGGTTATTCACAGATAAATTATTTCAGAGCATATTCAAACTCAAGTCCCTCAGCTTCGTCTTTCATATAAGACCATTCAGAAAGAAGAACCCAATGAAAATACAGGACATAGCTGGAGTCCAGCAGACAGAATGCAAGCTTCAGAGCCTGCTCGAAAGGGTGTGGAGCAAATGGCAGTGCAAATACTCCCCCTGACTCGAGAGGAACAAAGTCCCAAGGGAAGAGCAGGTTTTGGGCTGACCTGCTTACCTCATGGCTGAGACCAAGAAAGAGAGCTGCAGCACAAATCTCAGCAGTGCATCAAGGTAGAAGTACATCCCCTGGTGCTGCAGATGCGTCAGGAGACATGAACACAGGTCTGGGTCTCCCAGGGCTTGCTGCTGTTTTGTTTTTGCTGAAAGCTGCTGTTATAGGCAGACTCTTTTGTTCAGCTGATTCTGCCCAAGTATTTCATGATTGATTTGCTAACAAACTACAAACTCATGCAAAATCTTAGCATTTTAGAGCATCCCCTTGTTAACATTTGTCCATTCCCTTCCCTCAGTCCCCAGCCATTCCACTGGTATCAAAGCTGTGTTGTCAGACTCTTCCTCTATGCTCTAGGCTCATGAACAAATAGCACCTTTTGTTCTTCCCCAATAGAAGACCAGGACATGCAGTACAAACCAAAGTGTTCAGACAAATACCAAGCTAGCAGCAACATGGTCTGTTTCTGTGGCCCAGCTGATATATGCTAACCCATCAAGTCATGGTAATCTGGTGTTTTAAGATTGTCTTGTTTATGCTCGAACACATTGTGCTGCACATCAGCTGGACAAAGCCTCCAAAATACACACACAATATAGATAGGACAAGGAGTGCAAGCTAATTTTTCTTTTAAAAATAATCTCTCATTTCAGGGGAAAAACAACAACTTGATCAGATAATTTTTTGTGATATCCTAATATCCATTACTGTGAGTAGGAGTTTGAAAGAGGTTGTCAGCCCATGGGTACCCTTTGTTAAAATCCTGTAGGTCAGCATGAGAATAACTACTCCTTATTGCATAGATCAACTGTCCATACCAATGAAAATTCATCATAAATGACAAGTTTGGGGCTTGTTTTCTCCTTCCCATCTCCTCAGTTCTCACAGCACCTTTCTAGCCTGTATAACACACAGTATGTGCGGTTCCTATTTCTTAGGGGAAAAACAGTTTGTTGACAATGACAGGCTGTAATTAGACTGTAATATAAAGCAAGAAAAGTACAGTGCTCTGTGTTCATACCCTGCACATCACAATGGGATGTCATTCTGGGCTGCTTGTTCCTTGTGCCTGCCATAGTAACCATCATTAACAATACAAATAGGTAAAAGCTTTTTTTTTTCTTTCCGTATTTTCTTTCCAAAGTCAGCCAGAGGCTCTATAAAAAGAAAGTAATATTAGGCTGGCCCTACCACGTATTCGGGATCCACAAGGAGCATGACTGTTTTTGTCCTGAGCTAAAGCTAATAATAAGTTCTGTACCAGGACAGCTTCAGGTCAAACATGTGAAACCGCCATGCTTTGCAGAGCCGTAGGTATTCCTGAGTGCCCTCACCACTGTTGATACAAAACCCAAAGACAAACATGTAGGCAAGATGTGGCAGGATTGGGCCCAAGCTGAATGCAACTTTAACTAAAAAAAGTAAGCTCCAAAAGCATTACACCTGGGTGACACGATTCAGCCTGGATAAATGTCAGATCTGCATACAAATCAAATCAGTTTTGAAGATGTTCCACAGTTAGGCATCTTGCACTTCCAGCTCCAGGCAGAGATAGTTGTTTGCAAGCTTCTGGAGTTCAATACAGTTGCATGAGTCCATAAATCAGTTCAGCTGGCAAAAACACAGGTCCGTTTTTTACTTTACTCATGCTGTTTTCTTCTTTAATGCTGAACTGGCTCCAAATTCCCAAAAGCATCAAAGCTACAATCAGTTTCCTTATCTGAGAAAGGCCACAGACATTTCTGGGTAGCTCAGACTGTGAGAAACTGCAGAGGGCAGAGCAGTACAGTCGGGAAAAAAGTGAAAAAAGTACTGTGGAAGAATAGATGGAGACAGCTCCAGATCATAGGAGGGTACATAGAAGCAAAACCCAAAGATGAGTTGACTCAAAAGATCTTGAAAGCGTGACCTTGGTTGGTCAGGAATTCAACAGGGGGAAAGTGACTAAGCCACCTTAAGATGGAAAGCGAGAAAAGACATAGAGCATAATAGGCGGCATCTGAGCAGGGTCTTCTGAGCTCTTCCCAGGATCTAGAGAGAGGACTAATGAGAAAATGCCATTGCCAGGCTTGGTGCAGCAGTTCCACTGGCAAGCTGCAGAGCCGTGTGCGAATGATGAAAGCTCTACGATGCCATTTCCCACCTTTCTTTGCTTTCCTCTGCGAGTGACTCCAGTTTAAATGCCATGATAAAGCAGGTTTCTCATTTGCATTTTCCAAAATAGGCTGATAGGAGTTTGTTTTGTGTTTTTAAACATTCTTTCCTATGACCTTGGCTGGAAAAAGTTCACCGGTTACTACTGACATTTGACTTGATCACTCACAGGAAACAGAGAGGAACATTTCAGCCGTTCTCAGCCCATGCACGGCAGTGGCAGCTGCCTGGTTTCTCCCAGGTTTCAGCTCCAAGAACTAAGCCTTCCCAGAAAGCCAGTGCAATTTGAAAAACTGCAGTATAAATGGGAAGTAGAACACCACATGTGTCTAATTATTCCTCCTCTGCTGCCCTAGCAATTAAGACTAATAGTGAGTGATGTGTGGACTGTCACCTGTATGCCCCGACTGTGTGCTTTCTCAAAGGTTGATTTCATGCTCAGCATGGCACATGGAGCACATGAAAACAAAGACTTCTACTTTTCCATGGCAGTGACAGCTTGTGAAACCCCTTGCACCGACCTGTTATAGCCCACGTCAGGGAAATGTTGCTGAAGCTTCCCCCATGCACCAAGTGCCACTACAGCCTCTCTCAGCAAAAACTGATAAGTTCCCCAGGAAAACAGCATGCATTTGGTGGTCCACTGACCACCTCCTGTTGTTTCTGAAAGACAGACGTGGGGATGTGCAAAAATTTTAAAAAAGAAACAAACAAACCACAACCAACCAAGCAAAGACCTGAAAGATCTGCGGAAAATAAAACCAGTCACTGGGGCTGGAGTTTTCCAAGGGAAATTAAGTGGGACAGCCTTACTGAACAGGAAAGGTGGAACCTGAAGTACTGTGAATATTGCTTTCTTGCTGTGGCCAAATTAACTTCCCTGTGACTTAAAAGAGAGCTGACAACTCCATATGTGATCCAAAATAACTTCACACAATGCCGATTCTTTCATTTGCTTCCACTAAGGTCATCTGCCATATACAGACTCACTGCAGAAAAGGAACCACGCAGATAGAAGAAGGTCCTTGTGAAGGACTAGGGCTCCCGAGCACAAGACAGACGGGAAGAAATAAAGCTTGGTTTAGTGGGTACACTGCAATGAGGGAGGGTGTGCTACGTGTAATTTCTATTGAAAAACCTACCACCTTTGTTCAAGGAAGTGTAAATTGTGTTTCATTTCTCTGCTGCCAACAGTTCACTTCCTCCTTCTTCTGTCAAAAGGAAGTGGTGTGGATTTAGGCAGGGGGAGAGCATGAACCCCAGTGAGAGACCACCTCTGAAATACACCTGTGGGTACGAGTCACTCTGGCTGTCTCAGAAACACTGGTTTGCTGCTTGACCTATTTCTAGCTTCAGCAAGGAGAACAAAAAAACCACACACAAAAAACAGCACATTGATTTTGCAACTGGTTGTTCTACAGAATAAATTAACCCCAACCCAATGTTTGTTTGGCATCCGGGGGATCTGACAGAGAGGTCATTGGAGACAGTACCAAGATTTAGGACGGGAGATAAAGAAGGAGAGATGGGCCTGTTTTCGGTTCAAGAGGTTGATACACATTAAAGCTACCTATCTGTCCCAGATTTCTCTTCCTTCCCTCCCTTCCTGCAAGAGCTTGGTACAAAAATGAATCCTATAAACATCTAGGATGTGCTTAGCTTGGAGCCACTCTCTGCTAGCTGTAGAGAAGAGTCGAGTGTTCACTGGTCCCTGGAGAGGAAACCTGTAGTAGCAGCCTGTACCAGGCTGTGTGGAGGCAGAAGTGTTCAGCAGGACTCTGATTGCCCTCCTGACCTCCATGCAGACATCCGTGCTTGTTACAAGAAGGCAAAGCTCTGACCTCACACAATCGTTTCTGTGAGGGGCAGAGCCAGGTAAGCAGCAATGGCTGTCTCAAATATGCAGCTTTCCAAGCAGGTGTGGTACTGCTGGGGTTTGGGCTTGCATCGAGTGTCAGTAGGTTAAGTACACAGAGCCAGGGTCCCTTGAATTGACCCAGGGTCACAGCACTGACTGCAGGCATGTCACAAAGACAAGAAACAGCTGCCCATGCAGAGCAGCGTGAAACGGGAAGCAGGAGGTAATGCTGAGACAACACCCAGAAGCATTAATTTTTTCCTCCAGAAGATGACAAACACAAGAGCAGCCAGGCTGGGCAGGAGAGGACTTCCCAGTCACATTCCAATCATAGCCACCTCACAGAGACCAGGATAGCATGTAGCGCAACCTCTGCAGAACATTTTGCCCAAGAACATGAGGAGCTGAAGTTTTCCTCCAAGATAAAGGGAGAAGACTGAAAATGCCAATGTGTCTGCACAGAGGTAAGACACCCTTTGAGGCCTTTCTGAGGCTCACTGCTGCGATGATGCCCTGAAGATGCCCTAGAGGCAAGGAGCATCACCCAAAGGGCTGCAGAGGTGTGCCTGTGCAGGCAGAACTGGGCCACAAAATTCAGCTGCCAGTAACAAAGTCCTGAGTGAAAGGGGTGAGGAAGCAAAGCAGTGCTCACTGGCTCCTGCTAGGACACCAGCAGTTGTGCACGCAGAAGAATTAAGCACAGTTAGGCAGAGCTGCCTATTCTGTGAGTTACAAAAATAAAGCTAGAGCACTAAAAATCAGCTGCAGGAACCGAGTGGAGAGAGGGGTAACAAGCAGCGAAAGCAGTGCTTGAGAAGCATTGCCTTCAGTTTGTCATGCTCTCCTGACTATCACCGGGGTGGGCACCAACATGTTGGACTTCCCAGGAACCCACAAGCTATGGCAGCAGGATGATTGAAGATTTCATCATCCAGGTCCCATGCCTGAGGCCAAAATGCCCGAGCAGCACCTTGCAATCACATGGGACTGACGCACCAGATATGGTTGATACTGAGTGCTAAGGAGGCTTTCCAGAGAAGCTGGAGAAACAGCAGCTCCTCCCTAGCCAGAAGTTGTGTCTGCTAGCAAGGATATGACAAAAGAACACTGAAACTGAAAACAAAGAGAGCTAGCTGGGAAATTCTCCTTCACTAAGAGTAGAGAATATTTTCCCAGCAGGAAAATGAAGAGAAAGAAGACATAAGAATTCACTACCAGTCTCCTAAACACATTTCTTTTTCTGAGCGTATCTGACCCTGAATTTCTCCCTCAAATAATCCATCTCAGAAACCAGAGCTATAAAGTCTGCAAGGGAATTCTGCATTTCACCTAGGAACACATGGAACCTGTGGAGAGTAATGCTGGGTGGGAGCAGGCCACACAGGCGATGGTGATCTGTCCAGGTAGCAACAGTGTAGGTAAGCCAACGGTGACTTCTGAATTAGATTTACACCTCATGAAAAACTGACCTATGAGTACACACAGAGTGGCATGTTTTCCCTGCTGTGGTTGGCTCCATCACCCAGCAGTTGGTCAGAGGTGTGCAGTGTTGCTCCAGAGTGATTCTGACCACTTCTTTCAGGAAGGGTTTAGTCACTGAGGATGTCTCATTACTCACCAGCCCTTAGGGGTTTTCTCAACTGATGCCTAACCAACGTCATACATTTCACGTGGGAAAGTAATCTGACCGTATCAGAGGTCCAGTTTTCTCACTGCTGCTGTGCAATGTACAAGTGAGATGAGCTCAGGCCTGTCCAATCTACAGCCCACAGGCTTCAGGATTGCTTTCAGTCATCAGCTCATATTTGCTGAGCTGATATTTCTATTTTCAGCTGACATAAATACATGACCTGCAAATTTTCAAATGGAATGTATGGAGTCATGATTCAACTCAAAAATCTGACCATGTCTCTCTACCAGATTTCTCTCAGACCTGCCTTCCCATAGAGGTCTGCAAGCTCTTGTTCATCACTGGTGAAACTGCACAGCTAATGGTGGTGTCTATGCTGCCCCCAGATATCTATATTCTATCCTTTCCAATTCCCAGTGTCTCCTCACCAACCCCCTCCTGTGCCCTTGTGCTTCCCTACAACCTCATTGGTTCACAGAGTCTTATATGGCAATCAAGACCAACTTCTGAAAGTACAACAGGACTGGTGCTGGTGCTTCCATGCAGGACAGAGACCACAAAGACCCTTCTAGTTCTGTGTCCTAGGGCAAAATCCTGTCTGGGAAGTGATGAGAAAGCTTTTAACCAGGTGTCTCCACAACTGCAGCTCCCAAGCACCCAGCATTTTTGGTGCTTTTCCTCTAGAAGTCACAAAGGCTCTTCAAGAGTCTTGCATTCCCCCCTCCCCCCCAGCCCAAGAATGAAAATAAATTACTCCAACCAGCTGCCTTTCTTGAGGTGCTACAAAACAAACTACAGTGGAAATGTTATCATTTGTAACCCATTTAGCCTGCAGGTGTTAAAGTTTTAACATTTAAAAATAGTTTCCCATGGTAGCATGTAAATACAAGGTATGGCCAGCGCAAGCAGACCCAAATAGAGTGTGGTTGTATTGTTTGGAGTTATTTATTTCTGCCTGTCACAGACCCTGGCAAAACTTTGCCTCATTACTTTCTTACGCCTCTGCATGCATTCAAGACATTGAAATGACTTTGAGACTGAAGTGGAATACATGGGAGATGTTACAGTCCTAACATCACTGCTATAAGAGGAGGTCTTGCTGTCCCTACTGCTACCACAATTGCTGCTTCAGTTGAGCCAAATCTGTCCAAAACGGAGCAGACTTTCAGCAGGCCACATCCCTGCAAGAAGCTCTTATCCCTCCAGAGATACCACAAATAATAGGCTTTGCTCCTCTTCCCTCACCCATAGAAATGATACTTTCCTTAAATACTGATTCCTTCCTAAAAATACTCAGCTTTAGTCCTGCCTGGCACAAGACAGTTCAGGTCATGCAGTTAAATCTTGCCAAAATTGCAACAAACTGAGAGCATGTTGCAAGAAGCAGCAATCACACATGCTACCCTTTGAAACAGAGCCAAACAAGACCAGCTAGTGCCTTTATACAGGCCAAAGACAAGCAAGAACCAAGAAAAAGAGCACAGCACCAAGAAAATGCTGCCTGCTTAGTGTTTGCTTAGAAAAAAGAGCAGGAGGGACCAGGAGCTGTCCTCTGCAAGGACACAGTCTTCAGCTGCCCAGAGATGGCAAAGCAAGGTATCCTCAAACTAACAGCAATTTCTTTCTACCTCCCAGTTTAATGATAGGGTGCGTAATCAAGGGAAACAGAAGGAAGTCTGCTTCTGTAATCTAGCATTTCTAGGTTACACAGAGATGGGTGTTCCTTACACCCTGATTTATTCGTCCATGCTCTGTATTCCAAAATGGTCACGTTGGCTACGTGCTACCCAGCATAGCCAGCTGGTGTCCCAGGGCTGCTGCC
Source organism: Gallus gallus (assembly GCF_016699485.2). Taxonomy (NCBI): domain Eukaryota; kingdom Metazoa; phylum Chordata; class Aves; order Galliformes; family Phasianidae; genus Gallus; species Gallus gallus. The sequence continues at coordinate 7,717,199 of NC_052538.1, read as the reverse complement.
CTACAACAGGGCTGCCTCTGGGGCAACATAATCTGTAGGGAGGTAATGACACAGGAAGAGGGAAGAAGAAACATGAAAGAGTGACCACCAGAGCCTAGGACATGTTTTCAGGCCTGGCATTTAGGAAAACTATTTCTGACTTGAGATAAACCAGAGCTAGGGTGGAGGGGGAGGAGGGAAAGCAACACTCCAGAACAAAGAGACCCCACCACCTCCTCCTATGCATACACTCAGAAAAAGCTGTCCCAGATGTCAAAGATTTAAGTGTCATTCACTCAGAGCAGGACATCACGAGCTAAAGATAAAGATCTAAAAATATTTGCTGGAAGTTGCATTGCAGTCATGTTTATTTTCTTTGTGCCATTTCGCAAAAGACGATGCTGCCTTCCTCTCCACGCCGTTCCCAGAAGCCTGCAGGGAATGGCCACGCTTACTGATGTCCTTATTTAACACTTCAGTCATTCCTCACACTCCTTCACAGAAGACGCCAGGACTTTGAGACAGGCTCGCCAGCAGGTGTGCTGGGACTCACCACTCTGTGCAGGAGTACTAACACCAGCTAATTAAATCTATTGTTAAAACAATTTGTTTCTTGCTGGGGCTGACTCGCCTGGAAGCATCTGAACAAGGCAGGTTTCATTTCTGAGGGCAGACTGCCACCTTTATTTGGGAACGCCTCACCCTCCGCACGTCATTTTAGATTTAAAGCTCAGATCAGGAGCAGAGAAAAGAGTTGTATTAGAAGAAGAAAATTAAAAATCCCAGGCCAAACTCCAAGCCCTCCCTTAGCACAAGCAGTGCTCAGTGGAGAAACCCACCAGTCAGTCAGTCAGCCAGCGTTAGCTCCTAGAACAAATGAAGGCGGCAAATGATGAGACCTGCAGTGTATCGGTCATAAAGGTCTGTTTGTAACGAACACCTACCCTCAAGAGGGCTCTGTGTGGTGTACTTCATGGCTCATAAGCACACATCATCTGATCAGCACAGCATGGGCATGCCATTGTCCTTCCACCCCCTGCCCTCCACCCTGTAAAAAAGAGCACCACATTTCTCCTTTCCAAGGACTTATCTTTTCAGGGAGAGGCACAGTCCAGCCAGCAGCCCAGTTTTATGGGAAACAGAGCAACAAATGCAATGCAAGGTCTTCTGCAGAAGGATACACCCTGCCGCTTGAGCAACCAGATCTGTATTCACTCCCCAGTGACCAGGCCTTCTCACTGGGCTGATGATTCAAGCACTTATTAGGAAGCATTTGAGCGTAGGTCTTGAGAGCAAATCACGACAGCAGCCTCTCACAGCTTCCATACCTCATACACATATGCTCCATAGCCATAGCCCGTCACTAGCAACTTTCCAACTCTGCATACCATAGACAGTCATGTCCTAATTACAGACAAAGCTCTGTGGCCCTTAATTGGGCAAAAATTAATTACAGTATGTGCCAGACAAGTAAACCTCTTTCTGAATACATAATGCTCTGCGATGAGGCTCTCCACAGACAGGTAAGTAAATCAGTGTGAGGAAGAGATTTCAATGGCATTCATTTGGGATAGCTAAACCACAAAACACTTATCTGCTTTTCTAACTTAATTGTATTTGGATTTAACTGCCATAACTCAGTGTGATAATAAAAGCTTCTAATTTCCCCAGTTTTCTCTTGACCTCCATTACCATGCAGCTCCATTTCCATCAACCCAAGAGGCCCTTGCTGCATTCAGCTGTGCCCAGCAGTTCTTGGACTCTTCAAGTCTCACATCCCACTCTGCTCTGATTATAACCAAACTTATTAATGCTCTTTACTAGTTTATTCAGTGCTTATGGTTCTCTCAACTCTCCTGCCCACTGTAAAACATTATTTTGCTGTGAAATGTATTTGAGATGTACACTTGAAGCAGTGCACAAAAGAAATCAGGGAACAAAATAGCCCCCCTAGGAGACTTAGGGAGTGACACCTCCAGCCAGGCTCTCTAACACTGAAAACAAAAAGCTGATGAAAAGCCCTAAGCAGCTGATTTTTCCTAGCTCTCTGTTAAGCCAGGCTTACCGCAAGTATGAAAGCATAATCTCTCAGTCTTCGCTCTTTCCAAAAGGGATTTTGGTGCAGCTCCAACAGGAAAACCCCCTACTCCCTGAACTATGAGATTGGTCCCTTTTGTCTCTCACTTCGATCTCACTGATTGCCTTCTGGCTTGAGATTTGGCAGGTGAAGCCCAGCAATGCCAGCTGCAACAGCAGGTCAGCCCATTATCCCTTCCCAGCCTTCACCTCCCCTGGCACCTACTGAGGTGCTCATGAACTGCCCAGGGTATGGTGACGTGGCTGATTGCCATGCGCCAGTTATCAACTCCTTGCCTCATGTTTTATATCCCCCACAAGGATTAAACCCTCATTTGCATGAAGAGATGTTTCTGGCACACTGGAAGTCCCAGGTTCAGGTTTCTCTTTCGTGTCTGAATAAGCTTAGATAACCAAATGGATGTCCATAGTGTTTTTTGTTTGGTGTTCAGTGCATCCTGATGAATTTCTAGATCTCTTGTTGGTCCTTCAACCAACTGCACAGATCTGTTGTGTTTGAACAAGAGGGCATGGCACTGGCACAGCTGCCCAGAGGAGCTGTAGGTGCCCCCTCCCTGCAGGCACTCAGGGATGGAGCCCTGGGCAGCCTGATCTGTTGGGTGGCAACCAGTCCATGGCAGGGGGTTGGAACTGGGCGATCTTGAAGGGCCCTTTCAACCCAAGCCATTCTGTGGTTCTCTGATATGGGTAAGATCTGGGGGCAGACAGCTGCAAGGATCACATCTGCTGTGAACATCAGATCCCCTCATCTACCAAAGGTGGAAAAAAATCAGAGCCAGAGCATTTTAAGTAAAAACCAATCCCTGAAACATGCGAGGAAGGAAACAAAAACAAACTGCAACCTATTACCAAATGCAACTTTCTACCTGCAACTTGGTTTTTCTCCATTGCCAGTGCTGCTGTTGCTGCCAGGAAGGAGCTGTGAGGCCATGGCAAACTCCAGGCTGCAGTTGTACGTGCACATACATGGCTTCCATAAAGCACTCAGAGGTGAGGCTTTGCACTTAGCTCCTTTTGCTTCTGTTCCTTCAACTTTCCACGTCTGTTTAATACCAGTACCCAGAATAACTTCACAGTTTGATTCTGCAGAAAAGGATCAAGGGTGCCTCAGCTTCCAAGGCAGCTTGTGTCTGGTGTGCTTTTCATGGGATCTGCCCTATTTTTCCAACTGCTCAGACATCACACGGGCCAGAGATCAATTACCTGTGAATAGGTCACTGGACAGAGCTTGGCAAATGGGGGGCAAATGACACTGCTAACAAAATGAGAGCACTTACCAATCACGTAATGTCCTTTACCGGCTACATGCTCTTCAACAAGTGCCTGTACCTGCTGCAAGACAGCCTCTGCAGTCATCCATCGGCATTGCAGTGAACAAACCCGTGTACTGCCAGCTTAGCCGTCAGTGTACAGGAGAGGGAGCATTTGCTGCAGGATCTGCTGCTTCCCCATTGCCAGCTGGCCTTGTTTCCCGGCCCCTTGGAGGTACTGCAACCGCTGGTGCACGGCACAGGGCTTTTTCTGGGTTATGTTATTACAGGGGTTTCCAAGAGCTTTCCTGTAAAGAAGGATCTTACTGCAAGCTTTGGGACATGCCTATGAAGTTCCCACTATGCTATAGCTACACAAACATCCTTCCATCCATCAAATCTCACTCAGGACTGCATTTTCCTGAGATACACTGTTACCAAGAAGGGAAAGGAGGCCTGGTGTAAGCCTTATCCTTTATGGAAAGACTGCTTTATTCATTCAGTTATGTCTAGTCACCCCAAACTCCTGATTCCTCTGAGAAGTATGGCTCCAACCCCTGCTGAAGTCACTGTGGTTATGATTCACAGCCTAGATGGAATTGCCAGGAATCCACCATTCAGAAGACAGAAATCCCAGTGCAGTTATTTGCTGGCCTAAGCAGAAAGAGACCCTTGGCCAGATGAATTCTAGCACCAAAACAGTCGTCAGCAAGGCATCGCCTCTACTGCCATACCACCAACATCTGCCTCTGACACCATGGGCTGACAGAATAAAACAGGAGGCATTGCTTTTGAAGCAGCCTTCACGTATTCAAAAATCAAAAATAGCATTTGGCTTTGTATTCAGAAATACGGACATTTTGTGGTCTTAGGCTCCTTTTAATAGTGAGAAAGGAAATGCGTGCATCACAGGGAGGCACTGGTCTATAAGCAGCACTGGCCAGAAGCAGCTGTTCTTGTGGGTGAGGAGTGCTGTAAAGGGAGGAAGGACCATTCCTGCTCTGGGCCCCAGCTTACAGCAAGAGAATGCCTCATTTTTATCATGTTCATCAATTTTGAATGAAAGAGGGAGTGCAGTTCCAGGTTCAAGAAGCTCAAGAGCTGCTCCTTAGGAAAGATAAAGCCTCATGGAGTCCATGCCTCATGGAGTCAGGAGGCTGCCTCGAAAACCATTCCCTGCAACACTGTAATCAAAACCCAAATATTTAGGTGTGGCCAGATGGCTTGTAGCTAGGGATGGAAAAAATCTCTCTCCTCTGCCACTCTGTTTAGTTCTGATTTTAATACAACCAGTGTCTTGTAGAAGATAGGCATGGGTCCCCAGTGTGATTGCTTGTCCCAAACCACTGATGTTTAAACTCTCATCGTCAGACAACCCCTATTTCAAAAACTCAAGTGAAGAGCAGAAAAAGGTGAAAACTGTAAAACATTTGGTTGAACTAGAAGATCTCAGAGATCTTTTCCAACCCTAACAATTCTGTGATTGAGCAGTGGGTGTTCTCCCCCTACATGTGCCCAGGCACACAGGGACACTGAAGCATCATGGGGACCCACCTCACTCCCTTGACATCACACTTCCCCACAACTCTCTACTTCATCACAATGCCTGGGTGAGTCCTGAGCTCCACGGGGCACCTGTAAGAAGGAAGGTGACGATCAACCACTGCCACACACCATGTACTAAGTCTTGAAGCCTGGGAGCAAAACAAGAGCTTTGCTAAAGCACACTGTAATCACCCAGCATGCCAAAAATCAGTGCAGGTGAGAAGGTGCTCAATGAGCTGGGGTACAAGCTGGGTCAGACCTTAGGGGAGGGCAGTTTCTCAAAGGTGAAAGCAGCCACCTCTACCAAACACAAAGACACCCTGGCCATCAAGGTGGTGGATCGACGACGAGCCCCCCCAGCCTTCGTGTACAAATTCCTGCCCCGGGAGCTTTCCATCCTACGCAGAATTCGTCACCCCAACATTGTGCACATCTTTGAGCTCATTGAGGTGTGCGATGGGAAGCTCTACATCGTGATGGAGGCGGCAGCCACCGACCTTCTGCAGCTGGTGCAGAAGATGGGCAAGATGCCCTGCGTCCCTGAAGCCCGGGACATCTTTGCACAGATTGTGGGGGCTGTGCGCTACCTGCATGATCGCAATCTGGTGCACAGGGACCTGAAGTGTGAGAATGTGCTGCTGACTGCCGACGGCCGCCGGGCCAAGCTCACCGACTTTGGTTTCAGCAAGGAGGTTAACGTCTACCCAGACCTGTGCACCACGTTCTGCGGCTCAGCAGCCTATGCTTCCCCAGAGGTGCTGATGGGCATCCCCTACGACGGCAAGAAATCTGACATGTGGAGCCTGGGGGTGATGTTTTTTGTCATGGTGACCGGCTGCATGCCCTTCAATGACACCCATGTCCGCAGCCTACCCCAGCAGCAGAAGAAGGGGGTCCTGTACCCAGAGGGAGTGCTCCCATTGCCAGAGCACTGCCAGGCCCTCATCGCCCAGCTGCTAAACTACAGTGCAGAGCGCCGTCCTGGCGCGGGGCAGGTGGCCAAGAACTGCTGGCTGAAAGGAGACATCTGAGGGAAAATCCTTGCCAGAGACCCCAGTGTGGCAGTCACATTTTAGTACAATAAATGCTGTAGCAGAAAAGAACATTGGCAGTTTCTCGATCGCTTTGAGCAGCAGAATGTGAGTGGGATTGAATTTCAAGTGCTGGCAAGACTGCATGGTGATCAATAAGGTGGTCAAAGTTGGTCTCAAGTAGGTGGTCAAACCCCTCCACAAAGGAGATAAATGAGCCTACTGTGGGTTTGACTTCTAGCCCTGGTGACTGTGTTGAGTGAGGGATTAGAGAGCACCATAGGGCTGCGTATGCCAGAGTTTGCTTCTTGGTCATAAAGGGGGCGAGGTCCAAGCTCTACCAACAGCCTTGGTTATCACCAAACTGTGATTGAGCTTTAGATCACACAGAAATGTTCAAAAACCCACGTTTAGAGCAGAATCCTTGAAGACAACTCAATAGCATTACCAAGCCAAAAGTTTTGGTGTCTCTTCAACCAAAGTCTTACAGATATTGATTCTTGCCAGCATTTGAAATCTCTGCCAAGAAAAAGCTGATGAGAAGGAAATGCCGATAGCAATGAGGAACACTGAAATGGGAAACAGGGAAAGATGTAACAGAGAAGTGCTTATCTAACACCAGATTTCCAGATCCCACACAAAGTTACCAATTAATTCCCCCCCATGTAAGCCCTCCCCCCCCCAAATATGCTGTCTATCCCAGCTGTCAAGCTTTCAGATGGTTAATTAAAGGTAGGAGCTGGCATCTGAAATGCACCTTCATGAGATGTTTCAAGTTGTCTCTCAACAAGTTCCAACCAAACTTCCACTGAAGCTGAAGTCAAAGGGAAACTTTCCAGTTCGGTGGTCCACTAATCCCAGTGTCATTAGTGCCCTGCAAGTGAACGCAGCGCAGCCCTGCCAGGGGATGTCTGAAATGGACAGAGCTCATGTGGATCTGCTGGAGAAGAAGGAAACATCTTTTGTAACACAAACATTTTGGGTCTATTAAAAGCAGAAGTTTAAGTAGAACAGGATGTGGCTGCAGAGCCAGCCCAGAGCTTTTCAGCATATGGGCTACAGTGAATTTTGCCACCACCAGAATGAAGATTTATTTTGCTCTCAGCTGTAAAATAAAACTTTACCACAGCAGCAAAGCCCATTGCAGAGTAAGGGATTGGATGGGTGTCCTGAGCCCTGTGGCTGGGGAAACAGGCTTGGGAAGAGGAGTGGGTGAAGGGGATGGGAAAGAATAGAGAAATCAAAGGAATGCAGGAAGCATGGAGGTGGATTTTGCAGTGGTGAGACTTCCAGCGAGGCTCAAGCCTCTTTTTCCTGCTAGCCCTCATCTCCAACACCTGCCTTGTTTTTGCTCTTGCACTGATGGAAACAGAAATATTGCCTACCTCCTTCTGATGGGGCCCTGGACACCACCCAGATGCTGCTGTGCAGCCATTTGAAGATGACAACTCCATGGTATTGTTACCTTACACCAAAGCTGTGCCAAAGAGCTCACTCCAGGAACCAGTGCATGTGAAAGCTTCCCTAGCAACACAGAAAAGTGAATGAGATCCTTAGGCCATAAAACTTACCTTTATAAGCAGCAAATAATGTCTGTAGGTCTGAGGCACTGCCATCACAAGTGCTTTCCAATGTTTCCACAAGGTGGGCTCAGAGATCTGCTCAGGTTGTGACACCTGTGTCTTGGAATCCCTGCAAGGGCCTCTCAGGTGTCTTGAAGCAATTTTACCCCATTTAATCAGTGACCTAAGGATTCCAAAGACATCATCCCTGTGTTCAGCACAGTTCAGCTCTGTGGTTTCAATCCAGCCTCATTTGGCCTGAAACACAGACTTCATTCCACACAAATGAAAGGAGCGGAGACAGTGGAAGGAGAAAGGGGGCAAGCACCTTCATGTCTTGACCCATTTGATTATATCAAGCATAATTAATAAAAGTAGTTTCACATCGAATGACAGGAAATTCCCCATGTGCATGATTTTCCATGAATCACAGTTTTGTTTTCACAGCAAACATTAATCTGGGCACCAGGTGGTACGTCTTAACCTCTTGTGTGACAGTGAGCGGACTGAGTGCCTTACCTCAGTCAAGAGGATTGCATTTCACATCACAGTTTAAAACTTCCCTGGTCTCCAGAATTTTGATCAGATCGTGGATCTGTTGAGAGACATGTGAATTCGCTCTCTGACCGCTTCCAAATCCATCTCATTTTATCTCATGAATGAATAAGAGGGGATACGCTACAAAAGAAGATGGGTCTTTCCCAGTACTGAATAAAGGATTTGGATGTCCTAACTGCACTTAGCACAGCCAGGAGGGCACACACGCAGCACAAGGCTGCCTACAGAGTCTGGGCAGGCTCCATCCCCTGGAGCTCCCACCAGCAGAAAGATGTTTATTTCCAGTGCTGCCATCCCAGGAGCAGCTCCCAGGGCCCTGCTGGGAGGGAGAGCTAACTCCTGCAGCAGCTGGCATTGACCTCCGAGCCACAGAAGATCACAACCCTTCAACAAAAATGCCATGGGCACAGAAGAGACCTCCTGGGGAGCCAAGCAATTTGTAGGTGGCAGCACTGAGAGCAGACAGTGGGACACCATGGTTTGCCTCCTGTATTTCCTAGCATCGAGAAGTATTTCTGGGCAGCACAGCTCACAGCGTGCTCTACAACAAGAGCAAGTCCTGCTAACATGTAGGAAAGAAATTAAATTCCTCTTAGCAAGGCAGTTTAACAACAGTAATGAGACAATGTCAACAACAGCATCATCAGAGCCAGCATGGGAGCTGACAGTCCACAGAGCCCTGTGCTTCCTCACAGGAGTAGCTTTCCAAGGGGTCACATCCCACCAGATGCTCTCTATCCTGCTAAATGATTTTAAAGCAGATAGAAGCTCCTCCGTGTGGTCACTTTGTCTGTTCTCCATGTCCTGCATTGACCCTCTCAAAGCATAGCTGGCAACACCGCTTTGTTGGTCATGCGCTACACAGCACTCTCAGATCTGTGAGTTCTCCAGAGGGGGCCAACACGCCATTCCCATTACAACCTTAATTAAAAGTACAGCTTGAGGGCTCACTGCAGCTGACTTGGCTTTAGCTTTAACTCTGGCATTGGTATGAGAGGAGAGGAAAAGAGAGGGAGAGGTTAGGGAGAGAAGAGGTTTATGCAGCTCACTAGCACTGGAGATGGTGAGCAAACAACCTTCCTCAGGGGACACCAGACAACACTCACTAATTACAAGCAAAAAATATGCATTGCTGTCTCAAATACAATGATAGTCCTTGGCTCCTCATTTGCATGTTTGTTAGCTTGTTAAGAGGATACCCATCTTGGAACACCTAAAACACACCATCAGGCACATCTGCAGCAGGTCATTTATGAGAACAAGTTGCTTCTCGTTCTATCTGAGCTTCTCCCCTGTCCAGAAAATGGTTCAAACCGCACCATCCAGGGCGAAGCAATTTTGCTCTCTGCACATTATGCAGCCAATTAACTTTCCTGACATTGAGAGCCACGTTTATTTACTAGTGATGGGCCCAGGGAATTGCTGGAGGAAGGACCCGTGGGAGAGTTGGACCTACTGGAAACCCAGAAATGAACACATATTTATTTACATTATTCATATGGGGAGCGAGAGACATTTCTCTGCTTCTTCCTGCTCCAGAACCTGGAAAAAAAGCAGTGTCATGAGTGCAAACAGAGCTGGGCTTGGTGCTGTTGTGCTCCTCATCTTTTTCGTTGTAGAAACTCATAGAGAGGACTGCAGCTGTTTCCCTCACACTGCACATTTCATTTTTATCTAAACAGAAGAAAAAGAAACGTCAGTTTTACATGCTATTCCAGGCAGTGCCTGGCAGGAAGGCTCTCATGGAGACAACTGCACTGGTGGTTTGGGATGGAGAGCCAGCCTGTCAGCAGATTGAATCTATTACAAATGCTATCCTCAAGACATCATGCGGGATCCAAACTTCAGATCTGCAACTCAGCACATATTTCATCTACAACACTCATAAAACACCCACGTTCTCCACTGTACTCTGCTCTGTCTCTTTGGTTTTACTCTACCCCCAAATTTGCTGCATGCCCCAGATTGTACAGAGGAGAGCACAGCAGTACATCAGATGCTTGGCAAGTCAACCCCATAGCTCTACAGAATACATAGCTGCCAAAATGCAATTTCATGCCAGAATAAGGCAGAAACTGTAATTGTTGTCAAAGAAATACAAACTAAGAGCGCACAAAGGGTAGTTCTGGTGGTGAGGATATTTTTCCAATAGTAGATGGACCAAGACTGTCTTGGTTCTATCACGATGTGCCGTGAGAGTTTGCTCTCCTCACAGATAAATGGAAATCTCTTCCACAATGACAAACCCACAACAGCCAGGAACAGTGGGGAACAAAACGTAAGGTCAGCACATGGGGAGACCATCCATTCAGCTGCCACATGGGTGCAGGGGCCGGAAACGTCCCTCGGAGCTAGTAGGAAAAGGATGGACTGTCATAAAAAAGCCCAGGGACCCATTGAAGGCTGAAGAACAAAAAAACAGCACATTGTGTCCAAAGAAAGTTCAACAATTTTCCCAGCTCGTTGAATTGTGGGAACTTTGCTTTTCCAGGGAATAACTATGCTATTTTTAGGTTTTTTTATTATACAATTTGTCACAGGCTGTCTCAGGAGGCTATCAACAATCGGTTTCAAACAGCATCTGACTACAAACACTTCTCCACATGTGATTTAGAACATCTGGACCTGTGGAGGCAGCTTTCAATGCATGCCAACAGCATGTTTCTTCTTGCTTCCATCTTCACATCCATTGTCCAACTGCACGTAGGAAGCAGATTCAAAGACTCGAAAGCTACAACCATACCTCCGCACTCTGTGCTTACTTGGAGGGGCTGGGAGAGGAGACACAGTGCTGCTGGAAGCAGAGCACAACGCATTGCTGGTAGCGCATTCCAGGCATTGTCAAGCTGCCGTGATTGATATGTCACATCCCTAAGGACAGGGGATGGGATCTGGGCCTGGAGGAGTGCCAGCAGTGTGCTCATATCAATACTGCATCAGCAGATCAAGAAAGGAGGTGCATGCTCCTCTGCTACATTCCAGCCGTGTGCACCAGCTCTATATTCGGTGCGCGGGAGGCTCCGGCCACCATGGGAAACCTTGCCAGCCTGGGTAGGTAAAGTGTAAATTCACTGAGCACTTCTTCAACAAATCTGAGAAGGGAATGGGAAGATATGAAAAAGGAATCCAAGCAAATAGCAGAGGAAATGACATTATGATCCCAGCTGGAAGCGCTGTAACGATCAGCTTGGTGTCTGCGTAGAAACCTGCATGAGAACAGAGAGATTCAGGCTCCTGTGGAGCCAACTAAGATTTAACATCAGCTGGAGGGGGTGAAGGTTTTGCACAGTCATTAATTTTGTGTTCCTCTTTAATTTCTCTTCATAATCCTCACGTATGCAGTGCTATCACACAGCAGTCCACGTTCCCACTGCCTTCTGCCTTGCAAGTCTGAGTTCTCCACAGCCAGCCAAAGCAGCGATTGTTGGGACAGATGCTATGATGCTAACCCCAAACCAATCCCCATGCAAACACTGCCATGTGACAGTTCAGCCAGCATAGCGGCAGGAGGAAATCTCTCCTCTGCCAATCACAGGCAGAAGCTGCTGAGCATCACCTCCATGGACAGCAGCTCCTCCACCACTGAGGACAGCTTGCCCTGCAGCCCCCACTACCAAAACCAGAACTGTACTGGGTACGTGGACTGTGGCCCTGTATTCAAGCAAGGCAGAGCACTTTAAGGTCCTGAATTTGAATCCCATTTTGCTCCAATCCCTTTTCAAATCCCTTTTTTCCTTCTTATTCTTATTTACATGCTGCTTTAAAAGAAATTCCCTGTGCCTTAGCAGAGGGATGGGTCTCACATGAAAGGGTCTGTGGGACTCACTGGGTGACATGGGAGAAGGGAACATCTGGCAATGCAAAGCCAAGCATTAGGAGAAAGCCACACCAAGGGAGTCCTCCAGTACTGCCACGGGCCAGAATTAGCACTGTGCAAGTCTTCTGTAGCACAGAAGGGCTTTGCTCTTGCTGGAGGACACTGCAGGTCCCCACCCACAGCATCCTGGGGTCTGGCAGCTGAAGAAGAAATGCTGTCACCTTTGGAAAGGGTTTCCTCACCCCATTTCTACAGAAAAGCCTGAAGACGCAGCTGAAGCTTAAAATGGCACTGAACGCTTCAGAGCAATTCTGGCTCACCGAGGAGGAGGGTTTGCTTTGTTGCTCTGGGCAGGGAACTGGATCCCTCAGCCATGTGTCCCCAGGTCACCTGGTCCCACAGGGCATCCCCCGCACGAGGTGCTGGCCTCATCCCACCTGGCTGGATGTGTGGATGGATGTGGTCCTCTTCGTTTACACACTGACAGTTTCCTGGCTTACAGTCCTTCTTTTCCCATTTGTTTCATTTTACCCTGAGAAATCCTACCTCCACCTCAACAGAGGGAGAAAACCACTAGGGAAGGATCAAGAATCACATCCCAGAACAAAGCAGTGCTTGGGAGCCCAGCACATAACAAACACTGCATGATGTCAACATAACAGCACTTCCTAAACACTGCATTCAGACAGGAGAGAACACATCTGTGTCAGTAACAGGCTGGGTGTTAGCTGGGAGCAGTTATATATTTACGTTACAGTAAGTTTCTGTTGTTGGTTTAAAGTCAATAGTTCTTTCCTATACCAGAAACAGCTGACTTTTTTTTCTTGCATGATTGCATAAAGCTAATGAAAACTCAGAGAATTGCCATCACAAGCCCACACTCATATAAGAAATCTCCATGAAGAAATGTAGCATGCAATCACTCACAAAGACCTTTCATTGCAATTAAAAGCTCATCCACAACTTTTGGGCTCCATTACTAAAAATGAGACGTTATAGGTGATGGTGGCTTCGATCAGACAGCATCACGCCCAGAGCCTTCATGGTTAAAGTTACACCAAGGTCCCACTCCACACCTATGGCAGCATGCAGGCAAGTAACAGCTAAGGTGAGAATATCCACAGCTATTTTGAGCTTCTCTGTGTCTGTGTATAAATGAGTTTCCTCTTTTTGGCACCAGGGTTTAAAACCACATGGTTTGTGTCCCTTTCTTTCAGGCTACAAGAAGGGCAGGCAGACAGCAGCTTGAGAGCCACTCAGTGCATCAGGCCAGCAGGGACCTCATCACAGCAGCGCTTTAAGTGCTTTTCTAACAGACAGAACAGGGAGAGAATGCACAGCAACAGAAGCTTTTCATGTTTCAGGCTTTGCTTTTGCTTTGTGTCGGAGTTTTGGGAAACACTGATAATACTGATAGAGCCAGCAAAGCAACTTGAAAGGGAACAAGGCACCTTTCATTAGAAACAGCTCTTAGTTAGAAGGGAAACAGAACATTTGCTGTATGCTCAGCTGAAACCAAGATGCCAGCATGCAGAGGTAGATAATGGAAGAAAATAACCCAAAGAAAGTAAATTGCTGCTTTACACCTGGGACATACACCTCTCTCCATTACCACTGAACATCAAAGCAGGAGGGAAGGAGGACATGAGGAAATGAGTCAGCTCACAATCAGATGCCAATATCTTACAGTTATGTGAGTAACAGAGTGAAGGGCAGAGAGAATCTGTTTCTTAAAATCTTTTAGGACAGTTTAATCACTGATCATAACCAAAGGCAACCGCAATGCTCCCACACTTTCCTAACTCATTGTAAGTTGAAGTTTGCACGCTCAGCTCATCCCTGTGCACAAGGGAGCAGGAGTGGAGCTGGTAAGCCAGTAAGGAAGATACAGACAGAGAGAAAGCATAGGTCTGGGAACAGCTTTTTATTTTATCCTGGAAATTCTCAAGAAATCGAGGAACAAATCTCTCTTTTTCTTTTTTTTCTTTTTTTTTTTTTTTAAGGCTCCTTGCCCAGATTTCAGATGACAAATGGAAATTTGCAAGTAAAATTTTAGATGAGTAAGGTTAGCACCACAGGAGTAATTGTCTTCTTTTTACAGTTCAGTTTGATAGGTGATAAAAGAATACAGAGGAAAAGAAAGAAAAGCTGACCTTGCATTTTAGATACTTCCTAGATACTTCAATCTTAGATACTTCAATCTTAACATCAAAATGCCACAGGTCAACTGGCATATCCAAATCGTTCAGCAACACTCAGCCTGTACATTATGAGACATTTCAGTGGCAAACGGCAACTATCACAACATACAGACTAACAGGCAAAGCCAAAATGGTAAAGCTCCAGAAATGGAACAACAGAAAACAAAGCAAGGACACTAATATGGCTATCACGACCTGCTGCAGAGATCAGAAAAATAAAAGGGGTGTGTGTGGGTCTGGGAGGAATGGGGTTCATTTTTTGGGTCAAATACCCTAATGCTACCCTGCAATACCCTCATTTCATGGGATAAACATCAAAATGTACATTATCTAAACTCTCTCATTTCTTACCTGCAGACAACTACAGGAACTCATTAGGCTTTGACTGATTGTTTTCCTCTATTCGTACTCATTTTAAAATTTGTGGTTCTTACAGGAAGGTCTTCAAAAGTCTTCAAAGAGGGTTCTACAAACCTTCTACAAACCCTACAAAACCTCAGTCCTTACCAGGCAGGAATCTTAACACAGGATTTAGGAGATTTAATTCTCACAGTTATGTGCAGCCTTCTTAAGGCTTAAGTGGAATAATTACTTTGAGGCATCCTAATTTTGCATTGCAACTTGATGGTAAGACTTCCTTTGTAAGCATCTTTAATTAAAAAACATCCGAAATGCTTTAAATTTTACTAAACGATTTATCTGACTCAGCCACTTAAAATTTTTACAAAAGGGTTCAAATTTGGATCATAATGAAGAAGTAGAGGTGGACACCCCATCCCTGGAGACACTCAAGGTCAGGCTGGAGGGGCTCTGAGCACCTGATGGAGCTGTGGGTGTCCCTGTTCACTGCAGGTGAGACTAGGTGACCTTTCAGGGTTCCTCCCAAACTAAACAATTCTGTGATTCTATGATTTTGTCATAGTTTGGAAAATGTGCCTGTTTATTACTCCCACCTTTCAACATCCTGTGTATGGATTTCTAACAGCAACTCTAAGTAACCAGCTATAACAATTGCTTTGTATTGAAATTACAGCAAACTCATCTACTTTAATCCCAAAGAGAGATGCAAAGCAACCCAGAACAACCTTTTTTTTTTTTTTCCAGACTGATGAGGAAGCCAACATGAATACCAGAGCATCAGCTGCTGCACACTGTTTGAACATGGAGCGCCAACAGCAACAGAGGAGCCTTCACAGCCAGTAGTGCTACATAACTTCACCACCAGGAGAGTAATGAGACGCTGAACTTTTCTTTTTCTTTCCTTTATTTATGCTTGGACTTCCAGCACTGCACATCAGGTACCCAGGGTCTTCATCTATTTCAGACTGCAAAAATACAATGGTTTCTCCACTGTCCTCGCATCAACAAAGCAAACGGTCACATTCAACAAACCTTTCACGTGAGTAGTTACTTCTACCTTAAAAACACAGCTCCTCTTAAGGATTTCAGCTAATGCTTCTGGCTTATAAAGATTAAGTGCAATTAGTTACACTGAAAGTTTATAACGTAGCTCTTGGATTGTATTTCTGTGCACACATTTACATCAGGCACACAAGTTATATAAAATTGCTTGGAGTACAAAAATACAGCTACAACATAGGAATACCAAACAGCACAGAATTAAAACAGTTTTATTACTGTAATACCAATTTATATACAGACCCTCGGATTCAGGAACTTGTAATTCTAAGTATTCTTCCCAAACTGTAGTGTACACTCTAAAAACTGCAAATTAACATCACAACTCTATACTTTAACCCCTATACTGTCTATGCTGGCTGCACCAACCCTCTCTTGCACATAAAAATGTATTATAAATAATTTTTCACAAAATGTCATGTGTGTTTTATTGCACACTGTACATGGCAATATTTAAAGGAAAGGCCCAAAGCCTTCACTTGGTAACGAGCAGTTTAAGTACCTAGCAGTACTGTGTCATGAATACTACAGTGTTTTTCAGGCTCTAATCTTAACTGGCAATTTAAAGAAAAAAGCAAAACAGAAACTGTTTCAAACTGTGTGTCTTTTGTGAGTGAAATAAGCTTTTTAAATTTTATTCTTATTTTTGCTGTATAAAGGCATTACAAATATCTGATCCAATTAAAAATCCTGCTTGGAAAATTCTGCTTTTTATTTATTTTATTTTTTTCATTTTTACTAAAAAAAATTATACATGTAGCTGCTTGGGTAATGACATGTTCCTTTTGTTTTGCAGAATTAGATGTTCCCATGCTGTATGTACTAAAGGATTGAGCTACATAGGTCCTAGTGTTAGCTACAAGGGTTGGTGCCTGGTCTCAGCTCCCCCCATTTCTCCAGTGGTGGTGGCAAAGGAGGAGCCCATCAGAACACCACAGTGGGTTGGTATAAAAGACGCCGGGCACGAGTTGCCACCAAGCCTCAAGGTCATGCATGGCTTCTGTTAAGTGGATCTCCAGACTAAGGAATATGAGTAATTTATCATTAATATGTAGGTTTACGGTATGCTGCATTAACATATGGCCACTAAACAAAGGGAATGATTCAGGTAAGACGGGTAACTTGCCAGCTGGTAAAAATGCCCCACTGGGTAAAGATCTGCATGTTGAGGGTTAAAACTATGGCATGATGGATAAGATTAAAAAGTCAACTGATCCAGTGGTTTGCCAAGGGCTTCTAAAGCTATTAGCCATCAACAGCTCCAGAAAGGGATAAAACCAGCAAAACCAAATGACTAAAATTGCACTATTACAAAGAAACAAGTCCATGGAAGGGAGTCACCAGCTGCAGTTAGGGGACAGCCACTTCAAGAAGCCGATTGTTTTTTCGTTTGCAAGTTGGGATGTTGCCATTTTTCTGGCTGCCTTGTATGAACTTCACACACACTTTGTCTTGTCTGAACTGGACCAGAAACCTAGAAGAGGGAATAAAATGAGTGTTAGTGAAGGGTGGAAGGAACACATGGGAAGTCTTTCTGAAGGCCTTTCTTCCGTCCACTGCTCTAACTACAAGAAGACACCAGAGAAGAGAAGGCTTCTGGAAAAGAGAAGGCTGCAAGGAGACCTCATTGTAGCCTTCCAGTATTTAAAAGGGGATTATAAAAAGGAAGGGAATCAATTTTTATTCAGGTAGACAGTGACAGGACAAGAGGGAATGGTTTTAAGCTCCAAAAGGGACGGTTTCGATTGGATGTCAGGGGAAACTTCTTCACAGAGAGAGTGGTGAGGTGCTGAACCAGGCCTGCCTGGAGAGGCTGTGGATGTTCAACCCTGAAGGTGTTCAAGACCAGGTTAGATGGGGCTCTGGGCAGCCTGGTCTGGTACCAAATCTGGAGCTTGGTGGCCCTGTCTGAGGCAGGGGATTGGAACGTGATGATCCTTGGAGTCTCTTCCAACCCAAGCCATTCCATGATTCAATGACACTGGATGTTGAATCCTTGGAAATTTTTAATAAATAAGGTAATATAATTAGAAAGGAACTTGAAAGCATAATTTACAGTATTTTACCATTTTTGGTCCATTATTTATACCCTATTTTCAGTTATCCACAATATGTCAGTGAATTAGGTACCTTTGAAAACTAGATTCTGCAGCCCTGTAGTAAAAGGAAAAAATTAAATGTGTGGTTTCTGGATTTTTTTGTTTGATAAAGCAATACATATAAAACCAAAAAGCAACAAATACGGATACAATTTCTTATTACTTTCTTAGCATATGATAAGGAAATTATTGATAGCTACACATTCTTTGTACAAAAAGTAAACAGTTCTCCCACTTAAAGGTGGATGAACTGAATACATACATATATATAAACTGGAGTTAAGTGCCAGACATCTGTTAATTCCCTAAAAGACCAACACCCCTGTGACTTAGAAGCTCAGCACAGCACAGCAGAAGCCACATCCCACAAAGAGATGGCTTCATTCACACAAAAAGCCATGAACACTCAGCTGAGGATGACTGCTTTAGCCAAGCAGCATTTCAAATGCTCAGCAGAACCTGGGGTGAATGTTGAATCCTTACGCCAGGGTGTCTCTGAATATCTCAATAAACAGGGAAAATGCTGTTAAATCTATTTTATAGCTGAGACTCCCAGGACCACAGAGTGCCTTCCTGCTGGCAAATTGGAAATATGCTTCAAAACAAACCAGCATTTTAGCAGCCCTCTTATTTCTTATACCTACTTAGCTCTCACAGCCTCAGCAATTAGGAAAACTCATTTCCTCCTCAGCAATATCCAGATTTAGATACTTCCTACAGTCCAGGAAAAATTAACCTGGATTTGACACTTCTTCTTATACTGGATGAGAAGTTTCAGTGCATTTGAAGAATTGCTTTAAAAAAGCCAACACGCTCATACTGAGCCTCACACTTCTCACTGATCGGGACAGCAAGATTAAAAGCAATGAACAGGGCAGCACTGCTTTTTGGCTCAGTGCAGCAGTCACTGACCTAAAAAGTCCTTTGTAACAGCAGATTTTCCCTTCTAGCATCCTTAAAATGTCCTCCAGCAGGGGCCAAAAACTTTAAAGAATTTGTCCTCCATCCGGAAGCCACAAATCAAGCTGACGGCATGGCCCAGGGGAGGAAGCAGCCGTGCTGTGCTGCCCCACAGCCATGCTTTCCTGCCCAACAGCTCACAGGCTCCAAAATTAACTTGTTCAGTGCTCCCTGTCATGCAGGCAGCCACAAAAAAATGGGAGCATGTCTCAGAGCCACCACTTCTTGTCACCAACACTGCGTTTTCCTCTGACTTTCCTAAGTCTTTCAGCCTTGCCAACAACTGTGCTGGTAGTGCTGGCAGGCAAAATGCATCTTCTTATACAGCTGGCTCTGCTCCTGAGTCACTGCTCCAATAACATGTCTCAACACTGACTCAATACACTCCTGGATCAACAGCACTTTTGGTTTTATAACTTCTCTCCCCAAAAAGTAGTGCACAGTAGTCAAAGCATGGCCACATCTTATCCTCAGTTCCTAGTTGGGCCTCTAACTAAACTCTGGCATACAACAAGAGTAATGCATTGCTGTCAACAGAGAGGACTGCTCAAAGAGAATAAACAAAACTGAAGACTATTTTGTCTGGATAAACTTGAGAGCAATACACGCTTGATCGGTTTTAGTCTCCAAAGCAAGTAACCATAACACATCCCAAAATACAAGACTTTCAGAAAGCAAACTGGTTTCCAGATCCAGGCTGGCAGGCAAGACTAGTGCACTACACACTTAAATTTCACTCCAGTAGTTTATTCCTTTGTAGCAATCACTGAACTAGTAACTTCGTAGGGACAGTCACAACTCTTGTAGAGGCTAAAAAATCACTCACTTCAGCAAAAATGAAATAAATCACATCTGGCAGCAGAACAGTGGAAAATGGCAGATGTCATTTTCAAGGAAACAGCTAAATCAGTCTTTATATAAACCCTCAAAGCTGATCAGATACAAATTGTTATCATCACCTGAGCTCTAGAATACTATCAGTGCTGTACAATCAGATACAAGATTACATTTTCACCTGCAAGAAAATTATTTTACTAATGTTAAAGGTTTCTAAACATTCTTCCTTATTAAAAATGAATAAATCCACTAAATCAACACCACTAAAATCAGGAGGTGCTTCACACAACAGACTATATGCATAATAATGGTGGGCTAAGTGATGGACTTCTATGGAACAGAATTCACGAGTCCACACAGAAAGAAATATCTTTAATCCATGATTATAAACACTGCAAATTCAGACCTCACTTAACGTCAAAATATGGAACCGAATCAAATAAAAAGAAATTCTAATTTGAGATACAACCTATTTATAAAATAGAAATAAAGATCTACCAAGATACAAAACGAAACAACCAAGCAAAAAAAACCCAAACAACCACCACACCACAAGACCAACAACTGACTACTGAAACTCCGTAAGAAGGAATTTTAAGAATGTATCTTTCACCATCAGAATGAAAAAGGTTGAGCTTCATGGACCTACACTGCTAGCACTGCTGCTATGTGTGCTTTTGTTGTTTTCACAGGAACCTGGCACACGATGTCCAGTCTAATTAATTGATAAACATCTCATAGGAGTATGCGAAGCTCTCATTTCACACATGAAAGAGTCTCCTCAAATGTAGCATCTCTTCATTGTCTCTCAAGCAGCATTTCTGCTTCACAGCTCTACTTGAAACTATGTTAAGGACATTTTCTCTATTGACTTTCGAGAAAACAGGAGCCATAAGGAATACTAGAGATGAGTATTGAAAATCGGATCCTTATTTATACGCACTGAGTCGAGAGAAAAGTAGTAATTGCGAAGCAGTGTTCTGTTTCTCTAACACTAGATACTTGACTTCTTAGCACAAACAAGAAGGAAAGTTGTGAAAGAAACACAAACAAGAAACATACTCATCAGAAATCTCAATGTTGAGCTTCTGCTTGGTTTGGCTGAGAGTAGTGCGGTAAAGTTTAGTGGCCATTTCAATAAGGTGATCGCTGCTGAACAGGAAATCCCCTTTGCTAGCTGCTCCTGAGCCCTGGAACAGAAAGAAAAGTGGTTAGGATGACCAAAATCTAAAGTGTGCAAAACACCAAATGCTAGCAAAGCAGGATGCTTTAGAAGGAGTCCTCCCTCTGCAGTCAAATAAGTCTTGTAAATTAAATAGGGATGCTGTGCAGTGCTGAGGCTCAAAATACAATTCAGTCTCAAATAAACTGTAAATTTGTTGATAATAATAAAAACTCCTCCTCAGCCTAAAGGAAAGTCACCATCCCTTGTCAACAACACTGTGGTGTCTCTGTCTCCCTCTTCTGGCCATGTCACTGCAAGTTCACATTTCTTTTCCAGGAAGGAACAGGAACCAATTAACACAACCTTTGGAAGAAGGTGGTCAGTATGAAAAGACACTATATATAGCATTCCTCAAATCCATTTAAGCCAGAATACAAATGCCAGCTTAATGATTTTAGCAGAGCAATGCTGACAGTGCAGAGAAGCAAATACAGCACCAAAGTAAATTCTTTGGAACTGAGCAACGAAGTGAGCTGTGCCATAACGTGGATTTCTTGGAATCACAAAAAGAAGAGAGAAACATTCTGCTGACGTGTCAGGAAGAACTATACAAGCATCTAAAAAGGAAAACACTGTCACTAGGTATAAGAAGCAGATTCAAGGCTCATTATACTAACGGAAAATACGAATCCAAAAGAGGCAACAATGAAAAATGTTCACTATTAAATTATCATTCAGGATGTAATAACTGTTTCTGTTTGGAACCAGGAGTTTTAAATCAACATTTCTGCAGACAGGGCAAGGTGAAAAAATAGCAGTCTCAACCCTCAGGCTAACCATTTTGACCAGATGCAACAAGACAATCAGTAAGCCATTTTTATATTGCTATACATCAAACAAGCATATTACTACATGGTGAAGTCACAACCAACCTCCTTGAGGTGCACTGCAAAGAAGCCATCATTTTGGGAACTCATGGACACTTTGGTAACATCTCCCAGTGGAACCTCCGACTTGATATTCCCTGACTTTTGATCCGCAAGGAGAACATTGTTTTTGGTTAATAAGAAAATCCTGGATGTAGCCTGTGAAAATACAAAATTTTAAACCACTGTCTACACGAAGAGGGAATTCGGCTTTACTGAGCACCCATTTAGAATACAAATCATTCACAGTTAGTAAGTTTGCACCATGTAAGTAAACATCAACATTTGTTCAGCAAAAACTGCAGATCAGTTAAAATTAGGTCAAATTTATTTATGTGCCTAATTACAGATTGAGAAACTTAGCTCATTTTGGCACATATGCTTAGATATAAACAGTTCCTTTAATTACCAGCTTACAGTTATAAAATCCAGGAAATAAAGTCAGGAACCACAAATCAGAATAACCTCATTTCTCATGCAAAGAACTGTTGAACATGTAAGAAATACATTTTTAAAAACATAACAGATACAAAAATATATGTTTTAAGAATGTATTTAAAATCAAAGCAGCTTTATTTAAATTATATTATAAACTTGCCTCTTAATTCCAAAAAAAAGCTTTTGAGATCAATCAGAAGGTGGGCACAGTTAGCAAAGTCTGCTGCTCATGCTTTTAAAACATATTAAAATGTGATCATCATGAACTTGGAAGACCTAAGTTCTCCAAATATTTCCATGAGAACAATATTTTTTAAATATTTATTTTCTTCAACTGGCAAACAGAAAAGATTATCACAAAGACTGCATTTAGTCGTGAATCCATACAGGCTGTTGCCAGTTGATGAGATGCCATTTTTGCTTGGAAAAGCCAGTGAAAACCATATGCCCAAGCAAGGTTTTAGCAATCTTGATGTAAATTTACAGTGGGTATTTAGAATCACTAATTTACATAAGTCCAACTCTTCAGGCATTGCCCTTAAAAAAGTTGTGTTTTTTATTTTTTCCACCTTGATGCTATTACATGACAGAAATTAAATCTTCCTGTCAGTTTACTTACAAAAAATATCAACCTACCCTTCTGGATAAAGCAACATCATTTTATTACCTTCCCATTAGCTCTATTGATCTTATTCACAACTTCAGCAATAATGATCTTCTCATCCACAGCATCCTTCAGTTTTTTGTACTTGGGGTTCTTGCTGATCTCCAAGTAAGCCCCTTGGAATGGCTGCCCAACACTGCAAAACCAAGAGAATCAGAGTTCAATATGAATCTGACAGGAAACAGGCATTGCTCCAGGCTCCATGGAGCCAGGAGGCACTCCAAAATGGAAGCTTCCCTAATCCTGGATATGTCATCTTCCAGAGAAAGTCATCTGCTGCCTTGTTATTAGCAAAAGACCCAGACCCAGAGCCAAACAAACCAAACTTTGCTTTCAATTTCTCCCTCTTTGAAACAACAGCAAGGCGGACTGCTACATTATTGTATAACAGAATAGTTAGAGCAGTACATTGCTGAATGCAAATACATCAATATCACAGTGCTTGTTTATGCAATGTAATTTGTCCTCACTGCTGCTGAGGAGCTGGGAGCTGCAGCTCTTCTCCAAGACACCAGGGGTGGCACCAGCATTAATGCAGCGCAGAGGTGTTAGCATTGAATCTGTGCCATGAAGGCATACCACATCCATTAGAAAAATTTAGGAAGTGCGGCTACATCCCACAACACACTGTCCCTACAAAAGGAGAGAGGGGTGCTAAATGGCATGCAGTTTAGACATGCTCTCTTGTATATGTTAACAGCAAAGCATTAGTGAAGAATGAGAAATTCATCTCTGAAGATGGTAATAGGGTATTTCTTTTCCTGCTCTGGAAGCAATTCCAATTAAAGAGGCCAAATGGTTACCAATATCAGGCACATGCACATCCTTGTATACGCAATCAGTTTTGATGCAAAATCTCCCAGTAACAGTCTGTTTGCAAAAAGAGAGGAAATTCAACTTCCGAAAGAACAGCAGCTCTGTCTCTTTGCAGCATTTCAGAGAGACAATAACTCCCCTTGAGGATTCACTTGTTAGATGTGTAGCAGCTCTTCACCAGTACTTGCCGTTCTTGCAGCTCACCCCACTATTACCTTAGGGCCGTGTAACAACAGCTCCCCTATCAGTCACTGCTTGTTATGTTTGGAAGTCACTTTAACTAATCACTTTGATTAAATTACAGTCTAAGTACTAAATGCAAAGCTTTAGAGCCCAAAAGGAGCCCCTACATTATCTGGAAAAGCACTGCCTTTTCTAATCACATCTCCAGCACACAGGGAGAGAAAAGGAAGGGCACTGGGTTTTTAGTAATCTCCAGAAGTCCCTCTCTGCTCTTAATAATTATACTACACACAGAAAATTAGCCACATCCTTCAAATCATTATCATTCCAACTAATCAGAAACTTTATACAATAATTTTCTCCACCCTTAGGCCAATAAAAAAATCAACATGAGTTAATCAGCTCTGAACACAGTTCACAAGAGAAAAAGAGATGGAAATGTTTCTAAATCAGAGAGGGGTGGGGAGTGGGGAATACATTCTAACTTTCCGCTGAGTTGGCGCTTTCTGTTTTGATTTTTATTAATTAGCACTATGAAACCATAGTCACCAAAACCATGGGTTCCCTGTAGATTTTGTCCCTGATCAAGTGACAAATTAACAGTTACTTTCTATCACATTTACCACTTGGATAGAGATCACTCAGCTACATATTGCAGCAAAATACTGCATTGTTCAGCCTTGGTCTTTTCTGCATGTAAGTATGAAACAGGGATGCAAAATTCCTTCCTTCCCACACTGATCAGACAAGTCCAGGGGCAGCATCTTTCTCTTTTCCCAACAGCATAAAAAGGGATCACAAAGCAAATAAATGAGCAAACCACAAGCTGACATACACAGCCTTTAAATTAGTGATCTGCTGAAGGCCAGAAACCGAGCCCATGACAGGAAATAAAGGAAATGCCCCAGTAAAAAATGAAGAAAACAAAGCAATAAAATGCAAAGACACTGAAGCAGAGTCTCCCCATGCATGGAATTGGCCCCCTCAACTGTTGCTAGATCCTGGCCCTGCCCCATTTAACAGAGCTTTGCTCCTCTCTATTCAAACTGTGGCATACAAAAGAAATCTCTTTCAAGATGGACGATGCCTTTGTTTTCAGTGAAAACATTATTTCTCAGCTCATATTTACTTAAAAAAGTGCAATTCAACTTCTTTCAAAGACATACAACCTCTATTTTGTCATTTTACTGCATACACAAAACACACACATTGCTTAAGTAAAATCAGATACTGCTGCACTTTCCTGGGCAATGTCAGCTGCCCAGCAAAGACAAGAAGTTAGCAGATTCTAAGTGCTCAGTAATCTGGGAAATCAAAAAACTTCTAGAGAAGTTCCACATTTTTCAATAGTTTCCAGTAGAAAAAGTAAAAAATTCTAAAATTTAAATTAATGGTAAAGCACTTGTTAGAAAACTCTCCTTTCAGAAAAAAATACACACGTGCCAATGCATGTAACCTAAAATCCCCAGTCTTCCCATCCAAACATTACACTGATTGTATTAACTGGGAAGATAAGAGCGGTCCCTGGCACACCTCATCTGGGAGTGATGTGATCACCTACAGCCCTGCAGTTGTCTTTGCACTTATGGGCTGCAGGAACCAGCACGATGGAAACTAGGGAAAAGGATGAGTTACAAATTCTCCAAATTTTTACTGTGCAAGCCAGTCATGGGAGCTCAGAAGAAAAAAATGTCATGGTTTTGGGAAAGAAGTGCTCAGTATCACAGGATGAGAAGCTGCAACAACAGGCAAGCTAACTTAGAGGCAAACTGAGGTCAGTTAAGGAAATGATGGATCCATGATTTTTCAGCAGCCCCTACAGTAAAACATTATTGTGAAACTAGGAAAAGCTCTTTCTTGCCTAAGATAAAAAGAAAAATAGTTCACAGCTTCCTAAATGTATGTAAGGATATTGAATTTATCATACAGAAAAACCTGTGGAGTAGGGAATTACCTGGCTGGATATAAAGCCTTCTTGTCCTTGAAAAGCTCACTTGCTTCCAGTTTTTCTTCATATATAAGCTTCTGCTGATCTGTGAACTGGTCTCTGTACTTTTTACACTGCAAAACAAGGTATGTCAGACAAACCAAAAATTATCCTTCCGATTCTGATCTGAAGCAGCAACACCGCAAACTAATGTTTGCTTATTACTTGAGACAGTACATTCTTTGTATGCTTTTGAGGTGACTCAGCTCCATTCTACATGGCACTAGCACAGTAACAAGCTGCAGAGGTGTTTTCCTCCTTGCCCATTCTACATTCTTCCCAATTACACCAGAAAGAATCTCTACATCATCTCATTTAAGCACAACATGACTGGAATGCCACGCTAAAAGGGTTCACAGAACATGCAGTTCCACAATCGGGGATGCTTATGTAAGCAGACAAAGAAAAAAAACAGCTGAGAGGATGACTTTTGCAGGCTCAAAAGTTAAAATGGTTCCTTGATAATGCACAGAAAACATAGCCCACGAACTCAGTAAAATGTCTCATCAGCACTTATATTGATTCTCACCATTCTCTCCATTCAGAGATCCAAAACAAATTTCAGCTAACCTCAGCTCATAAGTAAAAAATTCCACCGAGTACTTCCAATGTTGGGCTGAGAGCTAGTCCCAGCCCTGGCCACAGACACAAGGACTATAAAGTACCAATTAACAGGCAACATGCATGTGGCTTTAATAACTAGTTAAAAGCCAAGGCAGGAAGCAATCGTCTTTCCCTAGCCCCAGGAAGAAATAGGCACGATAGTCATATCCCTTGAAGGCCAGAGACAATGATCTTCCAAAGAAAGAAAATCATCCTGGCTGGAATGGGAAGAAATGCTTCCTAAAAATAGGCTCTTCAGGAAGGAAACAAATCTGCTGACAATCATACACTGAATTTCTGTATAGACTGGACCAGAACGTGCCCTACCCTCCACAAATGGAAAATCCTCTTCAGTTCCTTGTGAGTTGAATCCAAGAAAAGGTAAGGTCTCGCTGGCCAGTTTTTATCTATTGGTGATAAAGATGGCATCTTATTCTTCATTTCCAAGAAGTATTTCTGCATCTGCGATAAAATTGAAGCAAGATGTTTTATCAATGTTTAAATACCAGAGTTACTGAAATAAGCATGAAAAAGCAGATGCTGTGTGATTAAAAGCACGGTTATGAAACTGCAACTCTCAGCTTTAATAAACATCAACAGATATTTAAGAAAAGCTGGCCATGTTGGAAAATGCAGATTTAGATGTCATGAGTGTGACAAATGCTTAGTTAGTGCCACTCCTACACCTTCAAAACGCTATTACTGTTATTCTTTCTTTACAATGTCAGAAAATTTGTCAGTTTTCTGTTTGCTTAGCTTGGACATTTCCTTTACAAAGACCACCAAGGCCACAAAACAACTGCTACTTTAGCAAGAAAATACACAAAAATTAACAGATAGTGTACATGTGCTTTGTATGGATATATACATACAAGTCTCTGAAGGGTAAATTCATAGATTTTTCTTCCAGCATTGGCTCTGAAGAATTTCCTGTACTCTCTACGGACCTGAAAATTTAAACAAACCCCCCAAAATGAGTATGAAGAATGAATTTGTTTTCACTGGTACTCTTATAAATCTTAATGGCAGAAAACAGTCAGAAAGCAGACAAACATGAAAAGTGTTCCCTGAAATGCAAACACTAAGTGGATACACTTAAAATATATGAACCAGGCTATGGACTAAGAGGTCAGAAAGTTACCTCAGATGACCTCAGTTACAGTCATCTGGAAGTGTGAGAGAGAATTTTAACTATCTTCCTCTGAAAACACAACACTAAATACTGTT
Source organism: Gallus gallus (assembly GCF_016699485.2). NCBI lineage: Eukaryota > Metazoa > Chordata > Aves > Galliformes > Phasianidae > Gallus > Gallus gallus. The sequence goes on along the minus strand of NC_052538.1, from coordinate 7,689,835 downwards.
GGATTCACAGAACTCTGACTATTTTCACGGCCTTTTTCATAAAGTGAGACTGAGCACACCCAATGTGAGACTGGAGATGAATGGGAAGCCCATACTCATGTCAGCGCTGAAACATCTGCCAGCCTTCCTCCAACTTTAAAGCAGCCTGGAACACACCTGTTAAGAGTTTGGAGCAAAAACCAGAGAAAACATCGTGGCTTTGCATAATTTACCCCAGAGCAAATTTAGCGGTTTCAGTGAACTTGCCATGTGTTGCTGAATTCACTGCAACCAAAAAATAAAGTGAGATTGTAAAGAGAAGGATGTGGGGAGACCTCATTGCAGCCTTCCAATATTTAAGGGGAGTTCATAAACATGAGGGAAACCAACGTTTCACACAGGTAGATGGTGAAAGGACAAGGAGGCAATGGTTTTAAACTAAAGGATGGAAGATTTAGATTAGATATCGAGGGGAAGTTCTCTACTGAGAGAGTGGTAAGGTGCTGGAACAGGCTGCCCAGAGAGGCTGGGAGGCTCCCTTAATAAGAAAAATTATTAGAGTCATTATTCGCTGATTTTCTGTAAAGTTCAGTGCTGTAGAACTGGTGTACATCCCCTACTGTATTCAAGAAATGTGTACATGTGGTACTAAGGGACGTGGTTCAGTGGGGAAATGTAGGTGGATGGCTGGACTGGATGACTTCGGAGGTCTTTTCCAACCTTTGTGATTCTATGATTCTATTTATTACTCAGTGATGGAAATTGGAACACTCGAAACCACTCCAGCCACCAACACCCCAAATCTCACTCTTCTCAGAGACTCTCTTTAATAATGGTGCTTTACATTCTCCTTTGTGAGCTGCAAGGTATGCAAATTAACTTGGAACACGGGGACTTGATACATGTCCACAGAGTCTACTGAAACTGCAGGGAGGCTGCAAAGCAAGTACTGACCAATGCAAGCGTTCCAGCAAAGCCTACCTCCAGAAAGTTGGAAAGCACCACAGATGGTATTAAAATCTACTTATACAACAGCAACAACAAAAAAGCCCTCAAGAATTACTAGCTTAATCTTGATCACTTGTATTAACTTTAATTCTTCACTTGTGTATATTTTGGGTGAAACTGCTACAACATAAGACAGAAGAGAACTGCCTGTAGTAACAGTGGTGAACCAGAACTACAGAGTGGGTTCTTGTTCAGAAAACTCTGCGTGTTTCAGGTGAGGTAAACATGCCACTTACACCATTTAAAAATATGCTGGAAAACCACACGACAGACAGGCAGAAAAACATTCTGGCTGCAATGTGCCTTTAAAGTTTTGGATTTATCAGTTTTCATTCAAATGCTGCTGTTTGATATGCAACAGCCTCTGAGTTGTCAGGAGGGACACTTTCTCATTCTAAAATGACAAAAACAGACCCACTTTGGCAGTAGTACTTAATGTGTGATTCTGATCTGTAAAAGGACTTCTTAAAATGGCTCCTTTGTATTTCTAGCTTTGCTCTCCACGTATATATTGTAACATAGTTTTTATATGCATAGCATGCCCATATTATATGCCATTTTAAAAGTTTCCTAAGAATTTACCCCCTTTTATTATTGGTAAAATCAATTTGAGAACACGGTAGCTGGACTTCTCATTACTGGGTTGTGGTTGTTTCCTTTCAGCCTTCTGTAGCCGACATAACCCCGTTAGCCAAGGAGGCACCCAAGCCAAACAACGATTTAGATTTCTGCAGTTTCTCAGGACTGCATCTGTAAAAGTACATTTGAAAATCTACAATGAGCAGAACCATGTCATGTAAATCTTTTGGGCACAGACCTGAAATATCTCAATTTGCCATTTTCATAGTCTACTTACAGAGCAGAACTACATTTTTCCAGATTACAAATGTGCTTTCTTTTGCCAACCAGTCCTTGAAAGCAAGGGACAGACAACGAAAGTCTATTGCACATCATAGCTCTGCTGGCAGGTCACGGCTGCCACCAGCCATAGGTGTCTGCATGCAATGCCGTGCCCTACACAAGCTCAGTGGTATCAGCCGTGGGCTCAGCATTCTGACATGAGTAGCAGTGACGGTCTGCAGTTCCTCTCTGCCTCCATTCAAACAAGCAGAGGTCACAAGAAGAAAATACATGCTTGTAATCTGTCCAGACAGGACCTCTGCCAACATAGGTCATGTTTATGAGTCTACAGCCATACCTGAGTCCCTTTAGTTTGAATGAGGCACATTCAGCTTACGAATTTTGCTGCAAAGTCAGTGAAAAAGTTAAGCAATGTAATTTCGTGCAAGAACATCCTTAATATCAATCCTCCACACCTACTGGATTAAGTGTTAGTACAGTGCCACGCTGTAATGAGTTCATGTAGGCAGAAGGGAGTGTTTGAGGAAGTACCTTCAGTCCAAGCCAGTAAGCCCAAATGACTGCAACAGCATGCTTACGCCTAGCCTCCTCCTTCAAGCGTTTCAATTCCCTTCGAGCCTAAAAGGTTTAGATAGTGAATAAAAGAGACAGCCCAATGCAGACAGCACAATGACCAGGAAAGGCTTCTCCCAAACAGAACAGCCAACTTACAACAACAGGTACAGAGAAATGGAAGAACAGTGTTTAACTTCCAAATCCCCTTTCGTTCGTGTGAATTGGTGCTAAACCACATATGAGGTCCAAAAAGCCTCAATTTGAACTTTTATTTTACAGATCAGAATTTTAACTGCCCTCTTATTTGCTGCCAGTGTTTCCATCTCATCCTATGTGCACACCCTTGCCATCAACAGTAAGTACCGCGTGATCAAAATGATGCCTATAGAAATAAGACCAAAATCTCACCATCTCAGCAGCAAGTGCTGGATCATAAGCCTGAAATTGTGTGTGATGATCTGACGAGTGCTGCACTGAGGGCTTTTATTCTGGAGGTGATTTTGATTTTTATGTACTTAAATAAAATTCTATAGCCTGGTAAATTATTCCTTTCTCTATGGAATGAAAAGGTAAGTCCCCCCAACATAGTGCCTTCCTACATGCAAACAGATAGGCACCCACCTACAATTCCTCAATAATCCCCATTTTAGGAAAGCAAATTGCAAAGCATTCTGAACACATATATGGGCAATTTAACAGAATCTTGTATTTTAGAGGATATCCGAACCTCTGTTTTTCAGTATGTGATTACAAAAATCAAATGGAATGAAGAGTTTCAATGGTATAACATCAGAGAGGCACAACAGCTCTGACAGTGTTGTCAAGTTGTATGCTGTTAAATGGACTTGTGCAGCTGCAGGTCCAGCCTATGCCTTTGATGAGGCTAGCATGCCACGCAGGCATTCACAAAAACACTTCTACTCATCTGAATGGAACAAAAGCTTCTACTATACTGTATTGGAAAAGTAAGGATTCTGCAAAGTTAGATAGTTGTCTGTCTTGTGAAAAGGAAGGAAACTGAGCACTTGAGGTCTAAGCTTTTCTTTAAAAGCAAGTGATTTCTGAAGATAACATTATCTTCTTATTAAAATCTTCTAAGTATTTAAATGATGAGCTCTAACACAATTAATACTATCGCATCGATTTCTGATCTTGTCCTTTCTAACTCCAAAGAACATCTTAAACTCAAGAAAGTAAACATCACCAGTGCAGTACTGATCAATTTTTCTGGTGAAAGGAACTATGGATAAAAATAAACTACCACTGTGTTGCATTTAAGTAGACAAAGAGGAAACTGTCAATTTTAGTAGCCACCTAAGCGTCAGGTTAGATGCATAGTCTCTCTGCAGGGAGGGAAACTCTGCACATTTGCTTTGACTTGAAGTGCTGCTATTCCATTGCAAATCTAACAGCTTTGTATCAAAATAGCAAAAGTCAAACTGCATTTCACTTCAGATGTGATGTGAGCACATTCCTACATCTCGTTGGCATGGCGATCAGACAGCACTTCCCACCCCATCCTAAACAATAACTGGGAGATGTTTTAAATGTAATGAATCAACAGAATATAATTTTCAAATAAGTTTTTACTAGTTGAAACCAATAAAATTTTGACCTCCAGTGAACAGCATTTCAAATGTTCACAAAACCCACAACTGCAGGCTGGGGATTAACAAGAATCTTTTAGTGGGACTTTGCTTCTGAAAACAAACAGCTGATGCTGGAATTCTTGGGATTTTTCTAGGGCTGTAAGTTCAGAATTGCAAACTAGCACCATTTCCTGCTGAAAGATCTGGTCATGAAGCCGTACTTTAATTGCAACTACTAAAATTTTCTTACTGGTTCAAATCACAACCAGAGAGTGAATTTAACCAATTAGAACGAATACTGAGTAAAATGAATAGCGTTGGTTTGAGCTTGTAAATGATGACGGCTCAGGGTGCAGAATATACAGCCTGATGAAAATCTCAATTAGACATCTAGGACAGTGTCACTGAAAGCACTTGTTAGGGGAGGGAAAAAAACACTGAAAACCCACAACCTTCTCTCCCCACCTCAAACTATGCTCTGCACATTTACAAGTAGTAAAATGCATTTCCTAATTTGAGAATACTGGAGTCTAGTCGTTTTTAATCTAGTCTAATGGCTTGTTAGTGCAAATCACTACTTGGCTGCCATGCATGGTATTTCCTACTCTACAAAACACTGATATCCAGAATGTTGTCAGATTTAACAACGGCGTGAATGGAAATGGAGGGAACCAACGATCATGCTCTACTATTTTTAAGTCAATCGTATTAGTTATTAATTCTCACTATTTACTACTGATTAATTGTTGATATCGTTGGGTAATGAAGGGGGGCACGTGACATGTGCATGAAATACCTTATATCCAAGCCAGTAAGCCCAAATAACAGCAATAGCCTGTTTATTTCTAGCCTCCTCCTTCAGTCGTCTCAGTTCCCTTCGTGCCTGCGATGTGTTTGAAAATGGGATACAGAAAAGCTTAGGGAAGAAAAGGTTACTGCAAGTTCCCAACGGTGACAGAAAGAAAAAGAAACCAGCCACCACAAAGAGCAAATATTAAAGCACGTCCCAGCTTCCCAGGCTGCACCAGCTAAAACACGTTAGCAGCAAAGAGGAAAATAACACCAGTAGCTTAAGCCACTGAAAATATTTCCAGCTAGCTTTGCCCTCAAGGGCCTTCCTCATTCTATAGAGAGACAGGTAGGTGCAGAATTTGTTACTGCTTTCTCACCTGGGTACCGTGCCAGTAAGCAGCAATTATTGTGGCAGCCTCATTACAACGCTTCTGGTGCTTAAGCTCCCGAAGAAGTTTCCGAGCCTGTAAATAATTGAAAATAATATGTAGCATCACCCTAGATCTCTTCATGACTATCTGCATAACGGCAACTATACTTCTTCTCCTCATACCATATGCCTTATCCCTTTACCAATAAATTGCTTATCCCTTTAGCAATAAATCACACGTAAATTACATGGTTGCAAGCGACACTTAAGGCTGCTGTCAAACCAGGCTTTTATCCCCAGCACTGCTACCACCAAACATTATGATCTCCACTGACAAATGAAAAAAAAACATAATTCAAGATGAGATGATGATTCGACTGAGTTCTCTTTAAATAACACACACGGGAAAAGACAGCACAACAACTTTTAGGCTGTCAGAATACTTCTAACTCATATTTACTAAACAAGAAAAAGATGGAGTACAACTTAAGAGAAATAATAAAACCAAATTATGCTAGTGTATTGACAACAGAGTTCAAAGCCCGCTGGACAGGAGAGGGCTGTTGACACCTATCGGTAGTAACTGCAGCCCCTTCCCTCTCCAATAGGAAGGGAACTGACTCCAGAACCAAAGGCAGCCCTCTCCTCCATAAACAGAGAAGAAAGTCACAGCCTGTGGGATGGAGAAAGGTTAATGAGAAAACAGAGGAGCCCAGGGACATCATTTTTCTGATGCTGAACAGCTTTAAGCATTGTTTTCATGGGAACTGTTAACCCCATTTTTGCCTCTCACTACTGCATCGCTCCTTAAGTCTGGCTTAAGAACACTGGTTGCAGGATTCTCCCTTTGCAAAGTACAAACCTCTGAGATGCAAAGTTGTCACAAACTGAAGACAAGCAAGCAATGGCAAGGCATTTGCTTACAGAAAGGATGACACGCTTTCACCCCTCCACTTAGTACACAGCAGAGAACTGAAGACATAACCCAAGTAATGTACAGCTCAAGTGATCCAGACTATTTAAACCCACTTTCAGCAACCCAAACTCATGCCAAGAAGTGTGAAAGGCAGAAGGCTTGGTGCCTTCAATTGTGTTTGCTTTCCTACTCTGTAACTCACAGGCACAGCCATAGCAAGAAGAAACTCACCTTCCACCCTCTGATGTATGACTGTATTATAACAGCTGAACTCCTTATCTTCTGATACTTCTTTTGTTGCTGTATAAAAAATGAATATATGATGCTTAGAATATTGTGTTAATAACACCTTTATTTACCTTCATGTTAAATATGAACAATTTCTGAACACTCAGATCAAAACACAGATTGTCTGTTTAACTTGAGAGGAATCAAAACCCATCAACAATGCTACATGGATAATGCCTCTCTCTGTGTACAAAAACAGTTCATGGTCAGCAGCACGAAAGTTACATGGATTAAATACTAACAGCTTTATTTGTCTTTCCCACCAGTAGGGCAGCATACAAACTCTCAGACATGCTCACATTTGTTGCCTAAGTTTTTCATTGCCTTTTCACAAGATTTATGCTGTTTCTATTAATTTAGGAAAAAACAAAACAAACAAAACTGAACATGTACTCCTGAACGACACATTGGGATATTATCCAAGTACAGCAAGCATTTTCCTACTAAAAAAACCTCAGTTCTCCAGTAGGCTACTGGACACTGTAACAGTGAATAATGGTTGACTTTGCAATATGGCTTCTGGGCTTCATGCTTGTGGACAGTGACGTGGACTTGGTTATGTATGGCAATTACATTTTCCATTCATTAAGATCATATGAGATCTCAAATGAGATGCATGGGCACAATGCAATTTTGTACTGGTGTTGCTTGTAGAAACAGTGTATTCAATTGCAAAAATTCATAGAAAAGAGTTTAACAATGTAAAAGCATTTCTTCTCAGATGTAAATAACTACACTTCTTTGCAATAAAAATATAAGCATATTTTGCTTTCATTATCCAAGATAATCGAACCAAACATGAATGGCTTTCAAGGTGACAAATGAAAGTGCTCGTGAAATGAAATGAGCAACTGTCAGTTCTGCACCTTTCAGTTTAAGATGCTTTCTCCCTATTTCATGTGATATTTTATCAAGCTTTCTAATACAAGAAAGGAAATACACTTTGACATCTGAGACTTTAAAACTTGACAATCTATCTGTTGTGTCATGTGCTAGTCACTAACGAATGAAAAGACAGCTTGGAAGACCCAGCCTACAAAAAGATCTGTTTGAGAACTGCACCGGTATGAATTACTAAACTATGATACTTATGGGCTATAATTAAAATAAATCCCTGAGATCCTCCCCGGCAGCATTCTTGAGCCTCAAATACAAAGGTCCAAATAAGGCAAAAATACAAATGCCTTAGAAATGACTGAATTCCATAGAATCACACATGTATATTACCAAACATTTTTTACACATTAGCCATATGCTTTGGGAGCAGCACAGCATTTAGTTCAGCTAAATGGAAAAGGCTGGGCCACAAAATCCTGCTCTCAGAGCTGAAGGACTTGAAGGAGCTTTTTAATTATTTAAGCAAAAGCACAAAGGAAATATTTAAAATTTTTCTTTAATGTATATTTTTAGTATTTAAATATTAGTATAAAATTGAATTCTTTCTACACAACTCCATACATAGGAAAGGAAGTTATGAAAACTCATTAAACAATAAAAAGATATGCTCCCCTTACCCCTGCCAGTAATTTAGTAAGGATAATGTCTTACTGCGTATCTCCTGAACCAGGCAGCAATCACAATCTGGCTTTTTTTCATTAACAAGAAGTGTGTGCGGCACTTCCAACCTCTGTAAATCTTCTCAATGAGAGTAGCCAAGTCCTCCAACCGCTGCTTTCTCAGATCTTCTAGTTTGAAGAGCTGGTTGTATTTTTTAGGGTTTTGTTTGACATTGGCAGAAAAACAGAAGGCAACAAAAGACCAAAAAGCCCATAAGTAGAGTTATTCAAAGCAAAATCTCTCCTTTATTCAAGTCCCCCCTTTAGACACCTTTTAGTTTATTTACCTCCTGTGATGTTGGCAGACACATCAACAGTTTTGTGAAACCCATGCTGCTGTAAGTCAGGACATGAATGTTAGATTAAACTGAGGCTGACAGCTATTGTAGAGAATTGACTCTCCTTCAGTCTTCATCAATGTTCCTTCATCCCAATTTAATGGGTCTAACATTGAACAGTTAGCTTTTTTTCATGCTATATACTCCACCAACCACTGTATCTAGCAAAATTAGTAGGAACATGCTGGCAAATTATGCACGCCATAGCAGACTATCCTCATAAAAGATGTCTTGATTTTGCATAGGAAGACATTTTTCACTTACCGTTCTTGGGTTGCGGATGAATATCTTTGATCTGCCAAATGAAAATTCTTCTTCAGGGATTTCCAATTCGTTAAACAGTACCTCTACACCAGCCCTAGTAAGAAATAAATGAGCTTAACAAACATGACCCCCAGCTCTAAAACTTCTTAGTTTACATATTCACAGATTAATTTCTGGAAAATAGATGAAAGCTTATTTTAAATTCTTAAATAGTGCTTGACATAAGCAGATTAAAAACCTAGCTCGCTTACTTGCTGCTTATTTAGCTAAAGGCAAGAATAATCACGGTAAAGATTCAAAATCATTTGATGAAAAAGGAGCAATTTTCATTCAGCAGCATCAGCAACGGCCTATTTTTTTCCCTCCTACTTTTATAATGATTTTGAACAACAGTAATTTTTAGACCCCTGAAAAGGGTAGGGTTTCCAATGAAGGAACTCATGCAAAGTCCAAAACGATTCTAAGGGGATGAAACAAGTAAAACACTTGAGCTGCACCAGCTTACTTGTCGATTTGCTACTAAAATACTTGAATTTTCATTAAATAAGAGAGAATTAAATTTGTTTTTAAAGGAAAATATATCTGAATGTATGGAAGACAATTATTCTATTCACTGAAATGGGAGAGTTGAGAAAACTGCAGTTCTCCTACCTGGCTGGCCCTCTCCAGTGGGGCCACGTCTGCTTGCACAGCATTTTGTATCTTTCCAGGCATGGCTCGTATGCCTGCCTGAATGCATACCCTGCCCTTCTAACCCGGACATTCTCCAGAAGACCGAGGTAGCGGATCTGGTGGCACACCAGGGCATCATTGAAAATGTGTGCAGCCTTTTTGTCATTGGGTTTGATGCACCTGGAAAAAGAAATTAACAATGACACTGGATCACAGCCCTGCAAGTCAAAAGCTACCACTGTAAACTGTAGGTTACAACAGACTTATTCTCGAGTACCGAAATATCATTTAACTCAGCCAAATGCAAAGTCACTGAATTCATCACAGGGTCATTTACCTAATGTAGTTTGGATTTTTTGTCTGGAGATTTTTCATCAAGGTAGCAACTGAAGCCTTGAACTGTGATCCTGCTGTCGGTGGTCTCTTGAGATTGATCTTGGCAGGGTTACCTTCAGGGAACAGTGCTTTGATAAGAGAGTGACTGGCCTTCCACATAGCCTGGGAGAGGTCCCGGTACAGAAGATCATTATTTTTATCAACAAATCCTTCCACCTGGTACATAACCTGAACAACAGAGAAAAGTCTCATCAGACCATGTTTTGGACAGTAGGACGTAGGCCATTTCCAAATTGCACTACAACATTGATTTTTCTTCTTTCTCACTATTCAAGACAACTGAAAGATCTCAGCAGCAAATAGCTATCCATGCAAGTCCTCAGGGGACTTTTATTCACAAGAACTCTCACCAGGAAAACAGTCCAACGACAACAATCATAAGTGCAAAGCCTTGACCAGCAGATGAAGACCCTGGAAGCACCCAGATGAACTTCATGTAGATCTCAGAGCATGGCTGGCTTTTTAAATTTAATTTTATTAGTCATGACAAGTCATCAGGCTGATAATACATATTTGTCAGCTTCATGATTTCACAGTTAGTTCTTTGCAGGTATGTACTATGTATGCTGACCATCACTCTACTACTGCCAGTCATATTTTATGCAACAGCAAGGGACTGTCAACTTGGATGATTTTTTGTTTAGAGAACACATTTCATGTTTCTGACAGGTGTGGTAAATGCCATTAGTGACAAAGCTCTTCGCATGAGCTTGCTTAGATTTCTCAACAGAAGGGTCAAATTTTTGTTGTCGAGTGACCAGATCAAAATGTTCTCCGCTGAGGATGGAAAAACAATCCCAAAATAGTTGGAATTTACTGACCGCTCTGTTGTGCAAATGAATATCAGTAACGACTGAAGACTCTCACTGGCTGCTAAGACACAATCTGTTTGCAATCTTTCCAAAAGCACTGGGATATTTTAAATTCACCTGGAATTTTGACAACCAAATAAATATCTAAGTATTACTCCCTGACAGATGATAGAAAGTTAAAAAATGAATGGCTGCCTTGAAGGCTGAAAGTGTGGCATTTCTAGTGCTACTTTGAAAGGACAAATTATCAATCTACTCCAAATTTTAAAATTGAGAAAAAAAAAAAAAACTGGGGGAGAATTAAACAGAATCAGGAAAATGAAAAGGTTTCCGAATATTCTTTAGTCTGTGAAATTAACAGTTCAGCAGTATTTTCAACCCTATTTTTGCTTGAAAAAAATAGTTTGTCTCCTTTCTACAAGCAATAGTTTTGATATTAGTTAATAAAAAGTCACATTGAACTAGACATTAAAACATTCATCAGGAGTGCATTTATACGTACAGCTTATCTTGTAAGAAGCAAAATGCATTTGCAAGCCTTCAGTATAGTTTTCTCTTCCAACTGTTTCAACATACAGACTTTCAAAACAAACTCAGTTCCTTCATATGTACAAAAACTCAACTTTCTCATCACCCTAGCTATAGATCATTGCCATAGCTAACGACTGCAGCTAACTCAATGACAAAGAATACACTTTTCAAACTGTCCTGCCTTCAGATGTGCGTGACTTTTTGTCATTCTAAACAGTGCTGTTGTTTTCATAGACCCAGCAGCACAACTGTTCTACCACCAAAGCCCTTGGGACATCAAGCTCCTCTGCTGAAAGAAGCCCTGCCTTTGGTTTTGGCTAGAGCAGTATGATGTCTGAAAACCTTCAGCCAAAACCAGTATCTTAGGCTCAAAAGTGAAAAGATGAAAGGAGGCCTGGATTTTCTGACCAACTATTGACTCAGGTAAACCTCCTCCATGATCATAATGTAACTTAATAATAGAGCCTTGCCACTCTTCCAAAGTTTCACACAGGACCAACGCTCTCCAAACACCACCGAGTCCAGGTCAGTAGGTACCTTGCCAGCATAATGCTGAATCCTGAAGCAGCTGTGAGGCAGGGTGGTGTCATTAAGGAACCGGGAGCACTTGCTCATCCTGCTTTCAAAATGCTGGTGGGTAGCACAGACTTGGTTCAGCTTTTCTAAAAAGGTGTCATCGGTGACAGTTCCTGGTCTCAGGCACTCCTCGTCAAGCATGGCCAAGATCCCAGTTTGGTTCTGAAGTTTCAAGATAAAAGTATGAGTGTCTGTTTTCATCATATTTACATGAATATACAAAAATGAGATTGATCTCTTCTGTTAGACCAGAAACACGTCCCTCCAAACCATCTCCATTGGCCAGTTCTCTTTTCCTCACCCATACTCCCAGCAGACCTTCAGCATCTCAGTTTTTGAAAGACTGCTTCATAGACTGGAATCCTCCAAGTTCACCTTAGTTGGCAATTTCATGTCTGTTACTCAGACCACAGAAACTCCAACTTAAATGAAAGTAGCTAGTTTATGGATAAAAACAGCATACATTTTATATTGATAACTAACAACTGTTCTGAATGTTAAGGAATTTGCTGTGCTAAGTCCACAGGAACTCCTATTAGATACAAGGATTTGCTGTATCTAAAGTGCTCAATAACAAATCATGGAATTCTCTGGTTTCCACAGAAAAAAAATGCTATTATTTTCAATACAGCATGCGATATCTCGCAATGAAAACTCTGCTGCTAAGTGTAAACATTTAAGTTTTGCATTTTATTTCTCTCACATAGGTGCTGCTGATTATTCCTAACACAGAATAATATCTAATCTTTTGAAAAAAAATTAATAAAATGAACGTTTACCATTCAAAATAAGATTATTAATACAAACAAGGGCTTGTTTTATCTTAGTGAGGATGCATATCAAAGCTAAGTATAGTGAGGACGTGTACAGATGTTATGGTTAAATTCAATACATGCATAAAAATCATTCAAAAAAGATTACTGTAAATAACTTACATTTTCTATTAGGTCACAAATTATAGCATTGTTGAAATACTCAATATGTGTCCACTCAATTCCCTATAAGAAAAAAGAAAAAGTCTGAACAGGAAAACAACAGTTGGAGCATTTCCTCTAGGCAACTTAAATTATATTCCAGTTAACTATTTTTGAATTTAGTTCTATATGCTTACCAACATCTTATTTATTAAGAAAGAAATGCAATCGTCTCCTGCTAACATTATCTGCACAAAACAGCTGCCCTTGAGCAGCAGCCAAAGCCACTCTCCATTCCTTTCCCCCTTTGGTGTCAACTTCCCATGCACTCCCCTGGAGAAGGGCCAGCTGTCTCCTGCCCAGCCCCAGCTCTGCACTGCTCTCTGCACGCTCCCACTGCTCAGAAGGGAAGAAGCCCATCTCAGGGCAAACATCTGAGATCAACATTCTAAGCTCTGAGGGGTTTTGTTGTTGTTTTTTGTATTTTAATGGGAGAAGGAAAAAGGGCTAAATTTAGATGAGACCATCTGAAAAAATCCAGAGTCTGGCAGTTGTTCAAATATTCCTAATATCCAAATATATATATATATATATATATATATATATATAGTTTTACAAATATCAGCAATAGCATTTCCAGGATGAGATGCTAATGCACCTGGAGATAACACAGGTAAAGGACTGGAAAAAAAAATTCTTAATTTGCATCCTGCAGTGACATCTTACAATTTAGATTTTTCAGAGTGCTCAAAATATCACTAAAGAAGCAGATTGCAGTGATTACGCTTCAAAAATTTTCACACTGAATGCCAAAGACAAAGAAAGCTTCATGTTATCCTCAAGAACATAAAGCAGGAACTTCATTCCATTTTCAGAAACGTGGGTACAGCAAAATAGTATCATCTATAAAGCCGCTCCCCTGAAAAGAGGTTCAAGCATGCACCAATGTGGCTGAATGGAGATGATGGGAAGAGGAGAGGATAATGAGAGATGGTTTAAGTGTTACCTCTCGAATGTATTCCTCCTGCTCTTCTTTGAGGGTGAGTTCAATGAAGATCTGCTGCAGCTTCTCATTACAGTAGTTGATAATGAATTGCTCAAAGCTGTTGTCCTGTCAGATAACACACGTTTGCAGTATGAACACACTGGTGTTGAGTTGCAGTAAGTTCCTGCAGCAGCTGCAAGTCAGCAAGCTGCTTTATCAACTCCTAGTTTTGCAGTATTTTACTGATAATGAAATCAGTTTGGAAAATTTAGACCAAATCCTTCTCTGAGTCTTTCTTCCTCCACTGGAAGAAATCAGTGGCTTTGTAGGGCTCTATTGGTGATGCCTCTGTACTACTTCTTTGGGATCTATCATAGGGACACCTATAGTGCCAGGGAACAAACAGTTTTGCTGTGCTAATCTGTCCCCATACATAATACACGGTCTCCTGCAGGTCCTGGTAAGTAAAATGGTATTAGCTCTTTTCCAACCAGGATCAGCCAGTATCAAACAAGGTATCCTACTTCATTGCAGACTGAGGCCCACACTGCTAAGATATGATAACCTTCAGAGGTCAACTTCACCTCTTCCCCATCAACCAACTGTTTGACAACCTGCGCTCTGAAAGGATGAGAATTTGAGCTTTATCAATCAAAGAACCTTTAAAAGGCTGACTTCTACAAAACCGGCTTGGGGAGAAGCATGTAAGTAACCCTTTGCAGAAAGAAATGGGAAACAAGAGCCCCAGGAAAAGGTGGTGGCAGAGGTGAGACACCACCACAGAGCACTTCCAGGAGGACACATGGCAGGACTGCAAACAGTGAGCCCCAAGTACCCTAGGTAGGGCCCTTACGTTCAACCAAACATCCCCAGGGCCAGGACTGCAGGATAAAGCTGGGGTTCACTACATCTCCATGATGTTAAATGAGTGCAACAGGGAGATGAGGTGCCCACTTTGAGGACCATTTCCAAAGGAAAAGGGAATGTCAGCCTCCTTGCATTTTTTTTGGAGTGCTTACAAGAGTCATTACTATTGTAAGAATTCCCAACATGCATCTGCAGAAATAATTGCAATCAGCAGCTATTTTGGATATCTATTCCTGGTGTCTTCTGGGCTTTGTGGCTGGGTTCCCCCTCCCTTCTTTATATTAATTGCTATTCATCAAGAGCCCTCCAGTTATTTAGGAAGCCTGAAATTTTACATAATAAACCACTATGCGTTTTTAGACTATGAAAGAATTCTGCTATACATTACCTGTGAAGCTCAAGTTACAAGAATACAATTTTTTTTTTTTTTTTTAATGACCACAGGCAACTGCAATCATTTAAAACCTTAAATTAAGGATCTGGTCACTAAAATAAGATTAAAAACACACAAGCAGATTAGAAAATGTTTAGGTAGCACAGATTACTTCTATCATTTTAGTTTTAGGTAAAGCAAAATCACAGCTGATCACCCCAAATTCTCAGCCGTATTAAATTCTGCCCCTCACACCAATTGCAATTATCAGTCAGAGATTGCAAACTTGCACAGCTCTAGATGAGAAAGTCAAAATTTAGCATGCAACAAAACCAGCACTGCAAACAAGTTGTACTTACTGCATTCTGTTGGAAAAAGAAATTACATAAACTGCGGTCAATACTTAAATCACTTCCAAAGAAACACAGAGCAAAAACACCTATTAGCATTTATATGGTGTACCAAGTAAAATAGCAAAACAGCTTGGTTTTGCTTAGTTGTATTTGTATTTCACTGAAAACGTGAAGTGCTACATAGATGGTATATATTATATGTGTATAGATGTGTATGTTTAGATTCAGTTCAAAGACTCCTAAATAAACCAAGGGATTGGGGCGCATCACCACGTAACACAGAGCAGTGCTTCTGCACTGTCACATCTCTAAATCAGAGCAGACCTTTTGACTAAAAAAGCCATAAATATAACCTCTGGTAGATAAACCTCAGTAAAAGGAAAGGGGAGTGGGGGAGGTGGGAGAGATCACTTTAAGAATGAGTAAAAGCCTATGTGACACATGCAGATAAGGCCTTCACTTTAGATATACTTAGTCTGACGTGAAAAAACCCCAACTAACACATCACCTTGGCAAGAGGAAGGGTTGAGCATCCCCATCTTCCTGCCAGGTACATACCACTGACTCAGAAAGACTGTTTTCCCAAAAGCCCACATTATTCTGATTGCAAGGACAGCAGGGCTTATATTTCACATGCTACACATAGTCTTCAAAAGAGGATAGAAAACAGACTGCAAATCCAGCTAAAGCATCTCACTGAAAGGTCATTAACAATATATTAAAGTAATTGCTAGGTGCTTTCCTGATTTGCTCCGTATCTGTGATATATATGTCCTGCCAGAGAAAGGCAAACCAAAATCCACAGAGCTCTTTGGAAATCACTTAATTTAAGCTAGAAAATCCTGCCAAGCCACTGAGAATTGCTATCCCAGGAAAACAGGCACTGAAGATCAGGCGTGATTTTGGCTTTTGTGTGCAACACAGAGCAAAAGGCTAGCAGTTAATTACAGCACAAAATGAGGGAAAACGTCTGGAATTACTGGAGTATTGAAAACACTTGACTCTGAATAAACCAGGAGACATTTGGTTAGCTAATTGCAGTTCAGAAAGTGGCATTTCCTTTCATGGATTTTAAGAAGCACTGTGAAGAACTGTTTGGAGTGCTTATTTCTGGGCTAATCTGAATAAAAAGATGGAGATTCTGTGAATTTATTCATTCTTGTTGTAAAGCTATAGATTTTAATTGCATAAGGGCCTCACAAACCATATGCCGGTGCATGCAAATTGTAAAGAACTGTCCCTCACTATTCTAATGATGGCTCCTTGATTAATGTGGTAGAGATAGGAAGAGGTCTAAAAGACTTTCTTTTTTTCACAAGATGATAGGGCGTGATTGGCACCAGCGACAGCACACCACAAACCCAGCCAGGAGAAACAGGCTGGGAGGGCCCTGTGACCTGAGATTCTATTTACTCCTTGTGCTGAACATCCTCCTCAAGTTACAGAAAGAGCCTTCACAAACAGCAAATTTCAATACTCTTAGGAAATTTCAGGGGAAAAAAACAAGAGAAGTACTTAGGCTAGCACTTCCCAAATATCGCAGAGTGCCTGTTTCTTTTCCAGGCTGTAATTTTGCTGCTTTAATGCTGCAAGCATCACTTCAATTGCTGCTTTTTTATAGCAGCATTTCATAGCATCCCTCTGAAGCCACTGTCAAATACAAAACGTAACCTTTTGGGAAGAAAAAAACACTCAGTCTCTCGAATGAAATTAAAGGCGCTGGGAAACACAATGTCACTTGAGGTAGATTCAGATCAAGAAACCACCCACAGCTCACTCCATCAACCTTTTATTGGGTGCAACAATAAATTTAGACAACAAAAAAATGCACAGACAGAAATCAAAGCCTGCTTCAGCATGTTTTTCACCTCACCACTAATGGCACTTTGCTCCCCCAGCTTTATTCTTTATCAGCTTTCAAACTACTGGGCATCAGGGTGGCAGTTCATCAGCACCAAATTCTTGACCTCTAAACAATTATGCTCCATACAAAAATGTAGTACTTACATAAGGAAACAGATGGTGACATACTCACGGAGATGTTAGAGTCAATCATGAAAAGAGAAAATCTGAAGTTTGGAACCACCAAGATTACAAGAATTACACATGCATGCTTAAAAGTCCATAGAAAATTCATTTGTTCTTTAGCCATTTTCCTAATTTCTTCTTTGGAAGATTTCCGTCATGCAAATGACGGAATAATATGAAAAAAAGCCATCAAATTACATGTGGATATTCCTGGTCTTATGCACCGTTAAACCAGCAAACTACCAACGAGACCATATAAAAGTATTTCTATCAAAAAAAGAAAAAGAAAAAGAAAAAGAAAAAGAAAAAGAAAAAGAAAAAGAAAAAGAGAAAAAGAAAAAGAAAAAGAAAAAGAAAAAGAGAAAAAGAAAAAGAAAAAGAAAAAGAAAGAGTAGTGGGCAAAAAGTGTCCCCGTGGATTCAGGCATAACTGTTTCAATATGCTGATGTTCAGGGTCAGTTCTTGCATTACATCTACGGACTCCAAGTATTGAAAACAACAGGGAATTTTCTTAGGAAAACTAGCTACCTTCTGACCTTCTTCCTCCATAAAGAACTCAAATGCATTTTTGAGTAGCCAGGTTCCAGTGATTTCTAGAGACACAGAGGAAACTAACAGACTTAGTTTTTAATCAAAACTGGGTATCTGGGGTATTTTTTTTATACTAGTAAGTAGGAATAGGTCACCTCCCTAATCAAGTCTGACTGTAAGCATTCTATTTTCTTGGATCCTCTCCACTATTTTCCATAAATCAAGAATATTACATTCATCACAGTGCACAGACTCAGCTACGTCACCAATATCACCAGTATCAGCCATTTGCAGGACGTTTCTCATCTTTTCCTCTTCTTTCTTAATCCTTCACCCCAACATTTCTCACTGAGAGCCAATCCCAAAAGATGCATACTGGTAGCCAACATCCACACTGACCAAAAGGTGCTCAGTAGCACCTCTTCAAACACCATATACAAGCAACACATACAATGAAAAAAAGCCAAGACTAGTATTTAAAGGAAAAGCACTGTTTGCATCAAAACCCAAACATTTGAATTTTTGAAGTTGCCTGCTGAAATCAAAGGGAAAGATGACATTAAAATAAACCTGATCAATATTGGGGGAAAAGAAAGAGACAGATGCTTCTGGTGTAACACACGCATCCACAGAAAGTAATTTTCAACCAATGCACCCCCCCCCGGGCATCAGAAGCTCCTAAGCTCCCTCTGCCATAGGGAGCCAAGGTAGTTCAGACCCTGAGCTATCACTGGGGTTCCTTATAGAACAGCCAGATGGCAAAGGCAATGAAAAAACACCTGTGTGCTTGCTTCAGTGAGATGAGTGGTGGAATGAAGTCCCTCTAGGACTAGAGGGAATGGCTTCAAGCTGTGCCAGGGAAGATTCAGGCTGAACATAAGGAAATACTACTTCTCTGAAAGGGTGGTGAGACACTGGAATGGGCTGCCCAGAGAGGTGGTGGAGTCACCGAGCCTGGTGGTGTTCAAAGAGCATTTGGATGTTGTGTTAAGGGACATGGTTTAGCAAGAGCCATTGGTGAAGGGCGAATGGTTGGACTGGATGATCCTGTAGGTCTTTTCCAACCTTAGCGATTCTATGATTCTATGATTCTATGAATGGTGAAAACAGCCAGCAAATTCCATTTATACCCTCCTGTGGTGTCTGGGGATAGAAATTTTTATGTATGACCACAGAGGCATGTAAATGAGATGAATCTAAGAAATATAAATGCTGGGAAATGAAAATTAGCAAAATGGGTATCGTGTATAGAAAGAAAATGAGAATAGAGGCTCTTTATCTTATAAAACAATGTGCTATGTGTGACCCAGTTAAAAGTTATTTAAAAAAAAATTAAGGTTAATGAGAACATGCCATCAATCCCCTACTGAGGAAGTGTTGTGATAGTCTGAGGACAAGTGCTTATGAACAACTCAAACTCCTTTTCTAGGCTACTGTAGTGCTAATGGCACACACACACATACAAAAGTCATGTAAGAAAGCGTTTGCATTTGTCACACAGAGGATGTAAAGATGTGACCTATTAGGTCAGTCTGTGGTCCACCTGCCTCAGCCTTCTGCTTCCAACAACAGCAATATGAGGTCACGTTAGAGGTCTACTTAAGTCTGACCACTCTCTGTAGTCCAGAACATTCACACAAAGCTGCAAATGCATGTTTCTGAGCCTTAATATTGTCATTCTTTTTACAGCCAACCTATAAGGGAATGACAAATCATCAAAACCATGGTTTCCCCTTGCAGAGCAGAAAAATGCAATTGCTAAAGACGTGGCAGAACACTGCACTACCCATCAAACCAACAAGCACTGAGGCCACAGCATTTCATCCTGGTTTTGATTTTCTGCTTACATATATGGACATCTAGGTAATCAAACTTCTCATGAAAAACAGAATAAGCTCCGTGCTTTTGTATAAATAACTCTGTAGCTAATGAACTGGAGAAGTATATCATTTATCGTCTATAAATATTCCATATACTCATAATCAAACTGTGTTTCAAGGTACCTAACGGAGGACAGTAACAAAGGTAGGTGTCCAAATGTCCTCACAGCCAGCATCAATTTGTACTGATGTCACTGCTTACAGGTAGAGAATCAGGCACTCCTGCTCACACCTGTGGTCTCTGGACACAAAATCTGGTCTAACTAAATCTGGAGCTAAAAGGGCATGAAACTGACATGCAGACACTGCATGTGCAATCCGTGGGGAAACCCAGATACCATCACTTCAATAAAGTCAGCCTGATAAATGATAGTTCTAAAACAACAGGAATTACACACAGGCAAGAACCTACTATATAATCTTATCCATTCCTCTGCTAAGACATAATTACTGAAGGAAAAAATGTTATTTCCACAGCCTCAAGCAGAGCTCTTGTGTATGTTTGCTCCAGCATATTTCCTCTGTTGAAAGCAAACAGCCAATGGAATTTACTTTATAAATTTGCATTTCACAAAATAAGCCTGCCTAAATACTTAAGGTATAAAGCGATTAACTAAATGGCGACTAACTTCTGTTTCAGAACATGACAGTACATAAGAACATGATTGCTGTAACTGTATTTTAAAGTCTCCACAGCACCGAGGAATTCACCCCAAGGGTCACTCTGCAAAGCTCCCTGCTCACACACCACTTGCCAGCAGATGCAGCTGATCAATTCTCAATTAAAAACTCCATTCTTGTTTTTCAGTGCAAGGCATAGTGCCTAGGAGAAATTACGTTCTGGAGATTATTAAAGCAGCTACCAGGACG
Organism: Gallus gallus; assembly: GCF_016699485.2. Taxonomy (NCBI): domain Eukaryota; kingdom Metazoa; phylum Chordata; class Aves; order Galliformes; family Phasianidae; genus Gallus; species Gallus gallus. Next base: position 7,669,531 of record NC_052538.1, on the reverse strand, counting down.
ACAGATATCTGCAGCTCAGATAGAGTTCAAGTAAGATGTGGAGAAAGGGTCCCGAGAGCCTAGAAAACTGAAGATAATAGAAGATTCCAATATGCCCATTTTCTCCATGTGCTTTTCTCTCTACTGTCTTCTTTCTAGTTATTTGATGCTTCTCCAGTAAAATCATCCTTAGATGATGATTCATCCAGTAAAAACATCTCCAGGCCAGCAGCAATCACCCCAGGCTCAGCAACTGCCCTTTCCTTTATTTAATAAGCAGGACACCAGCAGGCAAAGCAACTGAGCCAAGCTGTCGTGTAGCTTCATAGTAGCTTCCCACTTTTTTCCACACCTCAAACATCTCAGAAATATCTTTGCAGTGTTTACACTTTTGCTTTATTGGTTGCCTCCCTCTAAGAAAGATAAATATCACAACTGCAAATATGTTAATATCATGAAATAGCATTTGTGTTTCTAATGACATTTCCTCTATTAAGACATCAGCACTATCAAAATCCAGACAACAGCACACATGCAGCTGTACAAGCGAGGTGACCAGGCTTCTTTATATCACCACGTGGGACTTTTACAGACAAGAAACAAGCTAACTGTGCACAAGTGGTCATCCCTCTGTACTCAGCACTGGTGAGGCTGCACCTTCAGTACTGTGTTCAGCGTTGGGTTTGATACAAGAGAGACATGGAGGCCCTGGAGAGAAGGGCAACAAAGCCGTGAATGGTCTGGAGCACAAGTCTGATGGGGAGCATCTGAGGGAACTGAGACAGTTCAGTCTGGAGAAAGGGAAGCTCGGGGGAAGACCTTGCAGCTCTCTGCTACTTGCTGAAAGGAGGCTGTGGTGAGGTGGGGGTCAGCCCCTTCTCCCAGCTAAAAGCAATAAGACAAGAGAATGGCCTTAAGCTGCATCAGGGGAGGTTCGGGTTGGGTACAAGGAAAATCTTCTTCTCATAACGAGTGGTGAGGTCTGGAACAGGCTGCCCAAGGAGACGGTGGAATCACCATCCTGGAGGTGTTCAAGATGTGGCACTGAGGGACATGGTCTAGAGCAGTCACAGGCATGGGAGGATGGTTGGCCTAGATGATCTTAGTGGTCTTTTGAACCTTAATGATCCTATGAAATAAGTAGAATCACTATAATGGTGTGTCACAGACTAAGAAAAGGACCTGTTTTTACTGCTGGGGGGCTTGTTTGACTTTTTTTCTTGGAGATATTTCTACTTACCTCTGAGATTTACGCAGAATTTGGTGTATGATGTCCTCGCATGTTCTCTGGGATACGGATCAAAACAAGTTGGACCTGCACCACCCCTCAACTCAGCTTTGTTGTGCCAATAACTCTTACCTAGAAGACAGATGAGGCACTTGCACTGCTCCAGAGCAATGCTCAGAGGATCCCAGAGGGCCGTATGAAGCCCCCCCTTGCACTTCTCAGCATGTACTTCTGCCCTGGCACAGTCCCCCTTCTCACCCAGCTGAAACCAGGGCCAAGCGCAGCACTTCCTGGAACATCTCAAGAATAAGCCTCGTTTGGCACCTTCATAAAGCTGTGCTCCAAATAATTACCTTCAGCCTGAGGACCAGCTACAGAGCAGTGCCTCAAAGTTTGGAGTAAAGCCTTTAAGCCAACTAGCACAGACATCTTTATCTCTAAAAGCTAGGCAGGATGAAATATTAATGCTTACTCCATGATATTCAGTTTTACATACTCTAGCCTTCATCTACTCAAGAAGTGTACAGGATGTCACCTCAGTTTCAAATTAAGCATTCAATCCATGCAGGAGGAGCCGGGACCGACCCTGCTGCTCTGCTGGGCCCTCAGGCACCTGCCTCCCGCAGCCCTCACCTGCACTTCCTTCTCACAGATGCACCTTTCCACACCCCCACCCCAGCATCTTGTCCTATAACATAGCTCTGAATAAGGAAGGAGGCTGTAATCCCCACCCCAACCAAACCCCATGGCTGCTACAAAATGTGGACTGACACTCCTACAGCCCTTATGGCCAAGCTCTGACCCACTGCCCCAGCTCCTGCAGCAACACACAACCACCCCAGCCCCGCAGTCTGCCTTTTCACATTGACTCTACTCCCTAAATATCTGCCCGCAGACCCTTTGTACAAACACTCAGAACCAGCAAAATGGCTTACCACAAAGGGCATGGCAGAAATGAAGAATAAACACAGCTTTGCAGCACCTATTTTGCAATCATTTAGCTGAGCTTTCTGCTGAAATCTGCCAAACCCACAGAGGCTGAGGATTATCAATAGATTCGAATTGCCTAATCTGAATTTTTGGACAGTCGAGTCCTTAAATCTGTGTTCTTGGATAGTTTTCAGGTTTGTCTGAAAAAGGTCTCCTGTGATTGACAAAAATACCAACTGTGTCCAAAGCCCAAAGAGTAGAAGCCAACATTATCACAGCATTCATCATCTTGCCTTTGCTAGGCTTCAAGAGCATTCCAGTTACTTTGCAGGTGAACTTGAGCTTAAGTTAAATGCAGATAAAACAGCAGATGGCAAGTATGGTCAGCTTTCAAAAACAGCTGAAAGAAATGCCATTTTCATATCATTTAAATTATGCAATCATAAAATCATAAAGTTTGGAAAAGACCATTGAGATCATCTAGTCCTACCATCACCCATCCCCACTATGCCCATTGAGCCACGTCCCTCAGAGCCACAATTGCTTATAACAAAACAAGACTGCAGTCATTGTCAGAAGGTGAAGTGTAGGATGATTGGTTTGGGTTTTTTTTTTTTTTTTTTTTTTACTCTTATAATTGCAGAAATTGCAGGACAATCTAAGGAATCATCCTAATCGGAAATAAGGATGGTTTAGGCCTTATTGAATAAGTCTATAGCAAATTCATGTTTCTGCAGCGAAAGCAGATTGTTCTGTAATGCATTCCAGTAACTTAAGCAAGGGCTTCATGGCAAAACAGCAAGCTAGAATATCATTAGTTTAGTCTCTAATGATCCTAATGGGTAAGTATAATAAGGCAAAAGAAGTAAAATTAAAAAAGGCAGTAAGCAGGCATCTTGCTACTTACTGCAGCGGCTTTAAGCTTCATGTGCAAATATTTAGAGTATGAAAAATTCCTCCTACCCCTACTATGATTTTTGATGCACCCTGTCCTCAACCCCAATCTGTGTCTTTCTATTTGTGATTGTGAATTAGGACAGAGAGGGAGAAAAGTTTGTGAGTCTCTTAGGTCCCTTTATGCTCCTTTATGGAGTTACAGGTCAAAGAACAGACAGTAATGATAAGCCTGGCTGCTTGCTGAGTAAAATCACATCTAAAGCAAGCCTTTTTATCTTTGGCATATCAGACAACTTACAAGTTTAAAACCTACAGACTATTTTCAGTTTGTGGTTATCAGCAATTAATAATCAGATGGATATAGTCACTGCCATCAGCTACACTTCAGCTACAATCTGAACTGTTAGCAGTCCTGTTCGCAAATGCACCACACAGCAAAAACATCCGAATTCCTCTACACTTTTTATGAAATAAATCACAGGCTATTATTGATTTTCCCTCAAGTTGCTGGTTTGTCCAGCACTGAAATTTCATTCATTTATTGGTGGGTTCAATATAATTAATTTTAACGCTATATATTTTCTGTGAAGCAGTTACTTGAATCCTCAACAGTCACTGTTTGTTTCTAAGCGTTTTCTGAAGATGTTTAATAATGTTTGTGAGACTTGAGCATTTGTTATAAGACTTAGTGTAAAAGTATTTGGCTGGCATCCTCTTTCTATGATGACATTAATACACATGCAATCATTCTAGTGACCGCAAGAGGAACTACACTTTGTTTATGTAGTGCTCATTACTGATTTATTTTACTCAATTTAAGGATTATGACATTACATCATCATAGCTGCAACAAGAGCTGCATACAAGATGAATTTTCTTTTACTTTGAAAGAGTATCTTTGCTTTTGATTCAGTTGAGAATAAGTCAGCAGTTTCTGATTATAAAATTAACCTGTTTGGAAATGCAGCCATGTCCAAACTGGTAGTACTAGAAATACAGCTGATGCAGGACATTCTGATGGTTTTTTTTTCCCATCACTTATCCTTAGAATTACAGCACTGCCATGCAGTCCCAATACGGATGGTTGGACACTGTGACTGTAAGAACTCCAGAAACCTAAAATAATGAGTTTCTTCTTCAGGCATCTCCACAATAAAAATACAGCATAATGTTACTGACATACTGTCTGAATCCCGTCTTCAATGTTCAGAAAGAATTCCACTTATTTGTGTGATGCTGAACTTTGGTTGAGTAGCGCTCTCACCAGGCCTTAGTTCATGAGCAGAATGTTCCTATCTTGTGTATTTCAGAACTGCCTTTCCCATCTCCTCCAGTAGAACCCATTCTCATCATTTAAAGAATGAAAAAATCTTTCCTATATCATTTTGACACTTTTTGTCTGAATTTCAAGGCTACCTTTTAAGATAAAAGAGAAAAGCCTTGTTTTCCTCTTTTTTTCTTCTGCAAAATGACTTACTTATGACCTCCTGAGATGCTGAACTACAAAAAAGACAGAGGCATGGGAGAAACAAGATTAACTTAGCCTATTTCTGCAGCACCGTCCCACAAACACCATTACTCTGCTTGTGCACTAGTGCAAGCTTCCAGCATTCACCTCCCCCTACATGCTTACCCTCAAGTCAAACAGAATAAAAAGCAAATGAAAGCAGAGGTCTTGCCCCAAGCTGCCAGCAGTACCACTACACTCTCCAGCTTACTAAGAGTACACCAAGTACCAACACCAGAGATCTTGCACCAAGACCTGCATTCAGCCACATGACCGTTTGCAATGTGTTTTCACAAATATTCTCTGATGTTTAACACAAACAATACAAACCTTGCTGAGTAAACCTTTGAAGCAAGTATCACCTTCATTTTTCCTCTTCATAGAGATATTTTGATTTGCACACACTTCGATGTTAGGCTTTTGAAATTAACCTTACACCACCTACCCATATATAATTATTCTTCTCTAAATTATTCCCATCTTCCACACTGTCTAAAGATGCTCACTGGGTTTTCAAGAGGGATGTAGGGAAATGGGTAAGAATTGAAGTTTTCTGCTGATGTTTCTCCTTAATAGAGTTTCCAGTTTAAATAGTTCTTTCCAACCAAGGCTTATAAATCTCTCAAAATAAACGGGCAGAGAAAGATTTATGAAGATTCCTGAACCCAATTAAAAATTCCTTGCTGATTATTTTTCTTTCAGAATATCAGCAAGCCAAAAATACTATCACAAACAAACAAGAGTGAGCCACAGGTCACGAGCTAGGAATCAGTACAGAATATTTATGTAGGAGAACGAAGATGCAATGGTATATTATTCTTTGATTTTGACAGAGAAAAGAATAACCAAATCGTACAGGTTTTGGTTTGTTTTTTAAAAGGAGCAAAACTTGTTCAAAGATATCCACAGAACACCTCAGGGCAGAACTGACACTGCCAGCCTTCCCTCATGCTCAGAACATATCTCACAACAAAATGCTTTCATTTTGCTACTATAAATATTTACTTACCTATTATGCGAAAACACCAGTTTGGCTTTCATCAATTTCTGGTTTGGTTGCCAGACATGCTAAGACAGCTCTCTATTTTAAAGTGCTTTTTGGTTAAATATGACACACTTGATTCAAATTACGTGTTCCCATTACACATTCATAAACTGCTCTATTAGGTTTAATAACAGCTCTCATGTTAAATGTTTACTATTATAAAGGTCTTACCTCAAAAATTTCAAAGCCATAGATGTCCAGCACTCCCATCACCTTCTTTCTCACTTTTGTTTGTGCCTTTAAAAAATACAAAGCAATAAATATGTTACTCTTCTGGACGTTTCATACAGGGGAGTGAGGAAAACAAGTGTATCTCATAAGCAGGCTGTCAGGTAGTGTAAACTAAAATGCTAAACACTGCTTCTCAAAATACACTTCAGGTGAGTGTTTTCATGAGCTCACAACAAAGCAGACAGCAATATCTAGAGCTGTGATACAAGTATTCCCCTGTACCTTAAGACCATACAACCAGGTAAAATGAAATTGGCAAACAGTTTTCTTATCCACTTTAATTTGATTCCATTCTATTGATTTTCTTACGGGCGTAAAACAGTGATACCTTAATGCTCTCGTTGATTCTGGTAACAAGCCAAGAAAAGAGGCGACTGTATAAATTCTTAGCCAGAGCATCGCGAGCATAATAAGCCTATAGAAAAGAAAGAAGAAAAATATTATAAATGCAGGGCTTGACACAAGTTTTGAACAGAGTGCGTGTGACTCGGGCAGTGGTGCTGCTGTCTGAGCAGGCTCCTGAGCCACAGCGGGCTGCCAGGAAGTTTCAGCAGTATCCTTTCACCCTGGTGGCACAGGCAAAACTTGCATCCCCCATTCTGATCGTATGCAAAAAACTCAAGCAACTGCAGTCAGTGAAACTGCTTTCCTGCTGGCCTGAGACGATGAGACACAGGTGGCAATCACACTGGCTTTACAGTACTGCAGAAAGATAAATTCACACTGACAGCAGAAGTTTTTCAGCTGCCTGGGGCACACGATCCATGAGATGACTCCAGTTGCTGTAAATAAAAACAGGCTGCTTCACCACAATACTTTCAACATGTGCTTTGTGCAGAACTGCTTCAGTTTTTCATCCTCCACAACATTTTCCATCTTTGTGACACAATTAATACACAGAAACAACACTTTCAGCATGTTTAAACTGCTGAATCAGAACACACTTACGCTAGTGATTATTCAATATAGCCTATTAGCTGGGGCTGTTATTTGGGCAGTCATGGATTACTTAGGTAGAATAAACGGCCATTTAAAACAACTGTTTCTTTTAAAATCGGGTTCTCTTGTTTACCTGAGCCACATTGAGTGTTGTTGAAACTTTTTCTTGCTTGGCTTCAACTGTCCGGAAGCTGAAAGCTCTCTCCAACACTGACTGGTCTATTCCTGTCAGCTCGCAGATTTCCTTCAGTTCTAAGGTGAAAAAGCAGGGTGTAAGTATAATGAATCCTTTCATAGCGCTGTTTTTACTCCCCCAGATGATTAGCTTTAAAATAGGTCAGTGTTTTCCCAAAACAGGTTTTCTTCAACTGAAATGTTTCCCGTCCACACTCCCTCCTCCTCCTCCACCAAGCACAGTGTTTTAAAGATGCACAGGACAAGGAAGCAGGATCCAGTGAGTTATGAGTTTTGAAAGCACTTTCTATTTGGATATTTCTGCAAAGGAACTTTTCTTCCATTTGTCACAGACTACTCTTCTTGATGAAAAGCTTTGAAATGAAAATAGCTCAACCTCCAAAATGCACCAACTGCAAAAATATGACAGCAGATCACCAAAGGAAACTATAGACAAAAACACCCTACTGCAAAAAACAAACCAGAACAAAACAAAAAGCCTCTGCTGCAGAATAACCAAGCAGTTACAGAAATGCAAAGTACCATTCCACATTCCAGAAGAAAGCATTAACGAAGGGGAACAAAAGTCATTTTTAGAATTTCAAACACAGGGCGATAGAAATTGCACAAAATTCGAGTCATGTTTGCCTGCAGGTGAGTTTTGGAAGCAATCAGTGATAGGCGGAGAGATAACAGCCTTAAGTTGGGCCAATGGAGGTTCTGTTTGGATATTTGGAAGAAATTCTTCTCAGAAGGAGTGGTAAGGCACTGGCATGGGCTGCCCAGGGAGGTGTACCAGAAACATGGAGGCGTGGCACTGAGGGACACGGTTAGTGGGCACAGTAGTGATGGGCTCGTGGTTGGACTAAATGATCCCAGTGGTCTTTTCCAACCTTAATGATTCAATGATTCTACAATACCATACGCCTACAGAAACTACAAAATCCATAATGAACTTCAGACAAATTAATACTTTTCTTCCCATCACTAATTTCATCTTACCATTTTTATCTTTGATTTTACTTTCATCTAAGCCGTTGACACGAGATTCAGGCTTAAACTCAATGTTTCCCAATTTTAGAACTGCTGCCACCACTTCAAAAACAGATTGTGTTTCATGATCCATGAAACCAACAATCTGCATGGCGTTCTGGAAAGGAGACAGATAACATTACAAGATCAAAGAAACTACATTAAAACAGATCATACTTGCAGAACTATTAGCAGAAATTAGAAACGTTTTATAGATAAGTACATTTGTAGTATAAAAGGGTTACATAGGGTTTGGTAATTGAGCTGGCATATTAGTCCAGCCCACTTCTAGGATCCATATCAGACTGCTGAGAACAGTTCATGGATTTTTAAAAGCAATATTTCTTTAGCCACTAAAGTTTGTAATCCAACCAAGCTATCCACAGTCAAATAAAGAGATATTGCTGTCCTCTCAAGTGCATATTGTTGCTCAAAAACACAGTAACTTTTAGCATCTATGTTTCTAAGACAACCTTCAAATGATTCAAAGATGACCCTGCCAGCATTGCCCAGAGCAAAGGGCCAAAGCTGCAGACATAACAACTCTGCACTTCTGTTGAGTACTTTGGGGTTTACATCCAGCCCCTGTTATTCCTTACCCGAACTGTTCTGAAGTTGGCAGCATCATCCACTCCATTCACTTTGGCAGAGTCCAGGCCCAGGTAGTTGTATCTGCTGAAGTCCCGCTCCAGCTTGAGTTTGCCTAATAAATCAAATAAAAATACCATTGTAACAGCATGCTTGTTAGCAGCTCTTTTGTCCTGAGAGTCAATACTGTCGAGAATGATTTTTATTTAAAAGATTAAGATTTCATTAGGGATCCTGCAATTACAAGTGGTCCAGTTAAGAACAGGCTGCCTTCTTTGTCTACAAGACATTGCAAATGTCTCCCATTCTGACTCAGGCGTCTGGAAAATATCAAGCTATACATTTACTGCAAGTATTGCTATTGCTAACACCACTGACAACAATAATTTGAAAAATGCACAAGTGTCACACTTACAGAGGAAGTCTTCCGATGCACCAGACAGGATCTGATAGAAAATATGAAAGTTTCTTTCACCTCTTGGCTGCTTAACAACACGAGACTTCTCCAGCAGATCTAGGCAAACAAACAAAACCTCACAGGTCAGGGAAAGGTTTAGCAAAACAATTTCATATGAACATATTGGTCACTTTTCTGTGACTAGCGAATTAGAAGAAATATGTAAGGCCCACTGCACCTGTAAATGCTGCAGCCTGGGAACTATGGAGAAAACTCAGCTCGTGGGGAGTGATGTGCACAACAGCCAGCAGCCAGCATTAAGCATAAGGTTTGCTGAAAACGATCTTGTCCCTGCATTGACCCCCATTGCAATTAGCTAGGCTTAAGCACCTCCTGATGGAACAAGAGCCAAAGGCAAGGCATCAACCCACAGAATTATACAAAAGCCTTAGGAAGCTTTGCAAATAAACTACAGCAAGGCAGTTTCAAAAAGTAATATCTGCCCTAACACTTAACCAGCAACAACAATAACAGAATTAGGAGAGTATTACTAAGCTTCTACTTGGCTTATACTAAGACAGTTCAAATATCTTACAGACCAGAGCGAGGGATCTTTTCCATAAGGACACCACTACCTGAGATCAGCATTTGGGGCACCAAAGGCGGTGGCTGTAACAGCAGCTCCCAAGAAGCTGCACACCTGGGTGGGTGAAGACTCCATGAAGGTGAATCTGCAGTACTGCTGTATGGAGTGTGCAACCAAGAACTTTGGACTTATTTGAACAAACATTTGTGTTTCTATAACTCAATAATCCCAGTTTCATTCCATGCCCAATGACAAAGTGCAGGTACACCCAAGCAAGAGGCTGTCCCATACCACCAGCAGTTCATCTTGACATTACGATGGGGTGGGGTACAGGTGTGCCCTTGTGCTTTTCCAAGTTAACAACTTCTTTTAATTTTAACTCACAGACAACCAACACCTGGCATGATGTTCTATTGGAAAGGCACAGATCAGACATCAGAGGTCTAATGAGCCGCTGGAGTGCCACCTTTCCATCCCTGAAGCTGGAACACTCCTCGCTGACCCATGGTTGGAACTTGGAGCCATCCCATGCCTAACCCAAGTCTCCCATTTTTAATTCATAGCCCAAAGGAGAAGCACGTTCCCCTCCAAGTGGTAATGCTGGGAACAAGGAAGGAACAGTGAAGGCAAGGCAGCATTGAGCCATGCTGGTTGTACAACTTCTTGAGTTAAGTGATGGAACAGATGGCAGCCAACTTGATTCTCAAAGAAATAAACAACTTCAGCTCCCGCAGTAGCTGCACGCACTTCAGGAAATGGCTGTGTTTTCAAAGGATATTGAAGTGATGCAGTTTGCAAAGTGGTTTGGCTTAGCTGTGTAGAAAAACATTCTATATATAAATTGACTCAAATGCTGTCATAAAAGCGTAGCTACACATCCTGGCAAAATATTAAATGTAAGCCTCCTTCTAATTTACACGCATGCCTTCCGCAGATCTAAAAAAGTTTTCTCAAGCAGATGTTCAATTCAACATGTTATGTTATATGGATAGCTGCCTTGGATTTCTCCCAGTGGTTTACTTTATTTATATGATATATTTTTAGAAGAAAGGTTACTAATTAACAGCCAACTTTCCAAAGTCCCAATACTCTATCAGCTGCCTGCCTTCGTAATTGAGGAAAAAAGCTCCAGAAAGCAGTTGCTGACAAAGTTGGGTATTTACCTCAACAAAGCAGCAGCTATCAATTCTTTTTAAAGATGTGTTCATTGTCTGTGATGGTTAAAAACAGCTTTTCAAAAGCAGGCATTACATAAACTGCATTTCATATGCACCACCATTATCTGCTTGTTAATCATTAAATCACTGGCAGGCTTAGGTGGACTAGGAAAGATCACATCATGTTAAAAAGCTAGATATCTTTCAGCAGGGAATCCCAGGTGAAATGTGAAAATGTAAAGCTTGCAGATACTCTGGGTAAGATATTGTAAGATCCCCGCTTTAGAAAAGGTGTGAACAAGTGTCCATGTGAAACATGTTAGACTGTACCATGAAAAACTATTTCAGACACAGAAATGAGTGTACACATCAACAGGCACAAGAGAAACTGAGCACAAACTATCTGTGGCGTGCATTACATACTGCTGGAAGGTGGCACTAGGGACATGGTGGTTGGTAGGCTGGGCTGATTGTTGGACTCCATAAACTTGAAGGTCTTCAGCAAACCTAGATGATTCTAGGAATGTACACACACAAATATCATCTTGGGAACAAGACAGACAAATGTGGATGAAGTCGTGTGTTACAGCTAGATAAGCTACTGCTTATCTTCTATTATAATGGGGGGGTGGGGGGTGGAAGAGCTCTCTTTCTTATGCTCCCATTCCTATTAACAAGGCAGTTTTAATAAAAGGAAAACTAAGTGGAGCGCTGAGGGTTTCAGTATTTCATTTCCATAATATTACACCTGGGTGAAAGCAAGTGAGTTACACAGCCCCATAGCTGCCTTTCTCCACAAGCACTGTGGGAAAAGTCTCTGAGCACACAAGCACTCAGAACAGCACTGTCTGCAGCAGTGGCACCCATACACACTATGCAGCACAGGAAGGTGCACATACTATTTGCTTCATTGAGACAATGCAGATGCCATTTACCTTGCTGGAAATGCTGGGGCCTTCACAAAAAATTGGCAAAAAAGGAAGACTCGGAGGATTCAGACTTGCTAGGTACTGCGGCTTACTTCATCCTCATGACTCAATTATTGCTTTTGTAGTGTCAAACAAGTGTAATACTACTAAACTCTTTTACCTACACTCCTATCTAGTTTACAGGGGAAAAAAATACTCCCAGCTGAAGTCATATACTTAACAACTGCATAAATCATGCTCATCTCAAATTTTCCACTCTTGGTTTCTTTTTTTAAAATAATTGTACATCATGTGAATGCCTTACAAATCAGTGCACTCAGAAGCTATGAGTGACTACGTAATGTACTTTTAATGAGACCATGTGTATTTTACACTGTGCAAACATAAGATTATCTTCACCTTGGGAACATGCTGGTCCTACCTTAATAGACGTTACAAAACTCTCTGTTACAGTCTCTTTTCCTTCACTATCCACATTCTGACTTAACTGAAAGGATTTATCCCTCCATTTACAGCACATAAACATTTCAGATCTACCAGCTGCCACTAAAACCAGCGGATGTTGATCTGCCAGAGGGGAGAAGGGCACTACAGAGGGACCTGGACAGACTGGATCGATAAGCCAAGGTTAACTGTATGAGTTTCAATAGGGCCAAGTGTCGGGTCCTGCATTTTGGTCAAAACAACCCCAGGCAACCCTACAGGCTTGGGGAAGTGTGGCTGAAAAGCTGCCTGATGGAAAGGGACCCTAGTGTACTGTTGGACAGTCGGCTAAATATGAGCCAGCAGTGTGCCCAGGTGGCCAAGAAGGCCAATGGCATCCTGGCTTGAATCAGGAACAGTGTGAGAAGGATGAGGGAGCAGGACTCCCTCATCCCTCATTAATGAGCAGGACTAGGGAAGTCATCCTGCCCCTGTATTCGGCATTGGTGAGGTCTCACCTTGAGTACTGTGTTCAGTTTTGGGCACCTCAGTACAAGAAGGACATGGAGGTACTGGAGCAGGTCCAGAGAAGAGCAACAAGGCTAGTGAAGGGCTTGGAAAATCAGCCCTATGAGGAGAGGCTGAGGGAGCTGGGCTGTTTAGTCTGGGGAAGAGGAGGCTGAGGGTAGACCTTATTACTCTCTTCCAGTACCTGAAAGGTGTTTACGGTGAGAGCGGGGTAGGTCTCTTCTCACTGCTGACAGTTGACAAGACAAGGGGAAATGGCCTCAAGTTGCGCCAAGGCAAGTTTAGGTTGGATGCTAGGAAACACTTCTTTACAGAAAGGGTGGTTAAGCACTGGAATAGGCTCCCCAGGGAGGTGGTTGAGTCACCATCCCTGGATGTGTTTAAGAGCCGTTTGGATGTGGTGCTCAGAGATATGATTTAGCAGAGGGTTGTTAGTTAGGGTACTATGGTTAGGCTGCGGTTGGACTTGATGATCTTTGAGGTCCTTTCCAACCTGAGTAATTCTATGATTCTATGATCCTATGTTTCTGTTCACTACAAACTAGACAGGATATACAGACAGCAAGCATTGTCATGGTAATTTTGCCCTCTAGCTCCAGCTCGTGAAAGGCTCACTTGTAGGTGAATCCTTTTCATTACAGAGCAAGAGTTCATTGAGGGCACAAGAATCGCTCAAAGGAAGGTCAAGATAGCATCTGTCACAACATGAAAGGTGACTGGCAGACTGACTGGTCTCTGTTAATCTATAGCAACCTGATACAATTAGCGGTATGTTTTCATTAGCCTTCTTGTCATCAAAATAATCCAGATGTTCAACATGTCTGCTTTCCAGTATGAAATGCAGCTCAGTCACATATGCCGTGATCCAAAAAGCCCATCAACTTCATAGGTGTTTGGGATTCAAGCTCATCAGATTCAACTAATAAACTTTAATCAAAATATTATGATATCATCTTCACATGATGTTAACACTGAACCAACAAATGGTCAGAAAGCGAAGAATATTTATTAACAAACTAATCAGCCTTTCCCTTTTAAGGATAGGAAACTTCAGCACTGCTTTACAAATTAAGATGGCAAATCCTAAATTTGACTACAACCAGAGTAAATTGTAAGTGGTGTAGAAGAATTTAAGCCCCCAGTAAATCACGAATGGCAATATCTCACAACAGAAACATTTCTTGTCCAAATCAGTACAACACTGCAGGCATTAGAAGTGTGGAAAAATACAATGTAGAGCAACGCATTTGTATTAACATGGTCCATAACTGAAACCAAGTTTTAAATGAGCTGGCTGGACAAGGAATCTCTGTGAACTCCAAGATGGTATACATTTACACCCAGCCACAGGAACTCAATATTTAACTGTGACGTCCAGTGTTAGTATGAGGTATTTTATAGTTCAGTCGGTAGCATCTTTTCCACAATAGGGTCTACACGTGAAGGCTTTATTTTTTAAAGTTCAGTATTCCTCTTCTCGCTATCAGATACTTAATGAACTTGAGAAGAGAGTGAGGATATCTAAAATAGGTATCTTTTAGGAAGATCAGAAAATAGGTCTGCCCTTGATTACATATGTCATCACATCAGATAATTAGATGCAATGCCATAATTACAATCAGCTGCGATATAAAAGGTAGATAAACAATACAGTAACTACTTGGATCACCTTCTAATGTGACACAATATTTTAATTAGATGACTCAGCACGGTGTTTTCAAAGACAAATTGATGAATGTCCAGTCTGCAAAGCAGAGTTCATTTTTATTTATCTGTTTTGACTGTGAAGTTAAAAAAACAAACACAAAACCACAGCCAGCCTGCTGAATTTTTTTGTATGGATTAAATTACTGATGACTACACTCGGTCCACATTTAATTAGTGATGAATGCACTGAGTACATTTGGCATCTAATTTTATTGATACTCAAATGTCAGTGTTAACAGATAGCCATAAACACTCAAAAGAGTGACTGCTCTGAGCTTCAAGTTCATAGCATTACAAAATGCTATATATGTGTGTGTAATTCTTCACAATGTTTTTAAAAGTTTGTGTTATATCTGAGAGTTCACTGGTTGAGCGTGGCAGACTAATTGTTTCACAACTAGGAAAATGGAACTGGGGTCAGAAGGCTTTAGAAACAGGGATGAATTTGGCTGAGCAGGGAGAGAGGCTGAGGCCAGGTCAGTGACACCTAGTACAGTCACTCACTGCCCTCCTCCAGCCCTTTTTGAAAAATAAGGAAAACAAACAATCACAGCTTTATATAGCACAAAAGAACAACTTCTTAAAACAAAACAAAACTGCACTTAAGCTCTAGAAAGAAAAGCAAGTCAAGGCATGCTGAATTGGCACTCAGTTAATGGTTCTTTTCTTCCCAGCAGAGATTGGGCTAAAGGGTCTGTCAAAGCAGCAGCCTTACTTTCAGCAATAAAACTTTGGTTTAGTGGGGAAATATTGGTAGTAGGTGAATGATTGGACTAGATGATCTGGGAGGACTTTTCCAACCTTGTGATTCCATCATTCTGAAACCCAGGGCTACCTTTCTGTTCATAAACTGAACAGGTTTTTATGGTCTCTCACACTGAGCCTTTATCTATACAGTGAGGTGCACTAAGATGAGCATTAGAAGCATTAGACTGCTTTGATTTCTCTCTCATTCCACTGTGATCTCCAGAGTCCTTTGTGTGACTTCTAGATTACAAAACAGAGTATCTCCAACATCACCTACCATCAATATATAACGCATCACACAGCCGAGCCCAGGGATCCAAGTATGAAATATGCCTCAGACACATTTAATCCATTCAGAGGCAATATATGCACTCATGCATTATGCTTATTACCCTCTAAAACAGCCCATTTATTATTCACACTTCTTTCAAGTCTCTCTTCACCTACTCTCACATACTCATCACCAAAACAATAAAATTAAAAAGCTTAATTTATCACATGAGATTCAGTTAGACAAATGCTGCTATTTATTTCAAAAATTTAACTATCTTTCTTTTTGAACAAAACATTTTTAGCTGCTAATATGCTGATATCAAGAGCAATACTCACAGTTGCTTATAACTCCTCCGAGTGGATCACCCTTGAAATCAAACTCAATATCCATGTATTTTCCCTGCGAAAGCAACATAGTTTAAGGCTATAACTTCTGTTTAAGAAAAACAGATATTTTGGAGACATTTTGAAAAGTTCCTCGGTCATTCTGCAGGCTAAAAGAGCAAAATGCAACCTCCTATGCACAACACCAAATTGTAAAAACCCAAAAATGATTCAAAGCTTCTAATTTTGCTATCACAGCCAGAGATTCTCAAGCCAACTGCTTTAAAAGGGCTTGGCAACCTGGTAATTTTTTTGTTTCCTCAACAAAAAGTAAGCTGCACAAACATTCAGCAGAACACTACCCCCACCCAACAGTGCTTGTGGTTGCATAGGCGTTACCACACTTACTAAAGGAAAAATGGATGTTCAAGCAGACGTATTTGCTCCATGCCAAACCACCTTAGCACTCAGAATAGCGCTCTGGAGCAGCACTAGCGATTACCACTGTTACTGGGGGTGTCTGTCCAGCTCTGCGTGCCTGCCACATGCAAGTGATGGTTTTTTCCCATTGTACTCCTTGCTTTTTAACTCAGGAGATCAGAGGCAACAATTAGCAGGCTGTCACCACAAAAGCCACTTCATTTGCAGCCATATTGACGCAGTGCGTTGCCTTGACTTCTGCATGAGTTTTTCTGCTTCATGCTGCTCTTTGCACTGTTTCAATTTGTACAACGAGCACTTATCGCAGTAACAGTGACGTTTAGCAACAACAGAATGGACAGAGCCACTCTGCGAGCACAGCTCAACCCGACAAGGAAGTTTAGAAGGATAAAGAGTGCTGGTAGGAATTCAATCCAGCTCCCCAAGCTACTCACAGAAATGATCTCACTGGTGAGATCAGAGGATAAAAACAATCTTCTGAAAGGAGAAGCCTTGTGTTTATCCTGCCTTACTGTGTTTAGGGAGAGATTTCTTGTTTTAATTACAGAACATGAAAATCAAGCACTTCACACTGACAGCCTCTAAGATAATTTTGAATTTGCTGGCTATTTTGTCAAGTTTGGCCTATTACATTCCTACTGAAACTCCATTCTTCTCCTGTTGGCAGCTGAAGCAGACAAGACAGGACAATACTTGTACTTCCCTGTTTGAAGTTAATTCTGAGCTGATTCAAATTTTCAAGATAAAGAATTAAATCAGATAATTAAATCTTAATTTCCCAAGGATTGGGCCAGCTGGCTGTTTCTGGAAGTATTTTTAGCTTTGTGTTTATAAGCAAGGACTTGAAAGGCAAAATCCTTCTTGTTGCACTTTGTCCTGGAAAGACTCCCACTTGCAAATGCCGCCTCTTCTCTCTGACGGCTCTCCTCCTCCAGCCTGCAGGACCTCATCTCTGTCAGCTGCATGCTTTCTACCCTTTTTATTACCAACAAAACTGCCCTGCAGTGCCTCAAATTTCAGACCTGACTTTGCCTCCACTGCCACGTGCGGGGCCCACAGTGCACACCCCTTGCTCCGTTCACAAGCAGGGCAGTGATCACAATTATGCTTTCATTCACTTATGGACTGTCAGATCCTAAACTTTGATTTTTTTTTTTTTTTTTTTTTTTTTGCTTGCTTCTGTTTGATTCTCAATAGATGTCTATGCCCACCTCAGAAACCAACAAGATATCTGACAAATAGGTGATACATCTTTAAAAAATACAGCTGAATGTGGTAGTAAAGCTAGGAAGACATTTGGGCAGGAGGATGTGCTACAACGTACAGAATGGCATACTGATTATTACTGATCACTAGCACTCTCCAGGCACCATGGTCCTTGGACAACTACAGTCACGTTCTCTCCCCAAATGATTCATTCACTCCTTACAGATGCCTTGATGGCTGATACAGGGTAAAATAAAAACTGCTGACAACACAGCATGCTCTCCCCTATAATGAATTCAAATTAGCCTTGCAGGAAATACTTACAAATCTAGAGGAGTTGTCATTCCTCACAGTTTTGGCATTTCCAAAAGCTGGCAAAAGAGAAGAACAAATAAGATCACATCTATCAATAAAAAGAAACCCAAACATACCTTTAAAATGCTATAAAATCTACAACTTTTTATACACTTAAAATAATCCTTGACTTCTGAGAAATAATACACCACACATTGCATTGATATCGTTCACTCAAGATAGACTAAGCGTGACAATTTCTCAATTCCGAAAACACCTATGGAAGTCCAAAACAGCTGTGTTGATGAAAGAAAATGAAAGAAAAGCACAGAAGGTGAAATTATTTCAAGACAAAATTGCACCTGGATTGAGGCAAATCTTGAGTTTGAATCTTCAGATTTAAAATCTGATGACAGAAATAACTTTTTATATGGGAAATTCTACTTTCTCTTCACTTCAGAGAAATAAATGAATGTTATCTGCCAGTACAGAAAATGATAAAAGATGGAGTCTGATTTATAAGAGTTTAAAACACCCTCTTCAGCTTGACCTAAGCTAGCTTTTTGATTAAAGCTTGGTTTTAACCTCTTTGGTTCAAACTTCCCAACAGAGCAATCTCATTGAGAAGTGGCTTCCTAGGGCTATGTTCAGATGGGCAGCCTCCGGCTCAGAACACACCCGGGACCAGAGGACATTCAAGCTCACACATTCTCAAAGCTCAGTGAGTCAACCAGGAGTGCATCTCCTGCTTTATTAATTACAGCACTCCTACTCCAACAGGAGCCTTTATTTACTCCCAGCATTTATTTATATAGTGTACAAATCTTCAAAGATCAAATCAAGTCAATGTTATTTGGATAGAAATAAATACATGTTTTTAGGCTTCAGCAAACTTGCGTGAGTAGACTTATTCTTGATCAAAGAATTGAAGCCAAAAGGAAAAGTTTCTTGCTCCTGAAGGCTAAGGCTAAGTGAAAGAATTGTTTTTAAAATCTTTATGCCTGCAATAAATCATCTTTTCAACAACCAAATCTCTGAGCTGCATTTTCTTAAACACACTGCTGAACAGTAGAGTCATTATAACCACACGGAATCAAACACAAGCGTTCCATTATAAAGCATGAGACACATTCCTCAGTTTTCCCTTAAGTTCATTGTTTCTGAAAGTTAATTTACAGTAGTGACTGTAGTTTTTTCTTAATAAATAAATAAATAAAGCAAAATAGAAATTTCCCATAAGATAAATTATGCACATTTAACATTTATGTCATTTTCTTGCACTGCAGCTAGACTGAAACCAATCTACATAACCAAAGGAAAACAAATCTAACCACAAATGCTTAATTCCTGTCTAAAATGTATATAAGCAGCCAAGCTTGCTCAGCGGCCTCCTGGTCCAAAAAGCTACATAAGCATTTACCACCACACCAAGCAGAACAAAGAATACCTTTAAATGACATAACATTTTTCTATGAGCTTACAGTATTCTCCTGCATTAAAACAAAGATTTGCCAGCTACTATGAAATCCAATAAATTTGGCAGTCCCTGGGGAGCAACTTTGCACTGGCAAGAAAAGCCATCACACTACTAATACTATTTCTGTCTACGTCTGAAGCCTGCCTTCCAGGGATAAGAGCAGCATGGCTCTTCTCTGTGAACTCCAAACCACAGAACATCGCAGCCCTCCGTTCCGACTTAAGGGAAATGGATCCAATCACCAAGAAAGGCTTATCCTGTATTTTTAGAAGTCTTTATATATTAACATTTTATCTTTTGCTCTAAGTCTTTGCTTGCAACTTGTGTTTTGTGTATAGTTCATGATCACATTTTACCCTTCCCGCTGCATCACTGCTCTCAAGTGTGCTTTTGCTTACCCTTCCCTTTTTTGATTTTTTTTTTCAGTTCTTACTCATGTAATGAATAATTGCTCCCTATAGAATACAATTCCTTAAAATTATGCATAGATAGCTAAGCAATAAATAAAATGTTGACGCTCAACAGTCTGACAGAGACTGTGCATTCTAAGGCCATAGCACAACTTCTTTCTACAGCAGTTATGAGAATTTGTCTCAGCATCACAACAGCTCAGAGAACTGTGGCAAAACCCACGCCAGGACTCAACACAATAGACTTAAATAAGCCCACGATAACCAAGGCACTTCTGAAGGCAAATATTAGATAATACAATAAAACTGCTTGCTTTGAGGATCACATATCCTATCTCCAGGAAAAATAAAGATCCTGTTTCTGGCAGCCAACCACTTCAAATTGACTAATTAAAAAACAGAAACCCAGACAATCACAAAGTCCTTCATGGGAGAGCAGGAAAGGCTGTCAGGAAGACAAACTAACAGAGACACCATACACAGGGAACAATAAGTTCTACAAAATAACGGGCATCCATGTGGATTAGGTTAGTTTTTCCTAACATCCATTTCTTCACTTTTTTTTTTCCTGAAAGAAAAATAATGCTTTGCAGAGATTGTCTGTTTACTAGGGCCTATGATAATATAAATTGGAAGGAAATGAATCAGAGGGACTGAAGTTAAATCTCTTAATACAGTCAAGCATCATCAAGCCAGGGTTAGGAAAGGGTATGACCTAAGAGAGCTGCCTAAGGAGTCTGGGAAATATGACCTAACTTCCTAAGCTCTCACTTCCTGAGGAAAAAATTCCATTTTTAAGAAGACCTCTCTGTAACTGAACAACTTTGTCTGGCTGTTTTCACAGAAAGCACCTCCTACAGTTTTGAAAACTGAGTACGTACAAAACAACAGTGGGTAGCGCTTCCAAAGCCAACTCATCAGGGAAGCTGATATACAGAGGTAGTACATGCTTGTGAGAAACATACCTTCAAGAACAGGATTTGACTGCAGAAGTTGTTCTTTCACTTGGTTAACCTCTGCCCCCTTGCCACATACAGCAGCTACGTATGACATGACAAACTTGCTTGCCTCTGTAGGGGGAAAGCAAAACAAAACAGCAGTAAGTATCGGCAATTGGTCATAAGGTCATTTGGAGATCTCCATCCTATTTTCACCATACCAGACAAGAATCACATTTCATTTCACCTTTCTTCTCTCTTGGTGGACAGCCTGGGAAGGAGAAAGAAGCTCATCATGCCACAAGAGCCACACCATGACATCAGGACCCCCACTGACTTAAATACCTAGAGCTCATCCAAGCTAAAGAAGTCACTGCTGGATACAGCACATTGCAGCTATTTCTCTGTTTAGCCTTAGGGAGCGGCAGCCAGTTAGGAAAGAAAACCATCTCTAGCTAACGTGTTGGAGTGCTTAGTCTGAATCTGAAGGTTTTAGCCTGAAAAGCTATGCCCAAGCACTTTCAAGATACAAAATTCAAAAAGTTTACCTCACTAGATACACAATAGCACAGATGTAAGCACACAACATGGAATGCTATACATATGTAATTACAACTCCGAAGTAAGCTACAAGTAAATAAATATCAGCAATTCAACATCACATAACGTTATGCAGCCAGTTTCAAAGTATAAAGTTTAGAGAAAGTAAAGTCTTCATTTAAACAATGGAACTAGTTAGAAGGTATAAACTTTTAAGGAAGTCAGGAACAGTTTTTGGACTGTGTTTGTAAGGATCTCGTTCACCCACACATGAAGATTTCTGAAGGAAAAAATCCATCTAACCCTTATGTTTTTGTTGGTTTGGACAAAGAGCAGCTGAGAAAGGACTCTGTTTATAAACAGAATCTGTGAAGTTCAGTATGATGTAAGATAGTAAAATTTGAGGCAACATCAGCTGATATACAATGTAATGACTAACAGCTGGAATCCCTACCAACTCAACCCAATTGCCATAAAAAAACACCACTACTTGTCATTCAGAGATCTGTTACAAATTTAAGGGTTTCATTTCAGCAAAGAACTGACAAACAAGTTATCCCTTGGATTTCAATTCTTCCCTGTTTAATCAAGCTTGTTTGCTGGTATAAAATGTCTATTCTACACTGGAAAGAAAACAGAGCAAGCATGTGACACAGGAAGCAAGCAAGCAGAAACCAGCGGTGTCCATGTAGACTCCCATCCCCCTGAACCACACAATTCGTCAAGCCCAGCTGTCTTTTCTAAAAATCCCTTCCCTTCAGAGCTTGGAGTTACCAAACTATTTGATATGGAATACTTGCTAAAGCAGTCAAAATCTTTAAGGAGAACTACTCAGTCAAAGAGAGAAGAAAGCACTGAAGCAGCAAACAAGCTATTTAGAAAAAAACAAACAAACAAAAAAAACCCAATACCAATACATACAATGGCCTTCAGATAGGCTTTGAACATCACTTAAAGACAGAATAAATGCTATTTCCTTTATTAGGAAGTCTGCTTCACTGAATGAAGACACGAGGAAGTGAATCATCAACTTAACATCAAACAGCACTTAAATACGCTACTCATCCTGGTAGCGTTCCATGCTTTCTTGCACAGTGTTACTGTTACTGTCAATTACCTATATAAACACACAGTGAAACAAGACTAAAACCTGAATAAATAAAAGAAAACAAGTGATGACAGTTCTGTTTCAATTCTCTCAGTGCAAAAATGCCAAATGTTCAGTCTACCAAAAACATATATTCTAAAACTTATATTCAGCTGTACTACCAAATTTGATTCTTCACCTTGAGGAATTTCTCCACTATCCTCCTTTTTCTTTGCAATGAAACCTAAGTCCTCAGCTATTAGATCCACTTCAGCATCCACGATTACATCGAATATTAAAGAGAGAATATCACAAATTCTGAGTTCATTATTGACTTGAATTTCAAACCATGCTCTTATGCTATTCAGTACTTACCTTTATAAAGAAGGAATTATTCATATCCTGACCCATATGGATATGAAAATTACAGAACACAGTCAGAACTCATATACAAACCTGAACCTACCAGAATCTTCTTTACAAATAGAGAAGTTCAGAAACTCAATCACTCCTACACCCTTCAGTTGAATAAATACATTAATAAAAGTGCCCTTCTGCTGTTTGAGAAATTACTCATCCTGAGGAAAAAAAAAATCAAACAGTTTTGGTAGAGAACTCTTTTCTGATGTGTGAAATCCTAGACAGAATCCATAATAATCATATTAACAAGAACTTGCTTTTTTAATATATACTCTTATGGAACACACAAATGTTTTCATGCCATTGAACTGGAAGAAAAGGATTAAATTACAAGAATTCAAGACATTTTAACTGGCTGCCACTAATCAGACAAAGGAAAACAAGACATCACTCATGAACAAAACAGAAGCCAAAGGCATTTATCTCAACACTCCAAAGATGAAGCCCACGTTTCACGTTGTTGCGCAGCATTCAGAAGACTGATGAGATTTCCAAGGTAATCATCTATTGGTATGAATTTTCCTTGGGAAATGATGTATTCCATCATAAATGCAAATATTTTAAAGGACATCCAGTGTAGAAGAGCAAGAGCATTCAGCTGTCTCTGCCTTCAGTGTTTTTCAGGGGAGAGCCTATAGATTTTTGGCCCTTGCAATACTCTACTTCAAACTAGCGTCACCACAGCATGACTTTGCACAGTGATAGCAATATCTCATTAACACATGACAGGACTACATCATGGTGACAGCGTGGAAGAACATGAGTTTAGGAAAGATCACCCCTACCATGACATGCATGACTGCACTCATTTTCCACAATGGCCTAACACAAAAACACACCAGTATCTCTCAGCTCTTACAGCTTCCAGCATCACTTTGCAACAGATGAATAACTGTGAATGCTTCTGAATGAGGTCAAAGCTGTTTATTACCTGTTTTTCCAGCTCCACTCTCTCCTGTAATAAGAATACACTGGTCTTTGTCCTGGTCTCTTAAAGATCGATACGCTTCGTCTGACAGAGCAAAGCTGCAAGAGAAAAGAGCCAATTAAGAATTAGATAAAACAGATAGCAACAACAGGTATGATTTGTCCTTCACATCCATGCAGAAAAAATAAAATATCCAAGCAGAGAGTTCTGTAAGCACTAAAGCTTTCCATTTCCAGAATAAAGACGCACAGAAGCAAAGTGGATACTTTGGCTCATGGATTTTTTCAGGCTTTTCCCCAGGAACGGGGAAGCAAAATCTGTCTTACAGGGTTTTATGCAGATAGAAAACTCAAACTGACAAAATTTGAGGGAAATTCAGGTCACATTCCTCAATGAGCAAAAGGTCAATGCGATGGGACATGTCCAACCTAAAGATGTTTAGAGAAAGGAAACAGGAGAATCCTGTACACTAATAGTATCATAAGCTTCAATTTCTACTCTGACAAGTACAAAGACATCTCTGAACCTGAGAAAGTATGGACTGTTTTAACCATTTGGGGGTTATTATTGGACTTATGCGCAAATATGCACAAGTGTTTCCCAGTAAGTGTGTTCTTAGTACGCTAAGGGTGAAGTCGTACTGTGAAATTAAAGAATATTATAAGAATTAGCAGCCTTCCTGCACCAAAAATATCTTTCTATGGGACACAGAACATTTTAAGTCTGAAACTCCCGGGCTGCAATTTGGATCCAAACGTGCTTTGTTGCCATGCAGCAACATGTATTTTGGAAAAATGCAAATATGTTTTTTATATTTGGGTTTTCCTCAGTTGTCATTTTAAGCCAGAGAAAGAGTAGCATTGACTTTGGTTCAACTGCGTTTTCCAGCTCGTGGAACAAGGCTTTCTGGATGCAGCACTAGAACTCCTTGCAAAAACTTTAGCAGTACCTACAAAAAGACATAAAAGCAAAATCCAAATAACAGGGCACACTTACAGCACTAAGCAAACTCAAGAAATACGCTAGCAAATCTGCTAGCAAAACATGCATAGTTTTACATGAAATAAACATCCATTCATCAGACCAAGAGCTTTGTTTGATTGCTGTTCCTCACAAAATGGTAAGTGTCAGTATATATTTAAAAATGGATATAGTTCATTATTTACAGCAAACAAACCACAGTTCCAAAACAGCAAATAACTCACAGGACAACATGAAAGACATAGTGGGTACAGATTTGACACATCTTTTAGAAACTTAATCTACAGCAGCTCAGGAGCTTTGCATTCCGCTGACATCTGCAGAGGTACCAAGTCTTGGTTTTGTGTAACGTAGCCATGCAGAGTTCTCACAGGAAACCACAGCTTTCCAAAAAAAAAAAAAAAGCAAGCTCTTTGACATGAAACTAGCTATGGTTAGCATGGGCAAAGTGATCCATGCTCAGCTTCTTCTAGAGACTTCTACTGCTTCAGCTCAAAAGCTTCAAACATTAAACCTCTGTATGCTCAAATCAGTTCATATCTATTTCTTTTCCGCTAGCTAACGTTGCCCCTTGAGCCCAGGCAGTTCTTCCTTCTGGCTTCTCCTGCTCAGGGGTTTTTAGGACAATGTCATACTTCCCCAGTTATTTACCAGGTGCACACAAAACACTTTGTACTCCATCCTTCATCGCTATTAGACTCATCTCTTTTTTCTTTCTAAAGCAACATCATGTTCTGAGCTCAGCCATCCAAGCAAGAGCCCAGCACACCAGATGAGTATCATTCCAAGAAGGTTGGAAAACAGGTCACAAACACCTTCTGCCTCCTTCCTTACAAACTCATCATCCCGGCCCTTCCTCCCTAGCTCCTGCCACTGATGTTCATGCCATTGATTCCCCACTCTTTGTGTTCCTCCCTGTCCTTCATTCTGCACCAGGGCTCCTCCATTGCTTTCCTTACAACTTACATTATCTCAGACTCTAAACTGCAATTCTCCCTGGGCAGCTGGGCTACTTGCTTACCAACCACAGAGAGGTCACTACTCCTTTTGATACACTTACCACTGAACTAGAATTAAAACTGATCTCTCAAAGCTTACTATCACTATGGTGATTGAAGCATTTCAATGCAGTAGCTCAACCAGAGGTGAAAATGTGCTTAGGAGAAAGTAGCAGGCTGTAATGTTTTGAGCATTACAACAAAGTCAGTCCATGCCATGGCCAACATGCTGGAAAACTAGAAAAAAAAGCCAGACTCTTTTGCTGTTGAGAGACCATGACACAATTTCTGGCATCTGCTTTACTGACCTGAATCCAAGCTACAGTAGCAATAACACTTTACCAGACTCTCTTACAGGATATATTTAGGAAATGAATAATATTTGCTGAACGCTGCTGCAGATATACTTGTGAACTGAAGGGCACAATGCAGGGTGTTCAGACAGGCTCATCCCAGCACACATTTATGAAACTTTAATCACCATCCTTTTTGCAAGGAAAAATAAAGCAGTGAGACATAAAGGAAAGAAATATAGCTACGATTGGCATTAACAGGCCATGTGAGAGGTTATTAATGGCAGTGTCATGGACCCATGGGTTTGACTGAAAGCTGGCTTTCAGCAGGAAGGGTGAGGCTCTGTGGTGCTCTCAGACCTGCAGGCTAGGTGGCTCACTCTGTGCCTGCTGTCCTTCAGACAATCACAGCAATCAACTATTATTTCACTGCTGGAACAGCGTTCCTGGCAGGAAAATGAAGTCAGCATCAAGCACAGAGAAAGCGTTCTCTCTGCTGATATACTGAGTTATGAGTTAATCAGATTAGAAACCATTCACCATTCCTAATTCACTGAATTTCTAGTCTTCCAGCAGCCCCCACCAGAATATATTTCAGTGCTTGATGTATTTATTAACTCTGCCTACTTTTCTCCTCCCTCAGCAAAGAAACAGAAAATTAAGTGCTACAGAGGGATATGAGAAATTGGAGAGAGAGCGGGACTCCAGCCAGACCTGGTCTGTCCCATCCTAGCCAGGGACGCTGGGCATACATTTGCTTTTAGTCCACTCTTCTACACAACCCATCAAAGCAAGTTTCACAACCGTACCAGATATTCTTCACTCCAGACACAAGAAAGAAAGAAGTCAACTCATTTTAGAAGTTTTGCGGAGCCACTTACTAGAATTTTCCGAAAAGTTATCTCCGACGTTTCAACCACTGCTCCAACAGTTCAATTTGAGGAGGCAAAATCAAGAGCATGTAAGTAACAGCACTTAAGGTTTATTTGTCTTGCTGGCATTGCATAAACAGCATTAGGCACACTTACATCACAGCCTCAACAAAGAACTTTATTTCAAAGAAGAAGAGAGAACAACTCATTTGTCATGTCAACTTCAGTGGCACAGTACTGCTTCACAGTCCTTCATATTTATTATCTTCTTCTGTCTTTGCATGAATAAAGCTTCAAGTCTTCTTGTTTAAACTCCACTTGTCCCAAAAATGTGATGTCATGCTACTCCTTATTTATTACAAACACATTAAATAATCTCATTTAAGGCCTTTTGAGCTTCACATATTTTAATGATCTGGAGACTGCAAAAAATCCCTCTCCCCTCTGCCTTTCAGCAACGGGAAGAGGCACAGCTCTGGAAGCCAACATCTACAGCTGCAGCTTCAGGCCACATTCTGTGCTCTGACCCACCTCACAATTACAGAGCCCAAGCAAAATTTTCAAAATAGTTCATAATGTAAGAAGTAGTTATAACCCATGTGTTCTGAATTAAATGGTGAGTGTGTCAGCAGTGTCGTTTTCCATACCTTATAATAAACTCTCCTTTGATTTTTAGGTTGTGGTAGGAGAATGTTGTCATCTCTCATAACAATAAATGCTGAGCTATTTACTGGAGTTCTCTTTTAGCTGAGATTTAAGTATAGAAGCAGTTTGAAGTCAAAATGGCACCCACACCTACATCAGTCGCAGGCTCTACCTTTTTATAGCACCCATTCCTTTGGCCACACCACTCCAGATGGCCTGATGGATCTGCAGAGTCACACAGAATCACTAGTCCAAACCCTAAAACGTAGACATGGAGAGAAGCAGCAAAGAGGGGTTTCCAAGAGACTTGGGCAGCACCTCCTCTGTTCTAACAGAACGGTGGGGTTAGCCCACAGCAAGGCTCACGTGTGATGAGTGCCTCCTCAGCTACTGGCACATCCTTCACCCCACCACCACTTCAATCCTTCCTCCCTCATCCCTCAGCATTCTCAGTCTGCACCACTAGTTAATGTTAACTGAAACTCACACATCAAAGCCATTCTGTCACACCTTTGCTGGTGGTTGCTTTCCCCTCTGACTCTTAGTCCCTGTCTTAAAGCATTCACTGGTCAATCCTGGCCTGCCAGCCCTATCACTGTTTTCAAAGGAAACTCAGAAGGCCTTCCTCCTTGTCCCTTCCATTCCCCAGGACCACTTCATTTCTGTCTCCAAACACATTGGCAGAGTATACACCACAGGTCAGCACATTATCATTGCAAAGTACACACTGCTGCAGTAAAAGTGAGCTACAGCAAAAATCAGATTTTACATATTGTTTAATGCAAACTTCACATCAAATCTAATGTATGTCTTCCTGCAAAGTCTAATGGAGAAGAGTATTTTTTAAGTTTCTTTCCTTTATGAGTGCACATAAAGTGCTCTCTGATAAGATGACAACAAAGTAGTTTCCTTCTCTCACAGTGAGCTGAGGGAATGCATCAGACTGGTTGGTTCTGATGTATGTGTGTAAAAAGTTACCAATAACCTGGGACAGGAGAAGTGGAAGCACATCTTATAGAGAGCTTTCAGGCTTTATGCTGTAAATCATCACTATTCAACACATTTCCTCCCCTAGCCCCTCCGAAGTGCAGTGGATAAACCACCATTGGGGAAAAACAACTATAAGAGATAATTTGCATCGTTAGCTCATAGCACAGAACTGTTTAATCTAATTGCCCTACGGATAACAAGTGTGGCCCCATTTTCCATAATTACAAGGTGCCTCCTGTCAGCCCCTTTGACACACATGGGGAGAGGAGGCTGTCAGCCTGCCATGGGCCTGAATGGAGCAGCAGCTGATGGAGCCGCGCCTGGGACAGCCCCACACAGGCGAGCAGCTGCTCTTTGAGCCAGGGGAAAAATGAAATGAGCTTAAGCACCAGGATAAAGAGGTGCGCTAAGACAAAGGGAAAGGCTGTTCTCTTCAGAATGCTTCTGCATCTTTAAGCCTATTTTGTTTTCCCGGTGAGGACAGAAACTTGTTTTATCAACAATACTATGTGGCTAATATACTCAGGGAAGCATAGCTCCTGCATTTCCTTCCCCACTTGGCTATTCATTCTGGCAGCTGTGACGTTCTGAGACACAGAACAAAGCCCAGAGCTGAGTAAATCAGCCTGGCTATTTGTGAGGAGCAGCCAAAATCTATGGAAGGGACAGGGGGGAAAGACAGACAAAACCACTCCTGATTTTCAAAAGTAAAGCACTGTAAAACACAGCCTAATGCTAAACCAGAGACATCTTCTGTTCCAGTGAACTGGGAATGTAATACACAACCTCAAATGCTCTCTGGAGATCCCTTCTTCCTCAGGATGCAGCAGCTCTCAAATGCACTTCAAACACAGTGCCAGCACAGCCGGGTGGCCTGGTCCCTTCCCCTCCCTGGGGACAGGACATGTTCCGCCTGCAAGCCAGCAGGATGCTTTCTTCTTGGTTTTGATCACCTCCTTTTTACTCAGTGACGGTTGAAAGGATGCCTTTTTTTTGGAAAGTTAGCATTGTCTGCTGTGTACAGTGCAGGGGAAAGACCATAAACACAATGTATGATTGTATGCCTACTTCAGCAACATCTAAG
Source organism: Gallus gallus (assembly GCF_016699485.2). NCBI lineage: Eukaryota > Metazoa > Chordata > Aves > Galliformes > Phasianidae > Gallus > Gallus gallus. The sequence goes on along the minus strand of NC_052538.1, from coordinate 7,640,306 downwards.
GCATCTCTTTGGGGCTGCACGCAACCATGATAGAAAAGAAGCAAGCACAAGGAACCTACAAGCCAGCTGCGATGTTACTTCCCTTCAACTACTAGACAGCAGGACTCCAAAGACAAAGATAACTGCACCTCTTTCTAATCCAGACTGTATGACAGATCCTCTCTTTAAATTTCAGCACAGTAACAATCCCAATAAGCACATCTACATCCCGTTCAACAGCTTGGTCCTATGAGCTAGCAAACTGCCACAGCAGTGGCTTTCCAAAGTAACATGGAAATCCAATGGCAAATCAGTGCATCACTGCTGATAAACAAATCAGCAGGACAGCCCAGGGTCCTGTTAATGTCTGTTAACTGGGGAAAGCCCCACAGAGTAGCATATCACTTGAACACACCAATTGAACACAACAGTCACCAATATACAGCAGGTACAATTGGGGGCATGGCTTGCATACAGAAGGAAATTAAAACAATGAACTATTATTTGGAGCAGGTTCCTGCTGTCAGAAAAAGGGAATATTTATTTAAACCAAAGAAAGAAAAAAGGCAAACATCTCCACACCATGAGCTTTTCAGGAGAGCAGCTGGGCTTGGCTTCCCTCTCAAATAGTCCCATTCCTAGAAATGACATCAGCTAGCTGGATGCCCATAGCCATCACCCTCCCACGGATCCAGAAGAATGGGTAACTCCCAGTTCCAAGGCCCTGACCAGATGAGGTCCTGACCCATAGCATCTCCCACCCCAGTACCGGGCTGTGTTACCCGGGCAGACAGTCAGATCCTGCACCATTACAGGGAGGACACCACAGACCGACAGCATGCGTGCAGCATTTTAAGTTTCCTGGAGGGGAAAAAGGGCACCTGCATTTATAAAGCAATACTTATTTAACTGGGCTCTTACATATTGAAGGGAAGTACAGAAAGTGTTTTCTGTTATTTTATCTAAAAATACCTTTAATTGTAGATGCAGTGTTTTTCCTGCCGTTTATTTCTTCTTGGTGGACCTTCAAATCCCATGGACCACCATGCTTTGTAATCCATGAGGTTGGGCTTGCAAAAATTGAATTAATTTCTATACCTAACATAGAATATGTCTGGAAACTGGAGAAGCCTACTAGTAAAACTCAAATACTCCTATGTTTGTGCCAGCTGTGGCCATATTTTACACAAAACAATTATTTTTCTGCACAACGAGATGTGTTTGGGCGCACTGTTGCACCGTGTGAACAGTGTGCTAAAAGTGAACTCCTCAAATAAAACTGTAACTCACCTTGACTTCAGTGGCTGAGCACGATGAGTATTCCATCAAAATAAAACACTGAGAAACGATTCTTCCTCATTTTTTAAAGCATGGCTTTAAGAGACAGTGGATTTTAAAGATCGTAGCTAACCAAAGGTTCTTTCCTGAAGGAAGTACCACTTCGGAACACCCAGGCAGGGACAGAAGCACACTTCAAGTCCTGAGAGCTGAGGAACTCAAAGCGCATCCTCACTGAGAATCATTTTAGAGGCAATCTGGTTAGCTCGGCTCTGAACCTCACACAGGGTTTACCAAATAAAAAACTTATCAACAGTAGAGAGAAGGAAACTGCGTACACAAGAGAAATACAGATTTGAAGGGACCACAATTAAACTGTCTTTTGTAGTTCAGACCTCTATTGGTAAACCCCAGTCTCAGCAATCCTATCTATGCAAAACATAAGGAGAAGATTATGCAGTGTGCTAGACAGTAAATATTAAGACTGCGTATTTCCTAACTGTAACATGAAAAAGTTTATCTTTGGTAATCCAAACTGCATTAACCATGATGTACTCCGAGTTGCAGAAATCAAAGCTTTTTGGATACAGTCACAGGCAGAAGGAGAAAGAAGGGAAAAAGGGCCTTTGAAAGCAGTAGGAGAGCTCAAAACTTGCTCAAGTTTCAAGGCTTTTAACATCAGCCTTATTTATGCTGTATCTACAATGATGACAAAGGCTCCCAGCATAGCAGATGGGCATTTACTGATGTATTATAAATTGCTAAAAAAAAAAAAAAGAAGAAGAAGAATAAAAAAAGCACCATAAAGCACAATGAGACATTTCCAATGAAAGAATGACAGCTGCTGTTAATTGCAGTTTCAAATCCCAGTTGTTGAGAGCACCATGCTGCCAGTCTAGGAAAAGCAAAATGTAAATTTAGATCCATGTACAGACTATGCATAAACTGGAATCTTGCTCATTCCTATTAGGGCCTCTACCTGCCTTCACTTGTAGGTCTGGATTTCAAAAACGAAAGGCAACAGCCTTCAGAATTTCTCCTTCTGGTGTACAAATGTCCCAACGTTTTAATCCAAAGTGAAGCTACAAGAACCTCCTTTAAAACATAGTTACACTGACAGATGATTAAAGTGGTTAAAAGTGCTTTCATTTCCAAGTCCTACCACTCCATCAATTTCCCAATGGGAAAAGTTTGGTTCTGTTAAGGAGCAGACAAAAGGTTGGTCTGATTTCTTGAGTAGATGCGCACACAAAAAATTGGACAGGGTATTAGTTGCAATACTGAAAGCAGATTCAAGAACAATTGTGTATGGACAGACTTGGAGAACTGCGTTATAAATCTGAGAAATTATTGCAGAGCCTTTCCTCTATTTAATGAAGGGCTCGTTTCATTTCCCAAATTCAGCTAGTCATGCTGCATGGATTCCCAAGTCTTTTGTGTGAATTAGCAGGATCTCACTTTATGTGACAATATGAATTGATTTTTTTATATATATGTATCTCAGCATTTTATGATCTAAATATACAAATGGCATAATAGAGCTCTAGCTGCTAGTTCCAGTGCCAGGAAAATGAGAGAAATGGACCTGGCAAAAAAGTTACCAATAGGTTAGACTATTGGAGCATTAGCACACATCTCCAAATAGCCAACATATAGTAAGGCTTTTATTATTATTATTTTTAATGATCATGGCTCAAACATGACCTAGCCAAAACCTGTGCATTCTTATGCTTACAAATAAACACAGACTATGACAAATGCACAAAAAAAGAGATTGCCACAGGTAACTAAAACCATCTGACTCTTAATCCCCAACATGACTGAAGTGAAACCTGAAAGTATGCTGTGCACAGAGGTACGGGTAAATATTTGAAAACAGCACTAAAAACAAAGTTATTTTGCTGAGGCTCTAAGCCAGCAGTTAGTGCACAAAGGATCCCCCACGTTATTTTCCTTTGTACACTATAATGGCAATGATGGAGTTACAGAAGCATCTGGAACAGATGTGCAGTTAAGAGCATCCCTTAGAAACTCATAGCTTTCCAGGCAACCAGTCCTTGTGCTTTTTGCAGGCTTCTTCAGGAGCACGCTGGCCATGTGGGCACTGCTCTTGTGACTGGCCGCAAGCACAGAGCCCCATGAGGAGCCAAGGGATGCACATAGCTATCATAAGGCTATGGGAGCCAGGTGAGGGACCTCCATGATGCTAACAAGAGGATGGCTGAAAAGGGTCATCACATTGAACTGTGTAATCCAGTCAATGCTGCTCTTGACCATTTTAGAAATTAAAATAAAGCACAACATTCATCTATACTTTCATTCATTCATCCTCATGCTTTCCAGGCTGTCTGTACTTCTCAGGTGTTGGATATATTTTCTGAGCCTCCTTACAATGCACAACTGCTCTAAATCCATTTCTGTGTTGCTATGCAACATTACAAAATCTCACATGACCTGATACCATTCATGTCAATAAGACCACCTTCACCTCTCCAGCACTCGGGTCAGCTGGATGCATAATGTGCTATCCATTTGACTAGACTTGCCCTGCTCGGACTTCAGGAAAAACTGAAAGTATTGTTGTGTGTAAGAGAAATCTTCCCTTGCATTCTAAGCCTTCAAGCTTAGAAATCTTTTCCAAAACACTCTGAGACGGCCATTTCAAGATGGGCACATCACAAGGGCCTTCCTCAAACCTCCTTTTTCTCTGGACTGCAGAGGTGTCAGGGCATCGTGCTCCCACAGGAGGTGTGCCCACAGCCTGCAACACAACAGGCCCTTCTCAGGCATGAAGTCCTTCTGACTCATGAAGCAAATGTGACACTTCATCCCCATTTCATCTATACGCTCGAGGGATTGACGTCCACAGATTTGTCGCATTCAGCACTGCCTCTCTAGAGAGGTCAAGAGTCATAAGCCTGACCCTTTCCAAAATAAGACTGCAATGCTTTATGCAGGTACTTTCCTTCCCCTTTCTTCTTTCAACTCATTCCTAGTATGGGTTTAAAAATCAGGTACAGGCAGTCCTCCCTAATTGGTATTTATCATTTCTGTCAGCCGTGGATGCTCCTTCCCTGCCCAGCAGTTAATGTCGCCAACTAACCTCTGAAGTGATCGCCTTTACTCCAATAAATCTCTTTAGAAATAGACACTGTTGAGCCACATGAGCAAGTCCAAAGGCCAAATTTCTGGAGAATTCAGGAATTATTAGGAACAAGAACAACCTGGTTGCAAAAAGGGGATACTGCAAGGTGAACAAAATCCATAAGGAGTAGAGAGCTTGCCAGGAGAGAAAAGGAGGTGAGGAAAGGAGTAGCAGAGAAGGAAATAATAAAATAGACATGTTTGGTCAATGAAGAACACCAAATCATGGCCCAGGCTCTCATTCCACCATCCCCTCCTTCAGCAAATCAAATGCGCTATTGTGTACCTTAAAACACAGACACCCATGGGGGATGGCTTAGTTTTACGTATCAGCAACAACTATATAGGACATCATCATCCCTTCATTCAAAAATATTAGTATTAAATCAAGGAGGAAAGAAAGAGTTACTGTAACCTCAGCATTTCTGAAGGCACGTAGTCCTGGAATACCAGCAAAAAAAGCCAGAAGCAAAACTGTAACTTCTATATTTGCTGCTTACACAGGCTCAAAACAGTCCTGACTTGAATAGCTAGGAGCAAATTTTGCCTACTGTCAGTGTAATTCAGATATCAGCATTAAAATGATTTGTCCCAAGAATTATTAACACAATGACAATTGAAATAGGAAATCTAATTAAGTTCCTCAAACTTGCCTCATGGCATCAGGTTGGCATCTCCATATCTGCATCCCATGTAAAGGCAAGCCATTTTCAGGACCTGCCTGCAAGAGCTTATGCCTCTATGTATCTGAAAGCTTTTAACTTAATAGCTTACAACTTGTGGCTAGCAATACCATTGCCACATTCTATTTTGTTCCTCAGCTTAAAGTAATTTGCAGTTCTAAAGCAAGAAGTTGAGGAGCTTCAGCCTGGGAAAAGGAGCAGACCACATTTTGCGTTACCTGCAAGAGATGGAGAGCTGCTGGCAGCCAAGATGGGAAATGAAAGCAACACCTACCCTGCAAACCCCTAAAGCAAACCTGTTCCTGTTAGGAAAGTGATATGAAAGGCCAGCTACAAGTAAGTAACATGATGAAGTGTTTAATTCCCATTGCTGTCACTTTGAAGATTCCAGCAGCTGCTTTTGTCACTGGTGGAAGGTGATGTAAATGAGCAACGTAGACAGCTTTGTTCTCTCTCATGTCTAGGCTACCCACAAGGTAAGCAAAATGGCAATTACATCAACTGAAAGGGTAATTACATCAACTGGAAGAGCAGAACAGAAATGTAAGGACTGCAGAAACCAAGCAGCTAATGGTTGGAGCACTGACATGTTATCCTCTGTGCTGTCAAGTCAGAGACAAGCTTGATCCTGCCTTGTAGATAAAAACAAAACCAGGAAGACTAAGAAAACACTGGGGAAGTAAGTAGATGCATAAATAAAGAGCTTGGTAAACATCCCATTGCAGCTATGCAAATAGCCACAGACTGGGAAAACAAGCATTCCAGGAGCATTACATGGTGTCATAACAACAGCAGTGAATCTAGAGAGGAATGAAACATTGAAATTTCAAGTCCTTGATTGATTTTTAACAGATACACCATCATCCAAAACCATCTGACCAGGAGCACCCTCTCCCAGAACATGTGCTTGGCTGCCTGTTCAAAATATGTCCGCAGCCTCACTCGAGCTTCCAAAGAGCACTGAAGCAGCACCCCAAACCTGCAATTAAGTGTTAAGTAGCGTCACTGAAAGCATTGGGTGCTCTTGCAGATGCTGCTGAGGAAACACAAGGTCGATGAGAAGGGAACACTCCCCTCATCTTTCAAATTAAGGTGAAGAAAACAGGTGATTTCCAATCCCATGGTTTTGTGTTTCTCCAGTGACCACGTATGGGAAAAAAAATCCCTAGGTATGGATTTCCTTCATGTCATTAGATGCTGCTCCCTCCTTTGCCTTCAGTTTTCTCTTTCTCATCCAGTCAGCTATTTTAGTGGGACAGTAGCATTTCTCACACACACCCTCACCATCCCAATCCACTACACCCAGATGCCTGCACATGCCTCAAAGCACAGAGAGGACATATGAAACTACCAGAAAATGAGCAAAATGTGATTTAATAATCCTCATTTCCCAGAAACTCCTCTACAGAACCCTTGTTCTCAAGAAACAGCCCTCAAGCAGTCTGCTCCATAAACACCAATGTGTAAAACTTGGGAAATGCATACCTGGAGGTTATCTCTGAAACAGCAGGCCTTGGAGAATAAGAGCCATCCAGAGACAGCACGTTTTTTTCTAACCAGCACCCAGGTTGCCCAGAGAGGTGGTGGATGCCCTCCCTGGAGACATCGAAGGTCAGGCTGGATGGGGGTCTGAGCACCCTGATCAAGCTGTGGGTGTCCCTGTTCATAGGATGGCAGTTGGACTAGATGGCCTTTAAGGGTCCCTCCCAACTTGAATGATTCTGTGATTCTATGATAATGATTCTATGACTCTAAGTGTTTTGGTGCCACAAAGCAGAGTGGTTTCTAGAACAATTTACCAAATCTAAACCCCTGCAAGGTATTTTTATGCATTAAATCATTTGCATTTTTCTTGCTAGCACTAGTAACAAATGAGATTGGTAGTCTGTGCAAAGGAGATGCTAAAATAATAAACACACTAAATATAACTTCATTTATAAACATATTTTCTCGGTCACATGTGTTAGTTTCCTAATGAATAACCAAAAATTTTGGTTTGCTCATGATTACATCATAAGAACCAGGAGTCTCTTCCCAAAGCCCCCTGAAACCCACAACCACCTCTTCTGAAAAGGCCACAGCTCAGTGGAGATCTGCACATCAAAGAGAAATAAGGATGCAGATCTTGACAAATCAGTGTGGGTTTTTTCCCCCCACATCAGAAGGAACACCACAGATTGCAATCTGCAACACAACAACTCTTCATTAAAGTTTCTGAACTTTTTTCTTTTTTCTGAAAAAGAAAAACAGCCCCGAGGATGACTGCAAGGTCTCTGTGGAAGTGCACCATGGGCTGTGCCTGAGCCCTGCATTTCACAGCAGCCTGCCACGCGTGAATCTGTCAGCCCTAAATTGAGCTACAGGCTTCAAGCTTGGGCAATGCCTGCTGTGCCCCAGAACCAGTTCCTGGGGAGCAACAGTTTACCAATATTGGAAGAGACAAATCAGGCTCCCTCAATCCTACAGCGCTCCTTAGCACCCACAGACAGCTACAAAGAAAAGCAACGTTACCAGAAGGTAAGACCTTTCTAACTGAAGAAACATGAAATGGAAACACCGCATCTTCAAAATAAAGTGAAATTAGGAAATGCTATTTCCTAATCCAGTATTATTAAGGATAGTTTGTTAGAAGACAAAACTATCATACAGAAGCAATACCAAATAAAGTTCCCATTCTGAGACAGGAGCCTGACCATACAATTACTGTCATTAGCAACGAATGACATTTATAAAACCATTTTCTACTCAGATCAAATTCACATCTCTTTTACCCCAGTCTCTCACTTCGACCTTCTGATACCTCTCCTTACCACCTTGAAACTCATTTCCACCTTAACACTGAAAGGCAAACATTTCTCCAGTCAAAGCTGAATGTACATGTGATAGGATTGAGCACTGAAAAAATATGTATAAAAATGATCAAAATAGTCATTTCATTCTGGAAATCCACCTCTCAGGAGAGATGGAGAAACAGAGACCAATGTATTACTCGATTCAACACGCAACCAAGAGCCGACTTTCAGAATGTCAGATAAGCTGTTACTCGCAGGGCCACTAAGATGATCAGAGGGCTGGAGCACCTCTCCTATGAGGAAAGGTTGAGGGAACTGGGCTTGTTTAGCTTGGAGAAGAGAAGGCTCCAGGGAGACCTCATTGCAGCCTTCCAGTACTTGCAGGGAGCACATAAACAGGAGGGTGAACGGCTGTTTACGAGGGTGGATAGTGATAGGACAGGGGGGAATGGTTTTAAACTGAGACAGGGGAGGTTTAGGTTCGATATTAGGAGGAAGTTTTTCACACAGAGGGCGGTGACGTACTGGAACAGGATGCCCAAGGAGGTTGTGGATGCCCCATCCCTGGAGGCATTCAAGCCCAGGCTGGATGTGGCTCTGGACAGCCTGGTCTGGTGGTTGGTGACCCGCACATAGCAGGGGGGTTGAAACTAGATAATCACTGTGGTCCTTTTCAACCCGGGCCATTCTATCATTCTATGATTCTGTGATTTCCAAAATCCTCCACCATAAGACATAGGTGTGCTTCCCTAAATCAGAGTAGAGAAGAGAAACAGAGGGCTGCAAACTCACCACAAGCTGCAAACTCACCGTTACAGCGCCTAATGAGATAAACCAATTACCTCAACATGCATACTCGGAAGACAAGGCACACCATTCTCAGCCACACCACCCACACCTGCAATAAAAGTCTCAGGGCTTAACCACATTCAGGCTTCTTGGTAATTCAGACCAGTCCTGTAGAACACAAGGCACGCCAGGCCAGCAGGGCCAGCTCCCATCATGGAAAGGAGCTGTGTATGACACAAGCAAGGACTTCTTTGCAAGGTGCACTCCTGCACAGGGAGTACCAGAGGTGAACCCAAGTCAGAATACGACATTATACTTACTTTCCACCCTTCCATTCCTACATTTAGACCTGGAATTTACATCATATGCAAATCACTTTTTGTAGCATTGTGTCTCTGTATATAAACAATGAATTTTAGTCTTAAGCTTCACATGACATTCTGATGGCACTGTGGCTGCCCTCTCAGAATTGGCTCATCTCCACCCAGCACAGGGGACCAAGTTGTTGTTTCCCTACAGATACAATTAACCAAGAAGATTTCCTCGAAACCAGACTACAATGCAGCAACAAAGGCTACCAGTAGCAGTTACAGGAAAAGGTGCCAAAGTGTACATACCAGAGCCTAAATACATGAAATACGTGTAACTCCTCTTGGCTTCTCTTTAAAATGAATTAATCGTGAGGGGACTGCTTTAATGGGCATGGACTTCTTGATGAGAAAGACAGCTGGCACCATCTGCCCATGGACAGTCTGAAACAAAAGCTCTGTCCCAGTACTTACATGTGAGGGCTGAGTTCATAGAAGTTCCGGTTTCTGTATTCTTCAACTTTCTCTGGAGTATAAATGGGGAGAGGTCTGTAAGGGTTTATTGATATCACCACGCTGCCAATGTATGTCTGTGAAAAAAAAACCAAAACAAAAAACATCAGGGAGTTTTTTCTTTTTAAAATACTTCTGCTTTTCACGTATTTCTATTCAACGTTTATGAAAGGAAAAACAACAAACAAACATAAAATTACAAAAAAAGAGAAAAAAAAGCCCAGTTGTAACAATGAATAAAATGTCTGCACACTGAAAAACTTCCTAGGTCTCACTGCAGCTAATTCTACAGAATGGAATGGCTCTCATGAAGGTTTTTAAAACAAAGTCCTATCATACAAATATTTAACTGACTCCCTCAGTTGGGGAGGAAAACGGGAAAGGACACAGATGTTCATGAAGGACCCACTCCATATGCATGGCAAACAGTGCGATCTTCGCTGTACAGAAGTGCAGGGAAGCAGCACTGTGTGTGGCCACACTCCTTGCTGCACTCAGGGAGAAGGCACGTACAGCCTAGTGGCCTCTCATAGGTTTCCATCCATTGAGAGATTTGAAGGCAAGGCTGAAGCCAGCTGAAGTCCTGTCACGGTGCCCCAGCAGACAAAGCATTGCTCTGGTTTCCAGATGCTAAACATAGTTGCTTCTACTGGAGGAAAATGGTGTGGGTAATGCATTGGTTTTCTTCTAGGTCCTATTCAGCACCCAGTGGAATGACAGTGGGTTAGCATCCACGCGGCAGTATGTGCCACAACCTCTCCAATCCTGCCTGCAGGCACTGAACAAGCACAAAGTAAAAGCCAAGCACTTGGTATCTCTTTCCCCAGCCATGAAGCGAATAAGAACACCAGGCAAAACATGGGTTTTCCAATAAGCAGGGCTTCCTGGAGGTGTGACAGCTGTGCACAAAAGCCACAGGTTCCCACTAGGATTACCCCTGCTAGGAACTGCTGAAGAAAAATAACAATTCTTACATACATGTTTGACTTTAAATGGCTCCTTCCTTGTGACACCTGAGCATCTCATGATTGCCAATTGGACTTACCCCCACATCTTTTCCTGGACGGAAGTGCTACAATCAGCATTTGCTAAATGGGAGCAGAGGGGAGCCCAAGTTACTCAGCAGCAGGTACAACAGAGCACCAAGCTGCCTCTGGAGTCACAAACCAACAATGCTAACTGCTATAACCCTCCCATCGGACGTTCATGTCTAAAGCAATTTTCTGCTAAATGTTGAACAAACCAGGCCCTAAGCAGAAAGCAAAGGGAGAGGGATTTGCCACCTTCCACAGCATGCATATGCATACGAGCTGTGAGCCCACTCAGCACCTTCCGTCTGATAGTGAACAACCTGAAGTGCAGCAACAGAGCAAGCAGCACAAAGCTGCAGAGCCTCGCAGCTCACCCTCGCGGCATCTACTGCCCAAAGGATGAAGCAGAAGCAGCCACTGCTAACAGCTCATCGTTCAACTGCTGCGTTTTGCCACAAAGCATAACGCTCCGCTAATTGGGCTCAAGGCTCACCATTCCCAAACAGCACATAGTTTCTCCTCTCCTTTGGAACTGGCCAGGAATCTTCTGCAAAACACTTCCCCTCACATATCTGAGCTAGAGTAGAGCCAATCAGAATGAGCTGGTTGCACCAGAAGCACAAGGAGAGCAAGGGGAGGGGAAGGAGCCTTTGCATCAGGGTGGCCAGACTGCAGCTCACAAGAGGGATAACCAAATATCTGCCTAAGACGGAGGCACCCCAAAGGCACTCCAACACAGACTGTTGATGCAGTCACAAAGTAGATCTGTGCCTCTGCAAAATAACTAAGATTTCTGCTTCTTGCAAACACACACTGTGATGCATGCTTAGATACACTTCCTTCAAACAGTAAGTTGTTCTAGTTTTGTGGTCATCCTTCCCTTAACAAGGAAAGTGGTTTCCATCTGTGCCTGCTCTTCTTCTCTGAACTGTAAGAAAACCCCAAAATGAGCTCTGTTCTCTCAGCATACACAGCACAGGTAATTTGCAGTCTACGGATGCTTGGCACAAACAACTGGTACCCAAGAACAAGAAGCTTTCTGGTCTTCACAAGTGCATGGATATCCCATTAGGACTCTTTCCTGATAAAACATGGATATATTAACTCGTTTCCTCATAAACCTTAAGAAACTGTGAATTCAGCTCATTCTGAATTCTGTGTTGGAAAGTACCAGTAGAAGACACGTACAGACCATATCTGAAAGATTATATTTTGAAATATGAATTCCCTGGAACTCAAAGACCTGCCCTTTCCAGCTATTCTGCTGACATAAAAGCATAAAGTTTGATTGCTGCATTCTTGAAGTAGCCCGAGATGCCAAAGCAAAGAAAGATGGGCGAAAGTGAAAAGCTTCCTTTCTAAATTTGAGTAGAGGCGTTCATATGAGATTTATTTAGAAGCACCTCATCATAGCTAAGTACTGCTCAGACGATGTATTTTGGGAATTCAAGTCAGCTATCCATTGTCAGACATGTACAAATACAGTTCAACTCCTAAAATACCAATATTTCAAAAGGTCAAAGGACTATAAAGAAATGAAGCCATATACACGTCCGTTCTAAACACCAACCTACAGCATGCCAAGAAATCATCAGTTGTGCTGCAAAGCTGCTCACGAGAGCTGATAGACTGATACACCCTCTTGTAGAATGCCAGTATCTCAAAACTGACACCACTACTTGTTAGCAGTGGTCTGTGAGATTCCGCCTAACTGGGATAAACAGATCCAGAAAATAGCTTTCCCACATAACATCTGCCTTCCCACCAGAACTCCTTGATAAACAAACAAACTAAATGGCTTAAACCCTTGAGCAAGCAACAGGCGTGGTAACATTCCAGTGCTGGAAGGAGAATGCTGAGGAGTAGTGGGAGACGTACAGCAGCACCCCAGGGACTGAGAGAGCCTTCATCTTCCCTGTTCAAGGGAAAAAACTAACCCCAGAGGAATGGCTTCATGATGACGGCACAGAGGGCAGGCAGGAAATCTGATTTCTTTCTTGGCTTTGCCATGGCCTTGTTATGCGAGTTTGGACAAGACGTGCTGTCTTCTCAATTTTCATTAACGAGAGACTCTTGATTATACTCCTTTCTCTGAGCTTCTCCTTTACTGCAAGGACTCACAGAGCCAAAGTCTGCTTCTTCAGCGCCTTCACCCTGAACCTGGATCAAAAGGACTCATTGGATGGTTGGACTAGATGATCTTAGTGGTCTTTTCCAACCTCAGTGATGCTATGACTCTCACTAGAAGTATATCAGTGAACCTGCTATGCAGTATGGCTATACTGCCAAGCACTAACAATGCAGCTGTGGAAATGTAAATTTCCATCAGGTCAAAAGGCAGCATGTTCTGCATTCTCCAACAAAGAAACACAGACAATGCCTTCCTGTGAATTTAAGGGCTTAAGGCCCTAAGCAGAAGAAAACTTTAAATTACGACCAAATAGGAAAAGGAAGCAATGTTCAGTACGCTACTCCTCCAAGGTGTTGGAGTTGCAAGTTGTAAGATGCTTTGATGCCTACTTCTTCCTCTGAGGAACGAAAGCAAACCTAGCAGCCTAAGGCAAGAAGTTACCACTACAGTATAACAGTAAAGCTGTTTTTCCTCTGTCAGAGTTAATCTTGGAATATCCCAAGGGTCCAGAAGAGAGGAGACTGCAGCTGCAGAAGCCAGGGAACACTGCCAGCGGTAGTCAGGGCTGCCGAGGCTGCCTTACCAGCATCTGTGAAACCTCCTCTGGACCTGTGGCACCCAACACAAAGCAATCTTCTGCAGAGTTGAAAATCACGATGTGCTTGCACTTGTTCACTAAAAACCATCACTGCTTCACACCACACGTAGAAACTCAAACAACAACAACAAAAGAGTTTCTTGCATATGAGTAGCCTTCAGTAGTCTAGGAAAAAATGCTGCTGCAAAAACAACTCCTGCTGTAAGATGCACAATAGTTACAGGACGCTTCAAGTGTGCTTAATGCCTGCTAAATTCCAAAGGCCCAGCACAGCTACTCCATTTATTTGTGTATTTCTTCACGTTTAGCACAGAAACAGAAAACAAAGTTCTCGTAAAGTAAGATTGCTAGTGGGGATACAGCCTCTTCCAGCCACGCAGCCCTATTTTAATAGTCCAGATACACAGTGTGCATTTCTTTAATGATTAGGCTCACATGAACTGAGTTCTTGAGACTTTGAACAGCTTCAGATCACTGAGACAAGTGACTGAAAAGGGAAACATCAAAGTAAGGTCAAAGACAAGTGCGACCAGGTTTTGTTGGAGGGAATCTGAAATGAAACACTGGGGCTGCACTGATTTTTTTAAAAATTATTATTATTATTATCATTAATGTGATACGTGCACTAATCCTCAGTTAGTTAAAGGAATTCCTGCAACCGAAGCCATCAAATTGGCTTTTCCCAGCACATAAAATGTTTCCCCAAAGCTCCTGCTGAGCTCTGCGGTGGCTGCGGTGACTGGTGAGGTGCTGCAGATAAGGAAGTAGTTGACCACACACCTAACCGGAAGGGAAGCCAGTGCTAAAAATTCACTTGTCCAAAGTCTAGTCTGTGATAACCTGAACTTATAAACCAAACTGATATATTTGGTCTTACTCTATATAGAGAGAGCCCTCTAAAGCTCCCCTTCTCAATACTCCTGAATATATCTCACTCTAGCTTAGTCACTTCTAATTCCACTCGTGTAAGTGAAGAAACACAATACTGGATTTCTGAACAAACACCACGTATCCCAAGATGATTAAAACGTTCTGCCTCAAGACCACACTCTTTTTGAGCACAGCATTTCAGGCCCAGAAACAGGCTGTATGTTCTAACATTGTTAGAGTATATCCCAATCATGCACCGCATACACTGTGGCTGTGGTAATGACTCAAGAAACAAAGCTCAAGCAGGTAACACAAAGGTAGAAATACATACATCCCAAAGCAACCAACCACAACACAGTCCGTGTCAAAAAGGATAGCGAGATACTCTTCAGCAGAGGCTGGGTCCTGCAAGCTACTGTGCAAACAGACCCAACAGGCTGAGGTAACCTGCAGCAGCCAGGATCAAGCCCTTAATCACACAGCAATCATTTTAGAGCCCTGAAGTAACAACGGAGCATTCTGCAGAGAAAGGTGCTCGAGCATACCATGCTGAAGTACTTAAAGAGGATGCGTGTGTACAGATTATCAGGCTTCTCTTCTAAGTTTCTGGAGGGCACAGACTTCACTGCTCACTGAGTACTACTGCTAACCTCGCCATCATCCTGACCGAGCTCAATGGTATTACTAACGAAGATGATTAATCACCTCAATCCCTCACCTCTCTGACTCTGAATGCTGACTCCTCTTAGAGGATCCCAGCAGACGATAGGCAAAATCTGTAAAGTTGGTGATGAGGAAGTCAGCACAAGGCAAACATGAGCAATTTTAAGGAAAGCATTTAAATACTCTGCAACATCAGTGCTTGCTAGCTTTGGAAAAGATAAAGACTTGTTTTCATAAGCAACTACAACTGGGAATTGGATAGTGCCTGTGCCATGAAAACCCGTGTCTCAATGCGAACAAGAAACAATAGCAGAAAACACTGAAGAGGGCACTCATTCCCTAATGGAATATTTTGATTCCATTATTTCTGTATAGATAAAATGTATCTGTATGGATAAAAAATGGGGAAGGAAAGTCTCCCACCAGGCTGCAGCCAGGGCTGGCCTACGTGCTGAGCGTGAGGACCACGGTGTTACAGCACTCAGACGTTTGTGCTGGTATCTCTGCTCTGTGCCAATCTTTTGTGTCTTTAAGTCAGACAACATACACCATAACCACTAGTAAATGCCCAACATGTCATCATCATCTCTGTGAAGGAACACACAAGATTCTGGTGCAAAGCCAATGCTGCAAAAGTTGCTGAGGTCCTATGGGTGGCATTTCCCACACCACCTCCTCTCTTTTTTCTACACCAAAGTGGCAAGCAGTGTGTAGGAAGAATACCCTCACATACAGCCAACCACATCAACCTGATTTGTAATGGTCTCTTTACTTATTTAAGCAGGCACTGCATACAGCCCTATGCTTCCATTGCCATGTTTAGCACCGGGGGTGGCATACAAAGAGGAAAGGAAATAAAGCAACGCCTTGAGACAAGCAGCTCTCCTGCTGCTGGGCACCCTGAGGTTCAAAGCAACCCACCTGCTGGCTGCTAGCACCTTGGCTCCTGCTGAGCCATAACATTTAATTATCAGGGCATGCTGATGTGAAGGGTCAGGGGACTAGGGGGAAGTCTGACCAGATAACATGCAAAGATTCAGAGGGAGGCGGAATATTTTTCATTACACCAGATATGGCTGGAAAAGATGTTCCCAGGGCACATGAGCCCTTCCTCACACCTGAAGCAGCAGACTCAAGGCTCTCACCTGTGGCAGCTGCAACAGCATTACTGCTGCAGGTCAGTAGCTTCCCTCAACAAGGGAAACCATGGAGGCATTGCTGGGAAAAATCACTTGCAGCAGCAGAGACATCCCCAAGGGAGTTGAGCAGGAGGTGTGGGGGAGCACAGTCAACAGGACTGAGAACTGCTGTGGCTGTTGAGTGCTGCTCAGCTCTACGAGCCTTTCTTCATAAGTAGGCTGATGAGGAATCGGTTCGGCTCACACCAGACATCTGCTCTCATCTCCTGCCCTTTCTTAGCATGTCACCTCCCAGCTCTGGCCCTAGGCTCTGCAGGTGTCCCTTCTCCCTCCTAAGACACCGCTTCCAAGCCTGCACAAAAACGTGACCAAGGGCCCCAGCCTGCCTCAAAAACAACATGTAAAGGCCAGTGCAATTATGCTGACCTAATTCAGACAGTGATGATATAGAGAATAAAACCGAACTTCAACCAGCGCTATGACCATATTACAATTAAAAATTTCCCAGCAAGCTGCATTTACACATCCCAGTACCACAAAACTCTTTTATTCACACCACCAATGAAGTTTTATGGAGCGGTGTGATCATGCAAGGCCAATTCATATCGAGACAGTTGGTCTCATTCATGTATTTCTGTCTTCCACCTAGCATAATAACTGCAAGATCAGACACGGGTGCAGCAGGAACAAAGCCACTGTGACTGACTGCGATTCGGTGAACTCCTGAACCATGCAAGATCACTAAAAAAGGAGCAAATCAATATCACATGCAGTTGAGCAAAGTCAAAGCAGAAACAACAAGGCTACCCCCAAAACAGCCAAACAGCAGACATTCCCTGGAAGCCCCCCCGGCCTGCGACACAGGAGCACTGCAAGGCCAACCAACCAAAGGCAGCCATGAGGATGCTACCTTAAGCAGCTAGCACTGAGTTATTATACTGGAATGTCAAATATTTAATAGCTCAGTAATAAAACAACATGTGTTCAGTACCATAAGTGTGCTCTTGCCCAAAGCAGCCCACAAATTCCACGTGCAGAAAATACAAATTAAACGCTGACATCAGAGAAAGATTCTGTTATGCTACAAGAACAAAAAGCAAACAAACATTTTGTTGTCGTGAACAAAAATGCTGACCTCTGCTTCTCTGGGAAGGCTTCAAGAAACAACATAACTGTGGGGAAAAATGTGCAGGGCAGCAGAACAGGGCAGCGTCTGGCCCTAAAGGCTGCCAACACAGCACCAGTTCCTCCAGATTGCTCCTCCAACACAACCCATCCAGTAGGAAAATCAGTTGCAGAGCAACACATACACCTCGGTTTATCCCAGTTCTCCACTGTCATTGGAGACACACAGACAGATGTCAACCCTCTTCCTCATTTGTCAGCATTACAAAGTATAAAGGAAAAATAACTGCTGGGCTGGATGGACTGATCACATTTCAGTCAAATCAATGCAAGTAAAGATATAAGGTTCTGGGAGAAGGTGTAGCAGAATGAGTAAAAATTCATCCACGGTATACAAGCTGAATTTTATGAAGGTATTTGAAAGTTAATATGCGGTCTCTAGGTCACACATTTTAACCACACAAGTTGCTCCCTGTGACCTCCGAATAATCAACATTCTATGTGCTAACTGCATTGGTCATGAATCACATTTTACTCTAAGTTAAAGAAACTCTCCCTTTGTTACTGATACTTACAGAACAGAAAGTGATTTTATCAATAAAAGGTTTAAGAGCTGCAAAAATAACATCATAGACCATTGCAGCTTTTTAATGAGATTTTTCTTGGTCAGACATACCCCAGGCATTTCCAGACATGACTAAACTCCAAGATTCCCATTCCCAATTAACACATTCATTACTCGACAAGCCCTTCCCCCAGAGCACGAGATTACTGCTGAAGCTGATGGTCTTTAGGAGAATAATTGGCCCAGCTCCAGCTTCACCAGCCTTCATGTTTATTTTTACAAGCACGGCCTCCAGCCCAGCATGCAACCTAACACTCAAGTTCATTAAACTTTCCATCAAATACAGTTAAAAACGAACAACAGGTCATCAAGTTGTAGTCTGTTCTCTGACTGGTAGGAGTACACTTTTTTCCTTGTTTGCACATGACAACATTGAAGTAGCAGTTCCTCTTGAAGAGCTCAGAGTGGTCATGCTCAGTTTCAAGAGAGGACCACTGGGAATCCAGGTCTGATCTAGCTCTAGCAAGAGGAGCTCTTGCAGAGAAGACTTGACACTAGGATTTCCAACATTAAAAATTCAGTGTCAAACATAACTACTGTGATAGAGACTAGGAAAGACAAAAATTGTATTGTTTTCTGCTGGAATGAGCCAATTTATCTTGTCATCTTTGGCTATGGAGAGAGATCTGGCACTGTTCGTGGAGGGATTGATCTGACTCACATCCATCTATAGGGCTGGCTAACACAATTATGCTATGTCTGGCCAACTTTAAAGCTTTTTCTAAACTACTCACATTACAGGTCTCATTCCTCACAACAAACCCCTTTGAAGGTTTATAACTGCAGCTTGGTTTTAAAACTAACATATGCAGCACAGACAAAGCTATTGGTTCACAGAAATCTGCTTCAAACCCGATGCTGCAAAAGCTGCGGTCAAATGCTGTAGAAACATTTCAGTCCACTCATATAGCTTCCATTCGACTTCATTTTTTTAAACTTGGACACCATTTTTGGTATTGCCTGCAACTGGGTACTGACATAAGAGGCGATCTTACAGTCCCAAAGGGTAAAACTGTTGCCTTCCAAAGGGATTTGAGGGGCCAACTTCTGTAGCTTGTTCGAGCTGAGGAAACCTGCAGTCTCTGTAGAGCACCAACAGTAGTCCTGTATCAGTTTAACTCAGCTTCTCCAGGAGAGCATGCAAACTACAGACTTTACATGGCAAAGCAAACATTGCTTCCAGATGGAACAAAGGCTGTGTTCTAGTCTTCTAAGTCTAAAAACAGAAACACAAAGTGTGGTTTCTGTGAGCAAGGCTTGGGGAGAGGAGGGTAGCTGGTGATAAGGGAAAGGGAGAGAAGAGTTTGAAAAGTAATGCCTGGTTAATGCAGCGAGAGCCTTTCCAGCTGCTCCATACTTCAGACAGCAATAGTGGTATGAGATTTACAGGGCATTCAGCTGATGTGAAATGAAGATATTATTCCTCGAGTGGTCTCAGAAACAAAGCCACGCATAACTTTCCTACATGGTAGCAGCACGTGGCATGGACATGAACAGTGATGCCTTTCACCACTAACGTACCAAATGCTCTAACAGTTGCAGAGACCAGCAGCACTCTGCCTTTACAGCACAGATTCACAAGCAGTACTTGTAAGACCTTAAAAAAAACTGTCACACGATCAAACAAACCCAGAGATAAAAAGGGCAAATGACACTGCAACATGCTACATTTGCAACTAACTACAACTCAGCTACATGCACACACACACAAAATCCTTTGTTTCTGGAAACAGTTCAAACTTCCCAACAGAGCTCCTTTAAGTATTAGTCTTTCCCACCTGCAAGGCAAAGGAACCTACGCTGCTAGAGAAAACTGACACCCTGTATCACCTCCCAAAGCACATAATACAGCTAATTACACTGCACTTCAGTGCCACAATGGGAAACTGAAGGAAACAGGTTCCACTGCCATTGCCTCACAGAACTGCTTGAAGACAGCTGTCAGGTAGCATGTAATAGGTGATAAAAATAAAACAGATTACCCATTTGTCAGACAAACTGATTTATTTCCACCCTAAAGTATATAAAAACATGCAGATAAATATGTTGCAGTCCATAGCAGTTTACGTGAAACACCTTAAGCAATCCACTCCCATGTGGTTTACGGCAATCCTCATTAAGAGACTGCACAGGCTGGGGTACCCTCACAAAACAGGGTTTGTGTCCTCAGTGCTCTAGATAAAACTTCCAAATAGGACCCAAAGATGGGGCAAGGTAAGACTGCTATGTTTGCCTAAAGACCGAGCATTTCCATTCTCTTTTCCTTCATATTTTCTCGAGCTCAAGTAGAATGAAATCATTCCATATCCCCCATTTTTAGTGTAGGTATTAGGAATACAGTGCTAACCCTAACACTGAGGTCAGTTACACAAGCCACTGGCTGGCTTCCTGGATGAAATCCTGCATCCCAGAAGAGGCAGCCACTGCAGGACTTGTAGGGAGCTAGATGGAAGAGCAGCAAAGAGGAACCCAACTGCTACTTGCCTGCATCGGCACCTAAGGCTTAGCAAAGGGAACACGGCATATCTTCAGGGAAAGGAAGAGAGAAGTCTTTCAAAGTGTAACTCTCAAGTCACCAGGGTAAATTCTTTAACCATTTTTGGAAGAAATCTCTCTTTTTGTAAACACACATTAGCTTCGGTTTCTTCTCTAACAAGGTTTTCATGTTTCCTGAGAATCCTCATCTTACTTAGAATCATAGAATCAGGTTGGAAAGGTTGGAAAAGACCCACAGGATCATCCAGTCCAACCAATCGCCCATTACCAATGGTTCTCACTAAACCATGTCCCTCAACACAACATCCAAACGCTCTTTGAACATCACCAGGCTCGGTGACTCCACCACCTCTCTGGGCAGCCCATTCCAGTGCCTGACCACCCTTTCAGAGAAGTAGTATTTCCTAATGTCCAGCCTGAACCTTGCATTAACTTAACTTGCATTTTCTAGTTAAATTAAACTGCCGGTCCAAGCACAGAAACTGAGCAGATGAAGGTGAAGCAAAAGCAGATAGATGCAATTGTATTTTGCTAGGCTAATGCTTCTGTAGAGAGAAGGGAACAGGTGAGGTTGAGTTGGAAAACTATGAGTTGAGTTGGAATAAAGATACAGCAAAGAATGAAAAACAGAGGCACAAAAGCACAGACTATAATAAAATAAAACCAAAAAGGAATAGAGAAAGCAAACATAAAGATAATACAGATCCTCCCACGCTGGAGGATGGAAAGGAAAAAGCATAATCAAGCTATGAAGATCTGAATGCTTAGCAAGAGGAAAAAATATAGTCACACTAAAAATTAAAGGGGAGATATAATTAAATACAGAGCACATCTATTTGATTGTAATAAGCTGCAGACAACTGTTTGCAGCTCAAAGCTCTATTTTGGCTTAAACATTTCAGCTTTACTCTTGAAAGACTTATCTTTCACCAGAGGTCTTGCAAAGTCTCTACAGATCATTAAGTTCCTACAACCTTTGCAACACTATGCACATTTTAACAAAAATGGAACAAAGACATGAAGCAGGAAATGAAAGGCTTAACTGGAATCACAACTTGCCCCTTCATCTCCAGCCTGTGCTTCAGCTGCCAGTTCACAACCTTTCTCCTACTGATTATCATTCAGAGATTTATATACCTGAAGATTCTGATTACTCCCATGCATACCCAAGCTTAAAATCAAGCCATTCTAAGGAACACAACTGTTTTTTCTGCAATCTACAGGCACCACTGAAAGCAGCCCTAGCACACTTCAGACACACACTGTACATCAGGCTGCTCTAACATCCTGGAGGTACTCTGCTGCTTATTTGCAACTTCGTCCTCCTTTGACAAAAGCAGTATCAAAATCAGTGTTGCCATCAGTTCTGGAACTGTTTCTTATCACACTGGAGACACGTTGCACAATAAGGAAAAACAAAAAGGAAAATCATCCCAGGTGGAAAAATTCAAATGCACGTAATCCATTATGGGAAGGCTTACAGCTCTCAGAAGAGATTTCAGATAAATTCAGTTTTTTCTTTTTGTTGTTGTTTTATTTTATTAAAGAAAGGTGAAACTGTTCCTCCTACAACAGTCTACGTACAGGTATTCAGTCTGTCCTTGTAAATACACATATATTTCAAGAATGACAATACAGGTCCCCAGAAGATGTTATTTGTTGACATATACTCACATATACTTCATTGTGATCAAAGCGCTTTTTCAGATTATTGATGAATGAATCTTCATTAAGCGGCTCTAAAAGAACCATATCTCCCACCCCTATCATGTAATCTAAAAGTGACGTCTTGACCTCCATTTTGGCCATTTCCTTCTGCAAAGAAAGAAAGAAAAAAAAGAGCAAGGTTACCTCAAAGTTATTCTAATTATACTAATTTTTCATAGGTGTTAACCAGCAATACTAAGGTTCACAAAAACCCCATCAAATGACATTTCTTAAAGTTGTTTCCCTCCAGTACATCAAATTAAAGCTTAGATTGGCCCATATCCTGATCTGAATCTCCTTCTCACCTTACCCGCATTTCTCCAACCCAAACATCTCTTAAGCAGAAACCAAGCAGTTGAATTTGCTCAAAAACCCACTGTTTTATCTGAATTCACGAACAACATACTCTAGAGTGCATATAATCCATTACAGTGCTGCTCTTTGTTACCTGAGGCTATCAAATTATTTCATTTTTAACCAGACCTGATGAAGTTACATATTTATTTGTAATGTTATTGCTTAAGATGCAACTACGCAGCTGATAAGAAGAGGCTACATCTACAAAATTGAAGCGGCAAAAGGCAGAAGTGGGGCTAAAGCAGGGAGCCAAAATCTAACAGTTCTGATAAAGTAATTCAGATGAAGAAGTCCAGGTGAGGCCAGAACTCAATACTTATTTGATCCTTTCACGTGCTTATCCCTCCCATCCAACTGCTAGAGAAGATTCACTGAGCCCTCTCAAGAGCTCCAGGCACCCAGTCACCAATTTCAGCCATCGTGGTGGTGCTTGGGAATGAACACTGCAGCAGAAACAACTCTGCTGACAACACAAACCAGGAACCCACTACTGCACAGCTACAGTGACACTAAACAGCAATGAAACTTCTCTGGTCAGCTGTAAACTCAGCTACTGAAGATGACCAATCTGTCCTTGCTCCCCACACCAGGGCAGCATATTTTAAGTACTTTTTTCTCAGTTTCCAAAATGTCTGTTAGCAATTAGTGCTTCATACGAGTGTTAACTCACCACTGAAGCTAACCCATTCGACAGCTAATCAAGTGTAGCCTTTTAACTCTTGCTCATGTCCACAACCACTACATGCCGTTGGATTTTTGAGCAGAGAGTGACATTTGAGGGACATGAGATCTGGGCTTAAGTCACGTTTGATGCTTTTCCAAATTCAGCAAAGAGAAGCACAGCTCCCCAGGCAGCTACAGAAAGCACTACAACAAGAGCCCCAACCTGAACCAAGCCTGGGAATTGCTAGAAATTCACATGGAAAAGCAAAAACAGTGATGAACTATGGTAACCAACCAAAGCTGAGTCAACTCTGCTAGACAAACAAATAAGCATTTGTTTTAAACATAAGTGTTGGATAAATATATATATATATATATTTTTTTTTTTTTTAAGAGAAAAAAGCTTTTGTTCTTGAAAGTTCACCTCTCTGAAGCCCCCCAAATATCTTAAACATTCACAAAAATTTTCCAGAGGTATCACTTCAATTTCTGCATCCCATTAAGACAAATTCTTTACACTACCAGTCTTGTTTCTATGACCCCATAACTCTCCATAGAGCAACAACTAAAGTCCAAATAATTTTTGAAGGCTGAAAAAAAAGAAAGTCCTCGAGTATGGTACTTATTAAATAATGGGTTTGCAGCCAAAAAAAAAGTCCTAATATGGGCAATCGCAACCTAAAATTAAACTTCCAAATAGCATACCTCATCTACCATTGTGAAATGACATACCACCTACCACACTTTATGCATCACTGCTCGGGAATTTCAAGACCAGAGCAGCCAAACCCATCAGGAACACTTGTGTATTCCCAACCTCAGATGCACAAAGACACTCTATCTACTACTAAAAGCTGGATCAGAAATTTGTATACAAATATGAACTTACCTACACATTTAAGAATTTCAATTTTATGGTCAAAGGCTTATTTTCATCTTGTTGGGTTAATTTTTTTTCCTCACAATAATTTAATATCATACTACAGTAAAACTATTTCACTGACTGCCAGAAAATATTACAAGCGTAGGTGGTCAAAAATGGACAATATACCTACAGATATCCTGCTAAACACTGAAGCCTCAAAAACACTTGAATTGCATAGTGGCTCAAGTTTTGCATCATAACCCTAAAATCAGCCATCAGTGTTTGAGGACTGTCAAGGACAGCCAATGGTAACGTTTGAATTCACATGAAGCATATTAAGATTGAATGCAATAAATAATTTAACTTACTAGAAGCAGTTAATCAACTGGAGGAAGTCAAGGTATGTAACACCCTTAAAACACAAATGCTAATCTCAAAAGTAGCTCTAAGAAAACTCAGAAAGTTGTCACGCTACACAGTCTTGAAAAAGCATATATATATATATATATAACTACACATAAAAAACCTTGCTGGAATCGCAAAATGAAACTTCCATCAAGATTTTTTAGCTGTACGTCACCAAGCTCAGGAACACAATCCAAATCCACACCTAAGTATTTATAGAAATCTTTCCTCATCGGTCCCAGTGAGCTTGTTCTTCACCACAGTTTGGAGAACTGTACACCAAAGCAACCTGCTCCTTCCTCCATAGACATTCTGGCATCCTTTCACAGGTTCTCAGGAATGATGTTCAAGAACCAGGATGATGAGAGAGCTGGGACCAAAACATGCTCTTGGTGGCTCAGAGACCAGAAACAATTAAAACCACAGCTGTGCTGGCTGGGGAGCACCAGCAGACAGGAAATTAGCTTAGAGGAAAGAGTCAGAATGGGTTACATCCTTTAAAACAACGACACCCCACCTGAACAGGCCCTACAGGAAAGCTGGGGATGGACTTTTTATATATAAGGGCATGCTGCAAAAGGACAAGGGGAAATGGTTTTAAAGTGGAAGAGGGTAGGTTTAGACTAGATATTAGGAAGAAATTATTTACTGGGAGGATGGTGAGGCACTGGAACAGGTTGCCCAGTGAGGTTGTGGATGCTCCCTCCCTGAAAACATTCAAGGCCAGGCTGGATGGGGCTGTGAGCAACCTGGCCCAGAGTGAGGTGTCCCTGCCTATAGCAGGGGTTTGGAACCAGATGATTTTAAAGGTCCCTTCCAACCCAAACCATTCTGTGATTCTATGTTCAGTTATTATCCTAGTAAGGCTCTTGAAAGGGAGATTCCTTGTGGGGTGGAAGTGAGGCTCAATGTGAACTGGGCCGGAATTTCAAACTGGAAATTATCCATTGATTTAACAAGAGCAATGCATTATTTATCTATAACATCCCATTTTGTCGACATCAAGAAAAACAGCAACATAGTACAAAAGATTACAGCTGCCAGTCACTGAATTTTTAATATGGCAACCAATTATCTCTGCATGGAAGCAAAATCCTTCTAACACTTCCAGT
The DNA here is from genome assembly GCF_016699485.2 of Gallus gallus. Lineage (NCBI taxonomy): Eukaryota > Metazoa > Chordata > Aves > Galliformes > Phasianidae > Gallus > Gallus gallus. Next base: position 7,615,033 of record NC_052538.1, on the reverse strand, counting down.
CTAAAAATTAGAGTCTTCATCAAACATTTCCTGAGCCCTACCACACCCACTTACAATCTTCCAAATTTACCTTCCTTATTCCGAAAGCACACATTGACAGCATTTCAGAACATCTCTCTTTTCTCCATCCATTTGCCAAATCTCTTCCTTCTCGCTCTGGTTTTGCATCTAGGCCTTAACTCAATGAAGTGAGAACAGTTTCAACACTTTTCCATTCTCAGGGAATTAGGGGGAAAAAAAAAAAAAAAGCTTGTTCAGTAATCCCTCACAGCTTGACCTATTTTATGTTGGACACAACTTGCTCTGCAGGAGGAAGGCTGGGCATGCTACATCCGTAACATGCTTTTATCCACATGCTGTTAGACATAGGTTTTTGGTATCTATTGCTTGTAGGGCCTAGGAGTGCCATCCTGTGCTCACATCCACCGAGGCCAGCTGGATCTCATCCTTCCTGTCCCTCCAGGCCTCGAAGATGGCAAATTGAAAACTACAGTCCTCCCGAGCCACAGCAGTCTTATCATCAGCCCCTCTGAAATGAGAACTAATGATGGGTATAAATAGAAGATTATACAAAGAATAGGCAAACCCCCAAAGCCCTGTACAACTACATTCACAGTCCTCTAAGGGGAAAGGAAGTAATGCTACATTACTGGCATAGAGCACGCTACAGAATTGTCCACGTTTTTCCACACCGTCCTCATACAGTGTAACAAGAACAGAGCACAGCACAGTGCTGCAGCTTGTGACTTCTTGCAAAAGTCCGACAGACTGCAGTCAGGAGGGTTAAATGGTAAGGATGGCAACAGCACCAAAATGTGTTGCTAAAAACCAAAATTATAGAATGGTTCAGGCTGGAAGAGACCTTTAAGTTCATCTGGTTCCAACCCCCTGCTATAGGCAGGGACACCTCCCACTAGACCAGATTGCTCACAGCCCCATGCAGCCCAGCCTTGAATGCTTCCAGAGTGGAAGCATCCACAACCTCGCTGGGCAATCTGCTCCAGTGTTTCACCATCCCCACAGTAAACAATTTCTTCCTAATACCTAGTCTAAACCTACCCTCTCCCAGTTTAAAGCCATTACCCCTTGTCCTTTTGCTACGTGCCCTTCCCAAAATGCATCCTACAACTCTCCATCTTTCTGTATGGCCAGTGTGTGACTACCCTGCAGGGTCATTTCTGTTCCTCCACCAAGCAGTGCCACAGCCCCATTGAACACACCAGTAATTTCCAAACTAAAAAAGTTTACAGTTTGTAGCTTTAGAATTAGGTAACGTTCCCACCAGGTTACTACTAAGCAAGACCTGTTATCTGAAAGCCTGGTTCAACTTCTTTTTCTGTAGGCACTGACCATTAGCCATGCATACCAGATTATTTCAGTAGTTAACAGCAAATAGCTCCAGTAAATTGCACCAGTCAAATGGGGTATATTTGTGTTAACATTGCAGGAATGTTTGCATCAGACATCAGCACAATGGGAATGGCTTTTTAGCAACATCAGATTACTGCAGAGTTGTGCTCCAGTGACTGCAATTTAGATGACAAAAGATTTGCCCAAAAGAATTCAATGGCAGAAATGAGCACTCTGTGGGCTGGTGCTGTGGAACGCCACGATTTAGCTACAGATTGTGCAATTTTCAGGAACCAAACAGGCCACTTCTGTACCACTGAACAACCGCAGTCACGTGAAGCAACACCATCTAGTAGGAGTTTAATGATGAAGGCTCAACTGCAGCTTAGAGAAGTGCTATAATTATGCTCTATTTGGAAATTTGAAGGATGTTTACTGGGACGTTTTCTCCCACTGCCACAAACAGCAGCTTAAACTCTCCTCGTTAACAGCATCAAAGTCATCGAATCATACAATCCTAGAATGGCTTGGGTTGGAAGGGACTTCAAAAACCATCTAGTTCCAACCCCCTACCATGGGCAGGGTTGCCGACCACTAGATCGGACTGCCCAGGAGCCCATCAAGCCTAGCCTTGAGTGCCTCCAGAGATGGAGGGCAGAGTAGAGGAGGATGATCACCTTCCTCTCCCTGCTGGACACCCTTCTGTTGGTGCAGTCTCGGATACCATTGGCCTTCCAGGCTGCAAGAGCACAGTCCTTTAACAGTGGAAAGGAAAGAGGTTTGGTTGTTATTGCTGGACTGTTCTGGGGTTGGTTTTGGCTTTACGTGACCCCTGTCATGTAAAAGGTGCACTGGACCTTATCACAAAAAGAAAGTCATGTGTGCAGTATGAACCTCACTCTCCTCCTTCCTAACAGGAAACCAACGCATGACACCTGGGGACAGTAAAGTGCTGGATTTACGTTCTCTAAGGCTGGTTTCTGTTCCTTTTGCCTACCAGTGAGCACAACATCAGCTTGGACATCGCCTACTGCAGTAAGAGCCTGCAGGGTGCATCTATTCTACTTTATACACCTACCAGTACCAGCTTTCAAATTTCTTGCAATGACTGGCAACCACAGCACAATAACCTCCGGCTGTAAGCACACACCAGGCTGATCTGTTTCCAAAGGCAGCTTGCTTTGAAGCTGAGCTGTCAGGGTCATGCAGTCACATTGGCTTTGGGGAAGTAGCTGTGGAGCAGCTATCCAGCTACCCTGAGCCTCAAAACTGTGGGATTTGGACTTGCTTTTTTTTCAGTGTTCTAGAGAGAGAACACTTTGGGCAACTTCAATGCATTTGGAAACAAGGTCTTCACTAACAAGGCTGTTCTGATGTCCAAAATTTTGATCAACTTCCCGCTGACTTCAACAGAAACATGATCCATACTGCTTCTTACATTTAGGATTTTTTAGTCATTGTCTAACCACCAAGTTTTGTAGTTATTGCAGATCCATATCTTCAGAAAGGGACAAAATACTCAGGAGGAAAGGGAAGTCTCTCTTTTGTACGTACCTCACTACTATCCTCTTGAATCCTCCTCGAAACAAGGAGTGAAACGTGACTGTAAAACCTAAAGTTGCCCCATGTCCCGCCTTCTTCCCCTAAAGACTACATTTACTACATTTCAAATGGACAGTGTTCCTCAGACCACAATTCTGTGATTTCAAAGGTTGTCAGTCCAGAACACGAACACAGAAAGAAAACAGTCTCATTCTCTTTTTTAAACAAAAACAAAACTCAGCTCTTGCTATTGAATAGGCAGGGGGTGTCCTCTTAGACCCACTATCTTCATCTTTTAAGCTGCCACTTGAAACTTCCTGCCAATTTTTTGGGATCCTACCCAGTCCAAAGATTAGGTTTGCACAGTTGTTGCAGAAGCAGGGCAAAGAAACCAAGGTAGCCCTTAGTTATTTTGGGGGGTCCTATGTTTGCTGTATGTGACGCATAAGCAGCTTGCTGCCACATCAGAGCTTGTCTTCAAAAGATCCCCCTGTAGCAGATCCTCACAAAATACCATTTGAAAACAACCCACCTCACAAAGTCAGAGCATTTCTTTCAGAAGAGGTTTCACTCCTCTGGGAGCAATCCAGCAATCAGCAGTAATCTATATCATTTCTCCTTTTATGATTATGCCATTTCTGCTTTCCTTCGAACACAAGCACGCAGGCACAGAGCAAGCCGCTGTGCCCTCCAGGCAGCACAGGAATCATGCACCCCCCAGTACTGCCGAAAGAAACCTGCTTGTACTGTGTCACTAAGGGGGTATAAAGAGATACCTTAATACCAAAGGGTTAATAGACATAATACATGCTAATCTTCACAAATGTTCAGGTTTCTTCCCCATTCAACATGGTGACAAGCCTCAAAGATATGCAAAATATAAAATAACATAACAAGTAAAGCCACAGCTTCATACAGCTCCAACCGCTGAAGGGAAAGAAACCACATGAAGTCCTCTCAGCCATCCTTGAACTTGACTTAAGACAGAACATGGACAAGCACAGAGTGACCGAGATCCAGATCCCCAGCCACCTGTCACCAAGCCCCCACAATAACTGAGCATAGCTGTGACTGATAGAGCAGTGGGAAACACCATCACATGCCCAGAGTCCAGTCCAAGGGCCGGTCTACAGAGCAAAGTCCAAGTGCCCATGCACTTGTATTCTCTTCCAGGACTAAAGTCTGGGTGAAACTGCAACGTACGTGGCTGAGTACTGTGTATTTTCATACTGTTTGCTTTCCTATTGTCTAAAACAGGAGTAAAAGAAGCCAAGAACACCACCCAATAGATTTATCCATGCCCACTGAACCCTCTCTCTCCTGAAAACTTAACCCGGCAGGCTCAGCCAGCATCCAAAGCTGCCTTGAGATGGCCATGGCAAGCCACGAAGGCAAAGCCATGTTCTTCCTCTTGGATGTTTTCAAGAAAAGGGTAGATAGAGCACTTAGGGACATGGTTTAGTGGACACGGTGCTGGTGGGTCAGTGCTGGACCAGGTCATCTTAGTGGTCTTTTCCAAAACCTATGATTCAAGGGCAGAAGAAGCTTAGATAACTTAACAGGTGCTCTTAGATGAGTACGCTCGTTTCAAGCATTGAACAATATCCAGTTAGGTCATTTTCATTCTCAGCAGTCACTTTCATTAGTACATCTGAAATCACAGCATAAAAGCCATCAGTTATTAAAACAAGGTATCTCCAGCTACTCCTGTGTATCTCTGTCCTTATCAAAAGGCATCTGGGAAAATGCGGGCAGTTCAAAAGGCTGCATTTCGACACATGCTAATCACTCTGCTCCAAAAGTCCAGGAGGATAGATGCCAGCACACATTCTAAAATCTATCATGATAAACTAAGTCATTTCCAAACAAAATGCAACACTGCACCTCCCCAAAAGAGCTATAAAGAAAGGAGGAAGGGAAACAACCAGTCTCGGGGCAGAGAAACTTTACATGCACTCACAGGTACCAAGCTTTCCTTTGCTTTGTCTCAGCAAGTGTTCCCATCTGGCAGTTTTGGGAAGCCAAAAGACTCATTCACAACTTCCCCGTGACAGAAGTGTGCTGCGAGGTACGAGGAGCTGGACTGCACCCTTGCTTGCAAGAGGATTTATAGGGGTTTCTCGTGGAGCAAGCTTCATTTCAGCGTAGCCTCAGGCTCTTTGATCACTCAAGGTAATCTCCAGAGGCCTTTTAACTGCTGCAGCCTGACAGCTGCGTAACTGAGCAATGACAGCAGTAGCTATGTCTATTCTGCGTGTTTGAGGCTGGTGCCAAAACCACTGTATCATACAATTGTTACTACTATATGCTACAGCTTCTCCAGAGAGCAGTTTGTCAGCCTTCTCACGTTTCATGAGAAATAGCTCTAGCAGCATGTCTAATTCCTAGCCTAAGTGCATTCATGGTCAGCTAATAGTTACTTCTTGCTTGCGCTAATGTTATTGGTGTTTTGTTTTGAAATGTTAATGTTTCTTCTCCTTGCCTGGAGTTTCCCTTCCTACACCACAGGAAAACACTTGGAGAGGACCTTCTCACCGTCCAGCTGTACCCAGGTCCTCTTGTGTTCCTCCACGGCTTCCCTATGGCCCCCACTCTTATAGGAGCCCTTCTATGCTCACACTCCTCCCTGAGCCCAGCGTGTCCGAGCAGGGTTAGCAAAGGCTGCACAGAAGATTACCAGAATCTTCACAACCACAACCAGGAATATTCTCTCCCAGAAGCAGGGATTTGTTTTGACACTCCCCGCTAATTCTTTTTCCTTCTCCAAAGCAGCGCTCTTAACCTGCCCTCTGTGACAACCCAACCGCTCCCACAGGCACAGACCTACTCACAGACATTGAGGCTAGGAAGCTTCTTCAGACTCTCAGAGCTCAGATGGCTTAGCCCATATATGTTTAACTGCTCCCAAAAATGACCTCTGTCCATCAACCAGCACCATCTTCCTTCTGGTCTTTCTCCAAGCATCTGCTAATGAAAAGGGAGGGTAGCTGGTATTTTGGCCACAAAATAGACTTCTCCTGTCATGTCTAGTAAACACGAGCCCTGCCAGGCAAAGCCACCTTCTGCACACACAGGCAAAGGGTTCCAGCTAAACTGCTTGGCCAACAGCTCACAGGTCCCTGGGATCCCAGAAAAAAAGGGGACCTTTGCCTCACTCGGCCAGCATCACCATTAAATTGCTCGTTTGCTTCCTGAGAAGAACATTGGCAAGCAATAGTATCACCTTCACTCCCCTCATCAGCTTTCCCCAAAGTAGAACTAACTTCTAGTAACACCACTCTCCAAAGAATGCCATGTAGGAAGGTCTTTAAGGATACCTCTTTGACCTAAAGGGACGCCATTAACTTCTCTGAATAGCTTCAACACAAAGGCATTTAAACACAGAGAGTAAGCACAGCTTCCTTCGCTCTTGTCTTCTCAAGATACAAAACTCAACACCCTATCACCCAGAAGATTCCCACTTTCATTTCTGAGGTGCAGATTTCCAAAGGTCAGCATAAAATACAGCACTGGGACTTCACATGAGCTCCACTATGCATAAAAACCAATAATCCCAATGTTCCCATTGCATCAAGTCCTCCAGTTTAATCATTCCTACTCTTAATTTAAGTACCCTCAGTAGTGCTTTAGAATATGCCAACCATGAAAATCATGGAAAACCACAGAAAAAGCAGCAGGGAAAGAAAAACAAGAGACCTGGCACACAGAGCATACAGGAAAGTCGTACCCATGCTCACCAGGCTGTGGTCACTAACTTCTCTTTAAATGGTTTTCTGCTGACAGTAGGAAAAAAACACAACACAAGTCTCTCCACATTGCCTGTATTTGGGAACTAAGGAGACCTACAGCAAGTAATTCCCACAGTAAAGCACCACCAACCCTTCTACTCAGCATAGCTATCTGGCAGCTATTCCCTCTTTCTCCTTCCTATACACTTCTTCCTGGTATCTTTGTTATTCTGCGTCTTGCAGCTGAGAAGGGGACTGGATAAATCGTCTTCATCTGCAAAAGCATCTTTTGAGACCCTGTCCTCTCCCATGGAAATGCTTCCAGCACCACAGTGACTTTACCAGTAGACCTGAAATATAGCTAGAAATGGAGAGAAGTTTGCTTGCCACTACCAAATGGGAAATTTCCCAGTAACGTGGAGGTAGGAAAGAAAAACACTAACACTGTCCATGTGATTATGCCCCTAGCTCTTTGCCTGTAAAAAGAATTTGGACCATTTTAGCCCTGCATTTAGACAACACATTAGTCAAAAGTCTCAAGTCTGCAGACAATCCTCTAAGGTTACTTAAAATTGAGATAAGCAAAAAGTGAGATAAACTGCTTGTTTTTACAACAGGGTTCTTCAAACCCAGAGCAAAGCATCAAAAATGGCAGGAATTGCTGAAAATGGCCACACATACCATTAAAAGTACATTCCAGCCCTGCTCAATGAGCCCAGCCCATGCTGGGCCAGTCCCTGAGGAACACACTGCACAGTACACAGCCACCAGATACAGCATGGGACTGCAGGAACATGATGTGCCTGAGGCCTGGGAAGGATAGGGTGAGGTACCAGAGGCAAGTCAGTAAATAGGAGCCACCTGGTTAGAGATAAAACAGCTAGGCAGGAGACCTAAGTCAAAAGTGGTTAGAAAGCATGGAAAAGAGCTAGTGCCCCCACTGAAGGATGGAAGATGGGAAGCCCAGAGAGGGTCACACAAAATCGTCTTCACACACATGGCAAGCAGAAAGGCTTCTCCTGTTCAAAGAGTAAAGTATCTACTATATCTCTTCTATGTAGTTACATATATGTGATGGCATGTGGAAAGGTTTGGAGAACCTCATCTTCCTCCTCCCTCAGCACTGTCCCCCAAGACAGGGGCCGTCCATCAGTGAGAAGGGGAGATCCTGCCCTCCACCCTCTGCTCAGACACTGAAGCCTGGAGTTCTACACAGCAGGAGAGCAAAGCTTTCACAGTCTACAAGCAAATTGGGACATAACTGCAGTGGGTGAATACTTTGCAACTGTAGCCTATATCAAGACTGATGCTAAGACTAGCAAAGACTCCCAAACCTGTGCAGTTCTGGTACTCTCTGCAGCAGATACAACAAAGAGCTGCAGCCCTTCCCAATGCCCCATCAGTGCAAAAGAAAAACCTTCACTTTTATTTTCTTTTTCAATCTGGGTACAGCAAAACAAAAGAAAATCAGTGCTATTCTTTACTACTACTTTGTGACAAAGCACGCGTTGGTGCTAGTTCATACATCAGAAATCAGGTTCTGCTTTCCTTCTTTCTGGAGGACTTGAATGGCGAGGTTACATAAGGGTGTAATCAGAGCTGTTACTTCCTTTCCTAGCTGAAGAGAAAAAGCTGTGGATCAGGTTACAAACTCAAGGGCCGGACATCACTACTGCAGCCTTCCCACATTTTGCCCATAATCCCCAACAGACGAGAGAAGCTGCTTAGATATCTTTTACTACAGTGCTCTGAGAATGTAAAAGAAGATGTATATGGTTATTAGGGAAAGAAAGAAAGAGAAAAACAAGTCCATATGTTTGTCTTTCATCAAACTCAGGAAATTCCCCAAGCTTGAAGCATACAATCACTCAAGTTACCGCTTTCCATTTCAGTTTCTTCTTCATAAGCACAATAAAACGGATGAATGAAACATAGTGGAGGTGTTCAAGGAATGTGTAGATGTGGTATTGAAGGACATGGCTTAGTGGAAAATATTGGTCGTAGGTGGATGGCTAGACTGGATGATCTTAGAGGTCTTTTCCAACCTTGCTGAACCTATGACACTATAAGGGAAGATGTATAGGTGAGCCTGGCATGCAAGCAGAACTAAATGTACAGTAGTGCACTACACACCAGTAGTGTTTAACATAGGCTGATGTGTTCATGTTCACCCCAGCCGTGGCCACACCGAGCACATGGGAGTAGGCAAGGTGGTGCCTGTAGGCAGCACCAAACAGCAATCCAGCTCATCCCACTGGTGCCTTCCTCCTCACCTTCCTCCCCGATTCCCAAGCCGCTGCTGAAGGAAGATGAGATCAGAATCCTGCGGGAAGAATTTCTGTTCCCACAGAGCTCAGAGGAACCGGATGATCTCAGAGGATCATGTGAAGAAAGTCCATGACACTTCCATGAGGCGGAGCATCATCGGAGCACTGCCAGCAGTTTCTTAAGAGCACGCAGTGGGAAAAATTAATGGCTTTGCTTATGTTTCCAATTTCTCTCCCACTTCCTCCTCCCATTTGCCAGACTCTGTCTTCCCTTCCCCCAGCAGCACGGGTAGGCTCGCAGCACACATCTGCCCTTCTGAAGAAAAGCACAGAGAGCCTTGCACAGCAGCTGAAGGGCTGACACTCATCGTCCAACTCAACTCCATGCCCTGGCGCTGTTCTCCTGTACAGTTCCTCCCTACAGACGGGACTTAAGCTCACACAGAAATAAATCTCCCTATATATAAACAAATAACAAGGTTAGTTTCTGTGATCTAAGATGCTATGAAGAGTTCTTTCACCTCTGCCTTGTTGAACACCCGCTCTCCCCTGCCAGGAGCCCTCACACCACCCACCCAGCACAGCACCCCACACGGCGCAGGTGTTCTCACAGATATCCATCCCTAAGGACAGGAGGGAGCTGGTGGTGCCCTGCAACACCAACATTTGCAAGCAGTGACCACTGCACGCTTCTCTTGGAACAATGGGCATGGTCCAGCCATGGCACTCCACACAGAGGCACGCTTGGAGCTCCACATTAAAGCTATTTAGAACCAGGCTGGGACAGCTGGAAACAAAAGCACGTGTGACAACATCGGTAACATGAATGCATTAAAAAGCAGCCGAGCTCCGGGCTACAGCAGATGAATCCAAGTCCTCCTGCCCTAACACCAGACGCTTTGGGGGAAAGCCATGTTTTCGGCACAGGGCTTGACAAAGTGATAATTCATCCGGGGAAAGACGGGCAGCTTGCTGCCAGCCTTCATTCACAATTAACAATGGGACGGCGGGACACGGGAACCTCATGACTCAACACAAAAACTGCACTGTCAGCCATTTTACCTTGACCTTTACGTTCCTCACCAGTAACTTCTAACCGGGCTACATTTTGGACAACCAGTTACACTAACGTACGTCGGAAGAGCGGCAACCTATTATATCAGTCCCTTCAATCACCTCCACCCTTCGGAGCGGTCTCGGTAGGCACAGTAACCCGCACCGCTCGCATCGCAGAGGGGGGCGAGCCGCCCCGGAGCCGCCCCGCGCGCTGCTACCCCGAGCGCAGCGGCCACACTCCTCCCGCCCAGGGATGCGCTCGGCGAGACTGCAGCGAGCTCCAGAGCTCCGCTTTCTGCTCCCCTCCCCGAATCCCCGCCGCTCGTTTGAATGAAGCGAAGCCACGCTCCCGCGGCAGTGACTCCAGGCGGGAGGAAGCAGATGCTGCGGTCCCCCTTGAAGTAGCAAGCCCCAACCCATCTCCTCCCGCGGCCCCCCGCGCCCCGTACCTCGGCAGCCAGCCGCAGCCCCAGCGTCTCCCGTCCCGACACCGCCCGGCAGCAGCCGCGGGGACCGGGAGCGTTCCCGCCCCACCCGGTCCGCGAGGGGCGGAGGCGGCCCCGAGCTGGGAGCGGGCGGGGCGGGCTCGCAGCGCCGCCCGGCGGGCACAGCGCCTGCCCCGGGGCGTGGAGGGTGCCGCGTGCCCTGCGAGAGGTCTTGCCGTAGAAACGCTTCCCTCGCTGCGCTGTAAAAACGTATTTTCAGCTCCGTCGCCGTTGTGAAAGGTCTCTCATTGCCTGCGCTTCCTCGGGGGCAATTCCCAACTCTTTATAAATTGTGACTTAGCAGCTATCGCTGTATCTTACACTTTGGTCTGTCCTGCCTTTGTAAGAAACGTTCATCCTCAGACCAATTTTTTTTTTTCTTTCCTTGAAGCAAATCAGTGCAGTATGAAGGCTGTATCACAACTCCAGCTTGGACTTAGTCCTTTTCACTCCATCTACTGGACTACCAGATTTACCTGTGCCTAGACATGTCCCTTCAGGTGAGCAACTCTGCCCCTCTCCTTGAGCAGAACCAATACTTCAAAGGGGCTGTTACACCTGGGGTAAAAGCATGGTCTTCCTGATCTTTCTTTCATATACCTAGGATATGTACTGACTGAAGTGAGGAGGAAGCTGAGTCTGCAGGAGTAACTGCTGGTGAGTGGGCACAGGGGTGATGTGGTCTTGGACTTGATCTTAGAGGGCTTCTCCAACCTTAATGATTTTATGATTCTGTGAACTCACTGCCTCTCTCCAAAGAAACAGAGCAAATCCTTGACAGAACTGCAACATAATTTGGATGTCCATATTTCTAATCGCACTCTTAGCCGCAAGACCAAGCTTAGTCCTCGTTCCCATACTTGGTGAGAAAATTTTGTGCACCCATGGAATGTCACAGCTATACCTCTGCTCTCAAGCAGTGGGACTGAGCACACCCTGGAAGCCTGCAACACTTTCCAGCTCAAGTGTAAATCAGCATTCATAATACAAGAAATTTTGCTCTAAGGCTGAGCGTAGTGATTTAGCAATAATAGTCTCTAGTTTCTTCATAACGGAGAATGGCCACAGGTTTGAGCTCTGTCTGAAGAGCAGACATTCAACAGGCAATCTCAAGAACTCCAGTGCTGTGACCAGCAAATGGGAAAGCAAGGACTCCCATGAACGCAGCTCATCCTTCACTTACCTGAAGCAAAACAAACTGCGCTCAAGTTGGAATGAACAAGCAGTAGTTCTGTACCAGCTACACCTCCTTTGTGCTTTAGAAAGCATCAGTTAATTCAGTGCAGAGATAGACCAACTGCTTTCTTTGACTGTGAATCTTACATAGGATTGTATTCCCACCTGTCAAAACACCACCAACTTGCTATGTTGGTGTAATGCCTATGCTTTCTGCCAAACAAGGTCTTTCCCTTTTTGTCAAGCAACAGCAGTACGCCTTCAATAAGCATATTGTTTTTCTCCTTTGCAGCGAAGACCCATGTAGGGCAGCCCAAAAGTCTACACCTATAACATGGGAGAAGAGGTCAACTCAACTTGGATATCTCGTGTTAAAGGTCTTGTGATAGAGAAGATCCTCCCTGTACACATAACATGTTTGGAACCCTCACAACAGGCTCCTGGAAGGGTGCCCTGTGCCACCAGTAGCACTAACAAGATCTTTGTGTTAGCACACACAAGTTACAATAGTGACATACTAGAAGTTTCATTTCCACAGTTGTTTCCTTTGAAAACACATTCCTCAGTGTCAAACTACCCAAATGTCTCTGCTTTTCAGTTCAAGGATAAGTATATCCATTAAAATGAAGAAAAACACGAAAATGAGAAAGTCAACAACACAAAAGAGCTATGGAGACCTGCCACCACCCTGGTAAATCTGCAAACTTGGAACATATTTCAGGAGCTTAAGGACAAGTTTGACCAGAAGCAATGCACAAAGTTTCAGACTTCCTAAATTCTCCTTTCCTCCAGCACCTGAACAATTGCACTGCTGATGTCAGGGAACAAAAGATGGTCCCCTATTTCCCAGCAGAACAAATTAATCTTTCCTCCAGCTGAAAAAAAAAAAAAGAAAGAAAAAAAAAAAAGAACTTTTTGGTGACATAGTTACATGTATCCTGTGAGAAACAGCTCCTGAAACAAATAAAAAGACCCTATAACTTTGGGAGAAAAGGGCCCAATGCTGTGTAAATTCAGAAGTTCACATCAGATCAGTTCTTGGGTTAGCAACATGGCTAAAATCTTCAGTCTGAGACCACATAACACTAGGGAGAGGAGTCTCTTTGAGTACTAGAAGGCGAACATCTCTGCTGAAATATTTGCATTGCAATCTCTGGGTCTATGTTGAGACACAGCCTGAAAATATTTGCAGCAGAATAACTGTGGATTATCTTGTCCTGTTCCAGATGATTTTCACAGAACTCTTTAATTTTATAATGCTTGTGTCTCTGTGGCTCCCCAAGCACGACCTATGTTGACTTAATGATAGAGTTGCACTACACTGAGATTTCTAACTGCATGTAACCTCTATTTGTGGGGACTCTCCTTCCTACATGCACATGAATAAGACAATGATGTGGTTCTGTGCTTTGTATGGTCATCTCATATTGACGACGCTGGTTAAAAGGAAAATATTTTCTTGAATTATACGTATTAGACCAGGACTATTTTGGGGAACACAATTACTCAGCAGAAGTGCTGGAACTGAACTGTAGTACGTGTAAACCTACATTTGGAATTAAACCCAGTGCATTAAAATAATAAACCCCGTGTGTCACATATTGAGGCTTAATAAGCTGCAGCAGACTGGGAACAATCATTTCTGTGCGGTCATATGAAATGATGTGGGATTTTTCCAATACCATGACTTCTAATGAAGAGTTCTGCTTTGCCATTATTCTTACCGCTATTTGAAGTGGGTCTGCTATTTCTGCTAGCATTTGAAAACCTGAAAGCTGACAAATGAAAGCAACAAAAGACGGTGTTGCACAGTTTAAGCCAACAGAAGTATAAAGGAGAGACCTGGGTCTTCAGCAGGAGGCTGTGGAATCTTAACAAAGACCTAATAAATATTAACACTGAACTTGGTACAGACAATTATATGTGAGGAAATTATTTTGCATATGTTTCTATGAATTATGTATGATTCTCTCACCTTTCTGCTTTTCTTAAAATAGTATTTCAACAAGAACTGACCATGCAAGCTGTGGCTTCAAAGCCTTTTGAACTCCAAGCAAAAGCACGGGCAGATGGAGCATTCAGTCAGGCTCTTTGCCCATCCTTCTGCAAATGGCAGGAACGATGAAAGCAGCATAAATAATAGAGAGGAGCACAGCACGGAAAAATAAATGGCTAAAGAACTCAGAAGCAATACTTCTGGAATTTCTCTCCTCATCATTTTCTAAGTCCTAGAACCTTCTACTTCCCCTGCTAGCTAAAGAAAAGAGATCAGTTTAACTCAGGCATGTAAGGACAGTTCTTTCTTCGAACTTAATTGCAAGAAAAGCCTGTGGAAGGTAATGCAGATGTAAGGGATGTGACTGCGCACGCCAGACAGACACTGCCAGCATCAGTTCTTCCTACTTTCCCCAGCCGTTAATTACTCACTGGAGATTATGCCCCCAGTGCAATTTCTTTGTTCTCCAGCTTTATTACAACACAGTGAACTCTTCAGGAGTGTAAGTTTTTGCCAACAAGAAGCAAATTAATGACACATTACCGTGTGTTTCCGCTGTCATCACAAGTGAACACAGTACTTGTAAGAGATGCTATTTGCAGACCTCTTAAAGCAAAGACCTTGGATCTAGCCCCAGCTATGGCACAGTGAGCCAACCACAGCTCTACAAGATACAAGATACAAGGCTGCAGTGATCTAAGTGGTGCCTCAACCAAACCTTTAACTCCATCCAAATAGAAACACAGCACAGCAACACAACCTCCCTCTGCACTGCCCTGTTAACTCATCATCAGTGCAGCTTCTCAGGCTATTCCACCACCTGGTGGAACCCAAGAACGTACTCCATTAAATGTCAGCAAACTAATTGCTAGCCTGTCAAAATACAGCATATATGACCGCTGACAGCTCTCGCTGGCTGTGTATGATTTAGATAGTCTTTGTTATCATTATCCCATGCAATACATTGTATAATCAACAAATATACAGAGTGGTGTGTTTAGGCTGGTATCTGCAGATCGTACAGCTAGAAAGATTGTCATGTTGGAAAGGGATAATTGAAAATAAATGAAAATGCTCACCGATGTCCTAGGCTCACAGAAAAAACTCCAAGAGGAGCAATCTCCAACCAGAGATCCTTCTCCAGTGACAGTTAGCCCTTGAACGGGGTCGAGGAGAGGTGCATCCAGGCTCCACCCCTTCCGATCACACAGCTGGATTGCCTTCACCTGTGCTCCCAGGGCTGACTCAGCCCTTGCCTCAGGTGATCAATCAGAGGTTCAGGCCGTGACTCAACAGTTCCCATACATACATAGATTGTCATTTTTAAACAGACAAAATGTACATATTATAATAAATTCTTCATATGTATGGTACAGAGTGCCATGTATAGGTGGTGCTACGCCACACATTATCCAGTAATAGGTATTACCAAATCATTTGCTTTCATCGTTCTCACCAGTAGATGATCACGGTTTGTTTTCTTCCAAACACCCACTTTGTTATTTCATATCCACTTATTAAGGAATATCCTTATATTGTGAGTGGCAAGAAATGTGGAGAGAGGCCATATACCAAAGTGCTGTGTCAACCTGCAAGGACCTGCAGAGGGCAGGACCATGAGGTTCACTGGTTTGGGGGTATTACCCAGCACTCCAGAGCTGTTCTAAAGGTCACGCATTCTGTGCATAAATAGAAGTGTTGCTAACTGATCTTTGCTAAACTGACTGGCTACTTGCTTAGACAGCCCTGAACAAATATTAATTGAAACAATCCAGAGGGCACATTATCTCTGAAGAAACCAAAGATGTTCCGTTGACTTTGGTCTCAATTACTCAACAGCTTCCACACAGAAAAAGCACACTCGTGAAAGAAGTCAATCTACTGCTTTAATACAAAACATAACTAGAAAGGGTTCATGCAGAATCCTACTGTTTCTGTGATGACCCCCTTTAGGAAAGCACAACTCGGAGAGGGAAAATTGCTAGAAAGCTGCTGTTTCATGTGCATCATTTGTCTGTGAGATCTGAATCATCAGCTTAACTGCTGAATTACTCTTTCTGCCTTAAGATATGAGAGAGGGATTCTGAGGGAAACAGATCAAAAGGCAGCCTTTCCTCCAGCATAGCACTGAGTGCAGGAGCCAGTTAAAAGTCATTGCCTTTGTTCTTTGTAGAGTACAAGAACCAGTCTTCCCATACATCTTAGCAATACTGAGAAGCAGATGAAGCAGATGAGGAAAAAGAGTGCCTACCTCTCCTAACTATTTCGCTTCTGCAAAATAAAGAGTCCAGATTAGTCAGAGTTACTTGTTGTTAAATCTAGCAGCCACTTCAGCAAGAACAATGACAGAAAACCTTGCAGTAACAGGATTCACTGTGAGGGTGTGAGGGTTGCTGTGCCATACTTTACAGGGAACCATTCTGCTTAATGGTTTAGCATCTGCTAAGCGTCAGAGTCGGTGATGTGTTGGTGACAGCGCAGAACTGCTGAAACACAGGACAACAAGCAACATGAAAAAGCAGATGCTGAGGCTGTTCAGGCCCTTGAAAAGGGCACTCATGACAAGAAAGCTCCTGTGATTCAATTCAAGGGCTTCACATCTGGAACAAAACACTTTTTGCAGGGTGCATGAAGAGGAGCTGGTAACTTTATAAAGATAGCACACTCCAGAAGGCTTGGTTCTTTACTGCAAACAAAGCTGGTAGACTTCAAGCAAAACTACGTAGGCTATAATGAATATTTTTGACTGTAGGGAGAAAAATGAATGGCTTGAGTCCAGAAACTCTCTGCCTACATACAGAACTAGGTCTGTAGGAGATCCTTATTCAGCAAGTTTCCTACAAAAGACATTAATTTACATTTTCTTGTTTAAACAACTTTCTCCATGTGAGAAATTCCAGCAGACACAGGCTTGGAGGAATGAATGAGTGCTGCAAAGAATTCTGTACATCACATATGGACACTTGTGACTGCTACCATTCTGGGGTCCCAAAGATGATGCAGACACCAGGACATCAGTCCCTGTTAATCTGCAGCTGCTCTCCTCCTGGCAGTGCAGTTTGAGATACATGAGGTCCTAAAAGGGCTCAGATGAAAGGAAAGGTTTCTTTTAATTGTCATCACTGTTAATGAACAACTTAGTCCTGTTCAAACATTCAGACTGTGATATGGGTAAGTGTCTCAGTTTATCATGCCCTCAATCTTTTGAACAGCTAGGTTTTATTTGCTAAGCTCTGGCTGGTCCAAAAGGAACAAGCTTACCCTGAGAGAGATTGGCTGAACTTGCGGCCTGGACTTTAGATAAAAAAATGTTCAGGATTTGATGCAATTTTGCCTCAGCTACTTTTGCCAAGCTTTGAGCTGTCCTTGCAAACCCAGCAACTAAAGCAAACTTCCCTGGAACCCTCCTGCAAAATAGAAAGGCATAGTCTCATTTCAAAAGGCTTTTACTAGGAGGTTCCATGTCTACAAGTTAAAGAGAAATGATGAGTCTTTGTGCCAAAACGAAAAATACAAACACAAATGAATGTGCTAGTGTTAGCTATGGTTTTCTATTTTCTATGCAATTAGAATAGCCATGTGAAATAATTAAACAGTGACAACATGTACTCCTCGTACTGTTGCATAATAGCTTCCCATGAATTTATTAATCAATGTATAGCTGTTGAAATATTCAATATGTTGTGCTGGGGCATTCCACTCTTGTCCCCAGGGTGAACTCCTTTCCTATTGCTCTGGCTCACTCAGCATCAGTACTGTTGACATTTTCAATGATACTACAGTTTTATCTTTGAGATTTTTTGAAGAAAAAATGTTGCAACAAAGACAAAATACATCAAACGAGATGTCCAGCTGTCCACAGAAACAAAGGCCTATCTTCTGTAAGTGACATTCAACTAATTCAAGGGTAAGTGCTCTCTTACTTGACGGTGGTATTCATTTAGCCCCCGACATCCTTTCCAACTGGAGTGGAAGGGTTGCAGCTGCTTCTGCAGCATCATCAATTTCAGCCCCCGCTGCAATGAAACCCTTAGGAAATTTAGTGGGGCATCAACCTCATCTCTGAGCAACCTGAGCCTCACCACCCCCACTATCAAAGACTTTTTCCTTATATCTAACCTAAATCTACCCTCACTGAGCTTTAAGGCATTTCCCCTTTTTCTATCACCACAGACCCTGCACTAAAGAGTCTGTCCCTTTCTTTTCCCCTTTAATTTGTACTCAGCAAATAATTTCTTTTCTGGAAGGCATGCCATAAGACTGGAACTTTGCTGGTGTTGGGTGGAGAGGCCTTCATCTTTGAGCCTGATCATGCAGCTCAATTACTGCATCCTCTGGGAAGTCTGGTATAGTCTTGTCTTGCCAATAAATTAAAAAATAAATAACTAATGCTAAACATTGATATTAGACTTACATTTTTTCAGTTGGCACTTCTCTTGGCAGCCTGGTATAGTGGTTGGTGACCCTGCACGTGGCAGAGGGGTTGAAACTTGATGATCATTGTGGTCCTTTTCAATCCAGGCCATTCTATGATTCTATGATAAGGAACAAAATCAAAATACCTCAAACTAAGTTTAAAAATAAACAAACAAACACAAGTGTCAAATATTGTCTTCTTACAGAGCTAGAATATGTGGTATTCTCTTTCTTCTGTGTACTCTTCCTAAAAAAGAAAGAATTACATATTCCAGTCCCACAGGGCGCCAAACACAGACATCTCCTGAGCAAACAAAATAAGTTACTCGGTATAGTGAACTATAAAGACAAGAATATGAGATTATAAGAAAGCATCCTCTACACAGCTGTAAGCACTAGCTGCAAGGCTTAGCATTCACCACCATAACTTCTTTCTGCTGGACTTACTCTGATCCCTCTCTTTCACACTGCTAAAACGAGCAAGTTTTTTCCATCACTATGGAACTTCCATGCACTGTTTTTGTAGAGGAAGAGACACATAAATGAGTCAGAAAGCCCCCCAGAGTCTGTCAAAACGAATATGGGATCATGCATTTCTTGTTTAAAAGTTTGACACCTCCCAGAAAAACCAAGAACCTAAGAAACTAAAAGCCTGGGGAATTTCTGCTTTGGCAGGCCTAGAGTGAAGCATTAACCAAACACATTGCTATTGGCATCCAGTCTTGGAAATTTTAACCCAGCAAAACCATAGCTTGCTTCAGTATAATTAAAACAGATGCTCAAACCGGGGATTGCCAGACTAAGTTAAGAAATTACACACAATATATTTTAAGAAACAAAACATCTTGAGTAATCAGGAGAGGTGGAAGTAGTATATCCAGCTTTGAAACTAGATCAGGAAAATTGAAAACATTACACATAGCAGTAATTAGATGTCAGTTTTCCCCCAGGCTCTCGAACAGTCAAAATGGACTAGTGCTATTAAATCTTGTGTTCTGTAGGTCTTTATTTTTGTAAGCCTTGTGCCTTTTGCAGGTCTCATGACATTTTACAAGGAATTGTAAACCATCAGCCAAGCTCTGCATTTATGCATGCCATTTTCTCCAGAACACTGCTAGATGTTTTGATGACATTGCTCAGATAGGTAAACTTGCATCTACAAGGAAAGCAATAATAGCATCATCTACTATGTGTGCTTCGCTGTATCTCGGCTGTGAGGGGGAAAGAGCCATTAAGCAATTTAATAATCGGTTAAGGAGAGCTCATGTCTAAAATTATTAGGGTCTTCCGAGGTATTCCCATCAAGCTCCATATGGCCTCTATAGGAAACAATTATCATTTTACAAGAAAAAGGAAGTTTCTGCCCAACTTGTTCAGTTTTTAACAGAGCGTAGTCTATTCATTCTGGTGTTTTGAAGTTACTCTCATTTTTTTAATTACTTTAGAACCCATTCTGAATAGGGCTATTGTCTCTTGGACAGAGCTCCACGTCTGATCTGTATTAAATGCTCCTGATGACTCTCTCCAGCTGTAAAGACGATCTTCAAGGAATAGTATGAAACTCAAACAGATTGCCAATGTCAGAAGGAAGTAAAGTGATCTCATTAGAAAGGGAGAAGTTAGGCTCCCTAACATTTAAAAAGAAGAAAAGTGAGCTACAAGCCATACGTGCTGATTCTATTTTCTTCATGGATGGATCCATATGGTGGCATTTCACCTACAAATTCTGTATTTGTTAGCAATACTGAGTAATAGCTTTCTAGTCATGTGGTCTGAATTAGCAAATACCACTGTCCTCAGACTGTGACAGTGAACTTGTGGCAGGAAAGTTATAGGAACCACAGACTTGCAAAGTTTAGGCATTGCTAATTTGGAGGCAGTATTTAGGTAATTCAGACCACAGCAGTGTTACAGTCACACTCTGTCGGTCCATGTGGATAAGATACAGGTAAGGTATATAAGATACGGAATACAAGAAACCCCCTTTATCCAACCTGTAACATGACTCCCGCACTCAATATCACTGGTAGAAGAAGCTTTCTACAGTTTCTCCTTAGAGAAATCTGAGGGGTGGACCATAGACCAGGTCTCAGTGTTAAGTCTGTTGAAAGAATGAATAGAAATATTAACTTATTTCAGGTCTAGGACATTCTGAATTGCTGTACTGAATCACATCCAAGTTATGGCTGCAGGCTGAGCTCTGCCCACGGGCAAGGCCATCCTCTGCTGAACACTTTCAGTGATGCTTTCTGCAATAGAATTTCAATTTACTAAGCAGTCTGGTTCCTGAGAGCTACATGGACAGGCAGGTTTCTCTTGTCTTCTTATCTTAACTTTGAATAAACAGATTATCTTCCTGTATTTTTAATGTGTTTATAGGAAAGCATTGTTTCTTTGATCGCTAACATTAAATTAGAAATGAATGCAAATCCAGTAAGCAAGTGTATCACACACACTGTGAAACAATCTTCTGGAGCGGATTCCATTTTTCAGCAAAAGCACAAAAGTCATTAGTTTGGAAGGCAAAGGATGGGTCTGGTGATCAGATTTATGGGGTCAGTTCTCCATTTGTTCATTTTGAATAGAATTCTCATGCATCTTATACAAATGCAATGGAAAAAAAATAGTAACACCACCATTTCTCTTCAGTTGATTTCTTTCATTTTCTTTTATGTTAACCGGGTAGTTTCTCATATGCATAGAAAAACTGTACTTGATAGCATAGAGTACCACAACGCAGTCTGAAAATCTGGTAGTCAGGCTATTTCTAGTGATCTCATGGTTCTGCTATGATTCGTGAACATAGAAATCCATTAAAATGCTTTCATTAATCCCTGATGCTTTTACTGTATTCAAAAGGTACGCAGCTTAAATACTGAACTGTACAATAGGCTTTAACCTTCTACCATGCCTTCCTCCTGAGTCTCATTGGTTTAAGGAAGAAAACAACCAAAGAACCTGAACTATGTCAATGAAAAATTTAGACAAGTTAGGGCAGAATGTTTTGCAAGGCATGACTACTATGACTATCACATCTGAGTGAATGATCAGTATTCTGAAGGCCACAGTTCACCATCTTTCTATGTGAAAGAGAAAACATACGGCTTTCCCTTGTTGAAAATGGGTTGTGCAACCTACATACAAATTAACGCAGACAGGAGCAATAAAATGAAGCATGGTGGAGGAAGACAACACGTTCGTTTATTAAAAACACACAATGTGTCTATATTTCCCCCTCAAGTCATTGATTCTCACTGAATGTGAAATGCTGTGTGATTGCTTTAGCTGTTGCTACTATGAAGACAGTCGTACTGTAAAAATTCATTTCTATTCCTTCTGCTTTCATCAAGCAAACAGCTTTCAAAGACAACAATAAAAAGAATGACAAAAGAAGACAAAAACTTACCGAATCTGTATTCTTCCCTTCTCCCCACTTAAAAGCAGTGATGCCTTTTCTGTGCAGCTGCTTCTGTAGCCATTGGGAGTGGTTCCAGACAAAGGTATGTGGTAGCAAAATTGTGCCTTTTAAAAGTGAAACATTTCTATGAATAGAAGAATGCATTTTTATGCCTTCTGAATCTCTTCAGCTACTCCTTATCAAGTAGCAGAGATCAGATGACTGCAAATACATGTAGCTCATAAAGCCAGTCCCAAAGGGTAGCCAACTGCTGTCATTTTCAGGTTGACTGAAATTTCTTTTAGCTCTTTTCCCCCTCAAAATCACTCATTCTCATCTAATGCAATGCTTTGTGGACTCATCCAAAGTTGTTCAAAACAGCTACAATCTGCTGGAGTGAGACAGTTGTTTGTGAAGACACGTGCACAGGAGATGTGCTGAGCACATGGGAACCTTTCCGTTGGGCCACAGAAGCCAGGTCAGGTTGCCACCTACAAGGACCGAACCACTCTGCTTATAAATCCTGTCTTTTGCACAGCTAGGCCTTCACCATCAGAAAGCTGTCTCACAGCAGGACAAGCACACATCTGCTATTTCGTAATGTCCTTGCAGAGAGGCACTGCATGTAGCATTTGCCTCAGCACAAACACACAAGATCAGTGTCGCACCTCTGCTTCTCACAAACAGGACTTCCATCTCAACCTGCTGGCTGAGGTGAAAATTCCTGCTGCATCTTTACTGCCATCTTGAAGTGAGACGACTAGCTCCAGTTAGCCAGGATGTTTTATGAGGAGGTAATTGAGATGTTAGCGGCTTCACCCAAAAGCATGCCTTGTGCCCACTGGATAAACATTGTCCCAGCTGCCCAGCTCAGCTGCCTTGATCAAGCAATACCAGCACAGCTATCTATCTTTTACTTTATCACTCAGTAGCTCCGAATGGATCAGATCAAGGGGAAAAAAAAGTACAATGTTGAGAGAACTGGTGTCTGCACTGTGAGGGGTTTGTTTGCAGGCTGATCTTCCAGCTGAGAGTAGCCTCCCTCCACATTTTTCTCTTGACAGCTGCCAGAACTTCTTCCATGCTCTACCAAACCTGAAAGTGGCACAATCACTACGGAGTCCTGCAGCACTAACTGACAAGTGTTTTTCAGAACAAAGATGAATACTTCCATAAATTTAAAAACCAAGCAAGAAAGGTAAATTTTCATATCTTCTTTTGTAATATAAAATCGAAACAGTCTTTTTTCCTTCTTTCCTGAGATAGATTTTAAATTGACTGCTATGCTGGAAATACACTGGGGACG
The DNA here is from genome assembly GCF_016699485.2 of Gallus gallus. Lineage (NCBI taxonomy): Eukaryota > Metazoa > Chordata > Aves > Galliformes > Phasianidae > Gallus > Gallus gallus. The sequence goes on along the minus strand of NC_052538.1, from coordinate 7,592,314 downwards.
TTCATTCTTCTCATTCCAATTTGAAAGATTAAGCTCTTCAATTATTAAATTATACCCATAGCCAATAAGTTGCTGTGCAATTAATCTTTGAAAGTAGGTGGAATCTTAGTAATCAGAATACCTGAAAGAAGGACGTGTAAGCAAAACTGCCACGCAGAGATCTGAAATTTGTATTTGCAATGAAAACCCTGGAGATGTGCTGTCTCAATTTACAGCTAACCCCAAGGCTTGCTCACAGGGGCCCAGGTCACTTTTTAATGTCTTCCAACAGCAGCACAACACACAACCCCCATCCCCAAGCCACCACGCAAACCTGTGTATTGCAGCCATCTATGGCAATAAACCACATTCCCACTTATTAAGCTGTGGGTGCTTTCTTTACATGCAGAATTGCATATTAATTAACAGAAGGCCGAATACCATAAAGTATCCTCTACTAGAGGCATCACTGCTGTTAGAAGGACAGGCCGGTTAGCAAAACAGCAACCCTTCCCTTGTATTTCTTGCATCTATCTCTAGCCACAAAATCCAGCAGCAGTTGCAAACAGTGAATAACTCCTGATGATATCTTTCAGAATCACATTCCAAAACTTGACCACATGCGAGGCCTTGCTGTTTTATCCTGACCCACCAGCTCCGTGTGATAGAGATCCTGACCTTATTGTACTCAAGTTAGCTCACTTCTAAAGCTCCTTTCACATCTACTACTACCTCATAAGTCCCTCCACAGACTTAGCTAAGCTGAGACTACGTAAAGGGACAGGAAATAAAATAAGCAGTCTGACAAAATGGCATCTGACATGGAAGTGTGTGTGAAGCAAAGGTGTGTCACTGAATTCCTCTATGTGGAGAAAATGGCCCCCACTGACATTTCTTGACATTTGCTGAACATTTATGGAGAACAACAGTGGATGTGAGCACAGTGAAGGGTGGGTGGTATGCTTCAGCAGTGGCAAAAGCAACCTGCTGATGCAGGTTTTGACAAGCCCAGCGTGTAGGCTCTTGTTCACCACTACTAAAAATGCAGAGCTACTGGTGGTGACTATGCTGAAAAAGAGTGTTTTGTAGCTCACAATTTGCTCTATCAAATAGTGTTACTGTTCCCCCTCTATCTGTTACTGTTTCCATGGAAATAAATAGGAGGCGTTTATTTTGGAGCGACCTACATAAAATTGACACCTTGAAAATAAGCTTTATTTCAGTGCTAATTTCTGCCTTGTGCAGCCTTCGTGCATAGGAGCATGCTGAGATGGCATGTGGTGATGGATCCATTTCAAACCAAGTCCTGCAGAACTGCCAGGCATCAGTCAAGCACCAGCACTGCAGGAGTTAAGAGCATGTACTGTATATCACTGGTGGGAATAGTTCAGGAAGCAGAAATAGTCGGAATAGGATCCTTTACAATGATTTCAGTTTTTATTAACATATTTTTACAGGATATCCCAGTTAAGCCAGACAGCTTGTTTACAATAGGGCCCTGTCCAAGGACAGCTTAAAACTATTATACAGTACATACAGAAGGACAATACAGCCCCAGTACAAGCTACTAGCAGGCAGTAAATCATGTCAAAGCCTCATGTTACACCTGATTAACTACTTGGCTTTGGTGCTGTAGCGTGTTCCAGGAATGCCTACTTCAGTGTTGTTAAGAGTTGTCAGGGAATTTATGCCATCTGATGGCAAGTTTCATAAAATAGTGCCCCAGTGTATCACTGAAGAGGCGTTGCTTGGCATGAACTGTAGGAGCACACAATGTATGCCCTAACAAGTGACCCCATGTCAGCCTTGTTTACAAGAAGAAAACACATCATTTCGGTCCCCAGAGGATCAGCTAAGCATGGATTACATCTCTATCTGAATTACGCTTCATCAAACGCATCCACAGTTCTATTCCTCACAAATCAGTCTATTCTCTAACACGGTCACTGCAACTGAATGTCCACCACTATTCTTCTTGATTCTGCAAAATGGCTTTAAAATATACACTCTTGTCAAATAGGTAACCTTACCTGTATCACTAAACACACAAGCCTGCTGGCAGACCACATGGTGAGACCTTTACGTTGTCTAAACATAAAGGAAGCCTTGTTTATGTCAGGTTCAAAATCGATCCAATCTGCTAAAGAGGGAAATTTCAAAAACATCCTAAGGTCCATAAGCCTATGCCTTGCATGGTGTCAAACATGCAAGGCACTGTGGAAACCAAGTCATAATCCTTAAAGAGTCCATATTTATCCACCTATCTCTCAGAAAGCCAAACAGCATTAACTGAGATGTAATGAACCTTGTTCAGGACTTAGAGTCCTGCAAGTCAGCAGAAGTGCTTCTTAATTGCAAAATCCGTTAGCTCTGGCTCTACATGTGCAGCTTCTCCTAGAGTCCTGGAGGAATTTAGGCAGCACTTCCTCAGAAAATGCAGGCGATATTTCAGGGGAGCTGGTGTAGGTCAGGTGTCTCTGCACAAAATATAAACACGGTGCAGAACCCAGTAAAGTAACCAATTTCTTGATTTTAGCACACTGCAATACAAAGGGTAGGCTGAGCGCCTGAATTCTTTCTCTTGCTTTCTGAGTGAGGCAATTTTATGTTCTACATTATATCACACATCACAGTAAAACACTGTCTCCTAAAATTGAACAAGGAGTCCAATTAAAATAAGAACAAAGCTTCTGAAAATAACAGCAGAACAGGCATCCCTGGACTGCAAACCTATTTCTCTACTAAGTCATAAAAGCATTTCCACAGCAATAGCTAACACAAATGGAGAGCGTGATATTCAATCGCCTTTTCCTGGAAGAAGATGACAAAAAGTCCTTCATGGTTTTAGAATGGAGTAAGAACCAAACTAAATACTGTGGCCACAACAACACAAATAAGTGCAACCTTTTAGAAATGCCTACACCTAAATGCAAATCACCCACAGACATAGTCACTTAAGACAAAGGAGGGCATCTGCACGGTACCACTCTTGTGGCGTGCATGTATGAGTACTTGTGCAGTTCAGAGGCAAGAAAGAAACCAAGTCCTTTCCAGAAAGGCATAAAGTGAGACACGAATGCCGGGCAGCAGGGAACAAATCTCAGCTGGGAATGCATGAAACAGTACCTGGGCAGTAGCTTCCAGGTGAGCACCTCATGGTGGGGAAAATGTCTGGGCGTGGGTCAGCTAAGGCCAGCTTTTCAGAGGACTTCTCTTTCTGAATCCTGAACAAGAAGAGGCTTGTCCTTAAAGATGGCATAGCATCAAGGGACGGTAAATCCAGCAGGACCCCTTCACACACTGAAAAGGATTGGAAGCTCACAGCTGTTTAGATGGGGGAGGATGCTGGGGGGCAGCCAGGGAGAAGCTCAGCCATTGCTGAGCTGGGCCACAGTAGTACGGGGCTTAGGAAATTGCTGCCCAAGCCTTTGGGTGAAATGTGGCTGAACAGCTGCAGAGCTGTGACACGAGCCATTGGGCACTGTGCACCAGCTCAGACACAAAGCACAAGGTCTCCTTTGTGGCCAAAAGTCACACCAGCTGCTCAGCAGGGAGAGGGCAGGCCACAGAGGCAAGGCTAGGTCTGGGAGGAAGCTCACCAGTTGCCACAGACATTTAGTTGCTGTCTGCAGAGATCAGCACCTTGAGCAGACGTGATCCTTGCTGATTTGAGCTGAACTTTTTAATCAGCTCTGTTTGGGAATATAAAAAAATCAGTTTGCTTGTAGCCAATTCATTCATCTTAAGCTGGTTTTGTTTAGTAGCAAGAAAAATCAGAGCTCCAGCCTCAACTAAAATGAATTCAACCCTTCAAAGTTCTAGCTGCAGCTGAAAATCTGTGACTAAGTCTAGCTGTATTCATTGCCTTGCTCAATTGCCTGCAAACACAGAAAGCAGTGCTATCTGCCCATACACACCAGGTGACTAAGTGCAGGTATTACTTACAGGTGATTTTCTTCTCCTGGTCTTGCAGGTCTTTGCCCAGAGCGCCAAATACCAAAGGCATGATGTGTAACACCACCTTTCCTGTTGGGCTGATTTCTCCTGTTCCACAGCAGCGCCCAAGAAGTCCTGTGCCTGTAGTAATTTGGTCTGCAAGAGGAGTCTGTAAGACAAAATTGAATGGAAAGTGCTGTATTCTTTTTACAATTAATTCATGCAATTTTCAAATTGACTTTCAAAAAAGCACCAGACACACCCGAGGAAATAAACCAATGATGTGAATTGCTGCCTGAAACCATTATATAGGTAATAGCTTGCATTTATTGTGGTGGTGTTTGAAAAGAAACTTTATATAACGTGTTTAGTAAACTCACCACTTCCCCTTCCACAACAGAAAGTTGAATATCACCTAGAGTTATAAATACAGTACTATATGTCTTGGTTTCCCTGAATTTGAAGTCACTACTGAAAAGCTGAGCATTACACAGGACACATGCCTATATCAGAGGGCTAACTACTACTCTCATTTAGATGTACCAGTAGATTTGAGACATTATTATCTCAAGGCACAGATTTGTAAAGAAGTGCCTTGACTGCCAGTAGGACTGCCTTCTCCTACAAAGGCATGCACCTTCAAGTGCAGCGCTGAAGGATAATTAAAGTTTTGTTTTGCCAGTATATCAGGCTAGATCAATTCTTGCTGTGGAACAACAAAGATGGGTTCCAGAACTATGGATGTCCCAAAGCCTGGGAGATAGGAGCGGAACTGCTTAAGTGCATGGCAAGCCTCCAAATCCTGCCAAGCTTTCTCTTAGTTAACTTCAACCAAAATCTAGAGAGCACCTAAGACACCTTTTGTAGGTCAGTGAGAAAGCACACTTGGATGAAGCCTGAAAAAATAAGCTTTGACTTTCTTAATATTTCCCTCAATTAAAGCATTCTTATAGTAGTTAAGCAATAGAGTGCAAGTTTTAGCATGTACTCTGACATGGTATTTAACTCCCTTCAAACAAGCAGCAGGGTGAGATATCAGAGACACGAGCCCTGACTGTGTTAGGCTTCCACTGAAACTACACCTACAGTATTTCAGCAGAACAACAGTTCACACTTGCATCATCTTTTCCCTTATTAAAAAAAACAACACAACACAACTTGATCAGTGTTTCCATAAGAAACTCTTTCTCAACTAAAATGATGTATCCAAGCAGATTTATGATGCATCCTGTTTTGTCATGAAAGTATTTAATTATATGTGATGAGTGTACATGGATGTCTGTTCGAGACTGTACTCCTGTATTAAATATACTTATTTAAAAATCTAATATATATATATTATATATATAGGCAAGGTCAACATGGAGGAAGCAGGGAAACTGGTTAAAATTTCACAGAAGAGATTAAGAAAGTTAGAAACAAGAAGAGAGCTTGTTTCAACACTAATCTTAGTAGGATTTCAACCCAATATGGGTAATGACTGAGGTGGTGTTTAAAGTGACCCATATTGTACTCAATGTCCTTATTTATCTAAGTCATGATGACTTTAATAGCACCGCCTACTTCAAAAGGTTTAGATAAAATAATTCTGGTTATACCATAAGCCTCTTTTAACAAAACCACTGCCTGTGCTGTCACAACAGCATTCGTATCCAAAAACAACTTTATAAGCAGGACAACACACTTGCAGGATGGATACAAGAGATGGGGAAACAGAGGTACAGAAAGCAAAATGTGTGGTTCAGATGGGCTTTGCCACATAGTCTGCAGCCAAGCAGCGTACCTACAGCTTCAAACATTGATCAGTACTCTGCTGGCACGTTTCATTCCCACTTCTATACTTCTCATGCCCATAGCAGCACACCCATTTACCTTGTAGCGATAAGCACTTTGGGTGAGAGGTGCACATGATATTTAGCAAGATGAAGTCAAGGCGTCTAAGCACTATTGCCACACATAGAGTTACTGCAGTCCAAGTCTGGCTATGGGCTGGAGTGTGAGATTTTTTTTTTACCATAATAAGGCTCATTATGTACTAATTTGATACCTCTACTTTGCATAATGATGCACGATCTCACCCACTCTAAAGTACCTCTGTGGCCATCATGCTATTTTTTCCAGGGCAAGAAAGTGTACCTCTTGGAGGTTAAGGCAGACAAAAACTTAAAAAGGGACAAAAAAGAACCATAATTACTGAAGTCTTTGGATGACAATACCAAAATACTGCAGTAGATATAAACAAAGATATAAAGAAGGAGATATAAACAAAGATATAAAAAAATAAAGCACTTCATTGCAGTGAGGAAACACTGTGATCTTGCAGATAATGCAATAAGAATCAGAACCAGGTGGGCTTCTACGGTATGAATCTGGACACTGCTCCTGGACAACACAAAGTGTATCTTCCCTACCTAGGTGAACCCAGGCAATACAGTTGTGTTGCCTGAAAGCAAATGCCTTCATGCAATTCAAATGTGGCCGCCTCTGAGTCACCACAAAACTCCTACAACAGTACATAACCTCCTGTCATTTAGAACCTCATTAAACCTATCAATGCTTGTATCTCAGGCTGATGAGACAGGAGAATTCAGAGGCAGTGGTATGCTTTGCTGTCCCCTAGTTATAATCTGCTGAATTTGGGAATTCCCTTCGTAATTTTTCCCTTCTGAGTGCTAACAGATAAGTCACAAAGACCAAGGATTCTTGAATTTATACCAAATTAGAATAGATTGTTTGAGAAAAAAAAAGCAGTTCACAATGCAACATAAAGGCAAAGCATTAGATGAACTACTTCCTGCCACCTGCAAAATCAGCAGGAAAGTTTGAATTTCCATAAAACACGAGTCGCTCTGTGGTTTTGCTTGGTTCTCTTTGGCAGATGCTTCATATCAGGTATGATTCACGCCAGAGGTGCCACCCCGGCTGTGCCACCTCGAGCCATCGCCATCACACAGCTAGCATAAGGGAGTATGAAACACTGGCTGGCAAAGCCCCCCAGCTGTCTGTTTTCCTCAGAGGGCTCCAAAGCAATAGATCACAAAGAAGGCTCAACAGCCTTCAGTAGCATCATGCTTTTCAACACAGCTCTCAGTGCTCTGTGCACTCAGAAATAGCTTAATGTTATTTACTTTGCAGTAAAACAAAGTTAAATATATATCTACCTCAAAAGATATTAGCATCAGTTTAACTGAGAACCTCTAGTTCAGTTCTCAGGCGTACACAGGAATCAGTGGTTTCTTTCTGGCAGAAGATAACGCTCGTGGTGTTGGTTATCTGCTCTGCTGCAGCAATGAGCAGCGCTTCTCAGCCTCTGGGTCACAAGTAGGTCAGGTGCCCTCACGCAGCACTGTGCAAAACAACCTGTACACAAAGTCTGATTTTCTGAAAGATATGTGTACGCATTTGTAGGCATGAGAAGAACTAAACAAAGCAAGCACTGGGAAAAAAATGACGAGAATTCAAAGATCTTTGCCTAAATCAGAGTTCCATGTATGAAAATCCAATAGGCTCAGATTCTCACCAGACAGATGCTGCAGATCATACCCTAGAGGAGAGAAGAGGAAAACTGAGATCACAGGTTCCCATTCATGCCAATCGATGTTGCGAACTGTTCAAAGAGGAACTCTTTATCTCATGTTCAAACTACTGAGAGACATGAAAACTGAATATCATTAAATATTAGAAATGATTAATGAGTCAAAGAACATGAGGAAGAAAAAAAGTGATTTATAGCTTATATTTTAAGGGTATCTTGTTTTTGATTAAAGACAAGATCCTAAATGCACTTACAATCAAGTCTGAATGGTGTTAGGAGCCTAGCTAAGAAACACAAACCTCAGAACATCTGCCCAGTCTTTTACACACCTAGAACAAGTGGGTGCCTGAGCTATGGCATGGAACTCAGATCTTTCAGCAGCTCACTGCCCATTTCACCCCTAACACCATTCTGACTCAAGACTCGTTGTGATTTGGCAAGAGCGCGCTCGGTACACTCTAACTCAAAGCACAAGCTCCAACAACACCCGACACGCAGCAGTGGCAGGGAGGAATTCCTGCTGCAGACATCACCTTGCCTCAAAATCTATGTGCCGTCTTGTAAATAAACACATAAATCAGTACTAGAGTATTTACCGGGACACAAAGACTACAGCTTAACTTCCTTACCATGCTGAGAGAACCCAGACATGCAGTCTCTTCTCCTCTCCCAGCAGACTCCTGTAATCCTCACACTACAGGCTGCTTTACAGTATTACAGAGGGCAGAGGAGGAGTACTTTCTCCCACAGCTGAGGCTGTGCTAACTCATCCAAAACAGGAACGAAAGCATGAGCTTGCCCAACATCGTTAATGTCCAACCACAAAGGCCCACATCTATTTCTGGGAAGGAGGCCACCAGGTTTGGATTCCTTCTCCATGTACATCACGACTGCTTCCTATGCAGTACAAAGTCCTTGGATCCTGATGATGGACTGCATGAATAATCAGGCTCCAGAGAATCAGCAACTCTCCCCTTAAACTTCATTTGTTTCTCTAGGAAAAATAGAGAACACCCATCCCCACCCTACAGAACCATCATCACCATAACACCTACAGGGAAGATGCAAGTTTGAATGACCTCAGACTGTAGAAAGAATTGAGCTTTGGTTTGGTCCTTTTGTGGCTACAGGTTATTTTCTTCTTTACTAACATCTCTCCTCATGTTATTGAGCAAGCTGGTCTAGCGAGAGGTGTCCCAGCCTATAGCAGGGGGATTGGAACAGATGTTCAATGACTAGATGACCTTTAGGTCCCTCCCAACCCAAACCATTCTATGATTCTATGATTGAGCTCTAGAAATCATCTTTTTCTCCTTGTGAATACAAGAGAACAATGCAAGTTTTGTTCACATCAACTTTCAATGTTAAATTTTCACATACAGTTTCACTTCTCAGTGTCCTCTTACACCACCAGGCACTTTGGTTGTCTTCTAGTGAAAACAAGCTCGTTTTCATTTCTGGTATGAATAAATCACACTGAAAATTGATTCATACTGAGCAGTTTGAAACAAATTGAAAAAGCCATCTGGAAAATTCAGAAAAGAGTTTCAGAATATATACAGGATCACGATGCTCATCCATCTCTCTCTTCCTTCCCCACCACCATGGGAACTACACTAAGTGAAGGAAACAACAGTTTACAACTAACCTTCCCATGGCAAGGGCCTGCACAAGCAGTGAGCTAACGGACTGAGATCCAGGAACAGAACAGATCTATATAAGAAAAATCGAGCCCCAGCTATTTCTTACAGAAGGCTTGAAAGGAATACAAGGATCAAAGCAAACACTGCTTTCCGACAGCCTGGAAGGAAGACAATAAGTCCACAACAGGCACAATTGCCATCCTTCTTGTGATATCCATCGATACAATTAAGGTCAACTGTACAACTGCTTTCAATTTGTTTTGTTGGTGTTGTTTTGTTTTTTTTCTTATAGCCTAGCCAAGGAAAAAAAAAATGACATGAATTCTGAAGGATTGTGTTTTCTTATATAAACAGCATAAATAGATAAGCAGTTTCAGGGAGTAGCATAAATCAAGAGGTTATTTTACTGCCACCAGAGTTAAAACCTTTAATTTTAATATGGAATATTTCAAACATTATCAAGTAAAGATAATCTAACTTAGGTCTAATTGCTCCCTTTGTGAAAATACTTTATTAAATTAATTAACCAAGTTATCTTCTCAGAGTATGATCCATTTCTAATTCTGAAACTATTGATCTTTTTATTTGGAAGCATCAAATTGCTTTCTGCAATCAGCATATACTAGCAAGTTTAATAAAGCTCAAGGACTCCTCTAAGGTCCTAAGAGACTGCAAAACAAAAATGCTCATAGGTATCCTCAGAAATCACCATTATGCATAGTCATCCCAAGCCCAGGTATGGAAGGAAGTAAGAATTTAAGTAACTATTGACAGTGTGAGTCCCAAGTGAGATTACTTGGAGAAATTCTGTTTTCTGTCATCCAGTCAATGCTGACTTTCATACTAATCAGGTTGCATCACCAAGAGGTTCCTCTTTTTGCCCTCCAGGTTACGCTCTGCAGGAATATACATGCAGAAACACTATCACCCAAATCACATTGATTTTGTACTTCTTTCTCACAATCTGCTTTGGAAAACAGTAATCACAAAGTTCTCAATTTCCACACAAATAAAAAGGATCATTACCAATGGATGAGGAGGTTTGTATAAAATAAAAAAAAGCTTCCTGAGAGTCCACAGTCTGCACTAAACTGAAAAGTCTACTAAAACAGTGCTGCTAGAATTCCACAAAATCTACATAACTCAAAACACAAAGGAAAACCTGAGTCCAAATTAATTCAAGAAAAGCACAAGTTGATTGTGCATGAGAGTGTTTATAGAAGGTGGAAGAGTTAAAGACTTCATACATATCAAAGGATAGAAATTGCTGAAAAAATACTGAGTATAAGGGGGATGTTAAGCAAAGAAGATTCATAATGCTATTCCACATATGAAATTTTTCATTATCAGAAGAAGGTTTCATTTACACTATAAGGCAATATAAGACCTCAAGAGTTCATTCCTTTTTTCTTGCTCTTCTAAACTACTGTGTCTGCCATCACTTCTTTCCATGCTTCTTTCCAGCCTTTCTCCACAGCTGCCCTTTCTTTAAACAACAGCAGACTGACATCCAGGTGGAATCAGGGTCTCTCAGATAATTTTTTGTCAGCATGAGGATTTGTGTGGTTCCTGCAGGACCCCAAGTGGCATGTGCCTTAAATGGTGTAAGAGAGATGTGCTAGAGAGATCTACGTGTTGTGTTAATTATTATTTTTCTAGCTGGTATCATTTCGGATTTGAGTGATGTATGTATACTTCAAATAGATTCATACACTTGCACATACAGCTTACTCATTACTGGAAGGAGGAGAACAGTTTTTCAGCATTTGAGAACAACTAAATAAACAAACAAAACCATTTATTTCTGAGCATAACAATCAGTCTTTTAGCGATGCACAAATGCAGAGCCAAGAGATCTTTCTAGCACTCATAAACAGCTTGTTAGAACGTGTAACTGCAGGACAACCTCACTGTTCCTGTCTTTTTCTCCAAATAGAGGACAGCAGTGGATATGACCTGCACGCACGACTGCTGATTTATGCTGTGCTGACTCTGAGGAACTACACTGCCAGCAAGACAATTTCTCATGATTACAGTGTTCACAAGTCTCACTGAGTCCAGAAGTCCTTGTTTTGAATACAAGAAGAAAAACTATGTACAGCTCAGACACAAGACATAGCGCATGTACAGCATGCTCAAGCTAAATGTCTCCCTTATGTAAAAGATAGATGAGACATACTCTAATTAAGGGTTAGTCAAGGAGTACAATGACCAGAGGCCAAACACAAGAGATGATAATCTTGATTACAGGTTGGTCACACTGATCAAAGTAACAAATTGGGTCTGTATTCCTAGAAACAACTTTGTGAACTCTTGATTAGAAGATTACTGTGTCCAGAATTCCTTCTCTATTATTAGAGATTTTTTCTTCCCTTTTAGTAGCCCACACAATTTAGCCATTTGCTTCTTATTCACCTGCTTTTACTGGAGCTAAGCACTGATGAAGCAGAATGAAATGTTTCGCAGCACAGATTAAATTTGACCTACCAAACTCAACAAGGGCTTCAACCTCTGTGTCCTGTTTTCCCTCACATTCCTCTGGAGCTCCATCCCAGGGCTGCACGCTGTGCCCTTTACTGTGTAGTTTCAGAAATTCCCTTCCACCCAGGGGCTGCCCCAGGCCCTTTGCTTCATTGTCCTCCACTTCACAAGCACCATTTCAGCCTGTTTTGCCTTGCCTTGTGTCCTTCTGAAGTCTCTTGCCAATGGGAGCCAGAACTACGCATTCCTCAGCTTCCCCTGTCATGACAGATGTTCCTGGAGCTCCTGGCCCCTTCAAGGGTTAGTGGCACTCACTGATTGCCTTGAGCCAGCACCTCCAGCATCCTGCCTACCCACACACTCTCCTCAAGAGCCCCATTGGGCTGACCCAGGCCATCTCTTTCTTCCCATTTCAGTCCCACTCTGTAGCAGTTCTCCTTACATCTCCAAGCATTGTCACATCCTCCACTATGTGCAAACATACTCCACTGACCCTTCTTCCCAGAGCATAGAGCTCCAGCATGGTCACTGCGCAGCAAGCTCTGCTTGGGTTACTGCTCCTCCTCCCACATCTCTCAAGAAGCATTGCAGCTCCCTGCAAAAGCCCCAGAGGCCACCTTTTGCTCTGCTCTGACTGCTTCAGCACCTTCAGTTTCTCTTCTCCATTACCTACAGTTTCTCTTCTCCATTACCTACAGTGACCTGTTCCACATATGCTTTAACTTCCTCCTGGCCCCTTGCTTAAGCCTTCATCACCCAAGTCCTCTTCACAGCCATCTGTTCCTGCACCCTGTCAGTGCACTGTGCTGCCCACCCTTATCTGCCGCCTGCTTTCCCCCAGCAGCTCAGGCTGCCGTATGTTCCCTTTCTGCTCTCAGCCACGCTTCAACCCCCTGGATCCAGTGGGTGACCACAAGCCTTTTCATTCCTCTTCTCCAGACAAAGTGCACCTCTCTCCACCACCTCTAGTGAGTTTCTGCGAGGCCTCAGAGGTCCCCCACCGCTCTACAACATCCCCTCGCTGAGAGAACCCCCTGCCTCCACAACAGCCCATGCCAGTTTGCACAGCCACTCCTACCCTGGTCATCAGCTGCCCTCCCTGCCGCAGGAGGAAGCAGCAACCATCTGTTTGGGCACAGAGCTCTGACTCTCAGGCAAGGAACAGCTTTCAGTTATCCTGGGGGATACCCTGAGTTCCTTCCTCTTCAAGCAAACCTGAATAGATATCGAAAGAGCAACACCACCTTAACAACAGCCACTCCCCCACGGACCTTGTTTTAAAGGTTAAGGGAGACACAGCAAGCAAAAAGCATCCCTGTTATTATGTTATTTTACTGGGACGGTGTGATCTACCCATCCTCTTATCATTATGGATATCAGATGTGAAGGGATGCTTAGAGAATGAGTACTTAATCTAAAAGAAAAGACAGGTAGTTATCAATATTTATTTAGAAGCTAAAGAAAAAGTGCAGTGCAATAGTTCCCCCTACTGACAGCATGAAATTAAATTGCTAATAAATAGTATTTATTGGGTGGTCTTCAAACTGCTAATTCAGTGTCCCACTGTCACTACCACCTGAGCCTACTAGTACACAGCAAAGCACCTGAAAATTTAGCTGCTTTGGAAGTGATTTGCCAAATGGAAAAGAACCAAATCTGAGAACGCTCCAGCAGATCCCTGAGATCACATGTACGCAACAGTGTGCAGTCCCACAGAAAAAGGATTACAAAATGTGTGTGAATGTGTGTGTTCTGAATGAACTGGTGGGATACCCGTCAGCAAAACAATAAAACAGGAGCATGGCTGAAGTGCAGTTGTATCTCCTCCTGTGAGTGCCAGAGCCAGAAGGACACAAGGCAGGCCTGAGCAGGCTGTTGCCAAAATCCATCTGAGTTTGGGGCCAGACCTCTGCAGACAAAGAGAGAGCATGACTTCCAAACTCATCCCCAGCTCCTGACAAAGGGCAGTGAAAATGTTCTGTCTGCTTTAATATCACCTCTTTGAGCCAATAACAGCCAAGTCAAATCAGAACTAAGAATGGCCACTTACAGGAGCCAAAATGCAGTTGGGTGCAACATGTGCATCTGATTATTGGTGGCAGCAGCAGCTGGCTCTGCATCCATAGCTTCCACTTCTGCTTTGGAAAGCTAACATGACTTTGTACATTGGTTATTTTACAAGAACAAAAGGCTGAAAAAAAAATCCTCCAGGACATTACAGCCTGACCTCACTTGTAAAACATAAGGAGCAAATATGCAGCAATGCAGCATAAAAGAATAACAGATAAATACAGAGGCTACTGAAGCATGCACTAGACCACTTGATTCAATAAGTGGGGATTTTGCAGAGGTCTGTTATGATCCTGGCTCTCAGATTACAAATGCACCTGAAAAAAATGCTAAATGCTGTTAAAGTAAATGCCAAATCTCAATTCAAGTGCACAGACAGTGAAGTTGATGTCTACCAGCAGACCTAGAAGTTACCTATGTATCAGAGATTCTCACATCACTTTCAATTCTCTCTGTGTGCTGTCTGGAAAATGTAATTACACATCACTAGTGACAAGCACCTTCCTTTTAACCACACTCCTGCACCTGGCTCTCTCACTTCAGCAAGGCTTCCTGTTGCTCCCAGCACAGAGTGCAGAACCACTCTGTCAGCTCACAGGCAGCATGTGAGCACGCCTTCCCCTTTGCTGTTCCTACAGCCTGGCACAGAGAAACCCTGCTTATGACTGGGATTTCTGGTAATGCACAGTATAACCCACAAAACCTTAATTGCTCAAAAGGATCCCATTTAGCATAGGTTGCAGCTGCTTGGTCTGCTGCCAGAGCCCCGATCCCTCCATTCAAGCTCTGCCCCACAAGGTCAGGTGAATTTGAAACTGTCGTAATGTAGCACTTTCCATTTACTTTGGTTTTAGCAGCATTGCACCCAATGCTACCCTGATCCTCGTTGAATAAATGAACTTATTTTGGGGAAAAAAAGTACTTGGAATAAGCTCACTGTCATGACCATTATGATGATATGGAAGGTATCAGACCGCTAACTCTCTGGGGCAGGAACCGAGTCTTTTTCCTCAGAGAGGAGCTCCTACATCTCAGGCTCTGCCTGAAACAAAGCACCTGTAGCTGCTGCAGGAAGTCACAGCGTGTGGTGTGGTTACGTTCTGCTGCTGAGCTGCTCTTGGGACAGCCCCAAGCCCTTCAGCTAGTGCAGGTCACAAAAGGCAGTGAGCAGGGTCCACATGCAAGAGAGCCACTGGCCCCATGCCTCCCTGGAGAGGGGGAGAAGCCTGGCTCCCCGAGAGCCCTTTGCACAGGCCAGGGTACCATATTACAAACTGAAGAATTGATTGATGTTTTGGGGTATTTTTGGATAAACAACTTCCTTCTGGCCATTTCCTAACCAAGAGCCCATGTTTCACCTTTCACCACTATCTGCTCCAAATGCACCTCGTCACCTAAAACAAAGCAATAAGTCAACCACAGAGGGTTGTGCTGCTCGTGATGTTTTTGAACTGTGACACGGCCCCATTCCACTCCCCGGGGCGGTGAGGGCACAGCTGACGCACAGGAAAAGCCGCTGGGGCAGCATAAAGCGTGGGGCGGGCGGCAGCCGCGCCTGGGGACACCGCCAGCAGCTCAGGGACCACTCGTACAGGCAAGTTGGGGGGGCTCCTTCTGTCTTTCCATCTGTCCATCCATCTGGAGCCTTCGGGGTGCCTTGGGGGGGTGTCTTACCTGGACTTGGGGGCCTCATGGTCCTGGGACTCCCCACTGCTCCTGCACCACTGAGCCACTCCGTCGGGGGAGGAAGGTGAGGTTTATCTGCCAGGGGGACTGTAGAGAATGTCGTGGTGGTGGCACAGGTCATAACTATAGACAGAACCAAAAGTATCTGAATGAGCACCTCGTGACATAAAAAGTGAGACAGTCGCAGTGTCAGTATTTCATTTGCTGTAGCTCCATGCTGATTTTTAAATGCGGTACATTTCTGCTACAACCTTTCATGGAAGATCCAATATAAACTACAGGTGTCCTGAGCTTTTAAACTTTTAGCACAACTCCCTGGAAAAGGAAAACCTGGAGCAGGATGTATTGTACTGAACATGTTTCCAGAACCCTGGGTACAGACCAGACCCGCCCTTTGCCAGCTCTGTGGCACGCCAGCACCCCTGCACATCACCCAGAAGTCCAACGAGGTTGCAGCATCATCTTGGGGGCTTTTTTATTTGCATAACAACACAAAGTTCTTAAGACTTATAGGGTATCACAACCATCACAGTTTGCCAGAAGCTGCAATGAAACCTCTCACTGAAAGCAAGCAGGCTTGCAAATTTTATGTTCTCAACATGAGGTATTATTACATTATGATTTGGTTTTTGTAGGTATCTCAAGAAATAAGGCCTGTGATTTCTTTGTAATTACCAGAGTAGCAACAGAGATAGGAAAATGTCCCTATATATATTTTTTGGAGCAATATATATTCTCCCCTTTGAAATGTTGACATTACGGAACTATGAATCAGAATTGGAAATGGAAAAGCTTAGTATAAAAAGGTCAGCTTTTTATAAAAATGCCAATTCTGATGAAACCTCATGTTTTTAATTTTCAGGGAAAAATTCTATCAAAAATATCCAAAAACACCATGTTGTCCCTACTGCAGTGCAGTCTTTAATCCATGTATTGTACATAGTTTGTTAATGTGAACAACGGCAATGAGGAGCAGACAACCCTCGGTACAGGACTCAGGCCACGGGCAGAGCTCAGAGGAGGACCAAGGTGGGAGGCCCCAGGGTTCCCCCTTACCTAATTATCCATAACAGCCTATTCCCAAAGCTACTGCTGTCTTTTTCTGCAAATGACAGAATCACAACGCTAGAATCGCAACCCGGCATAGTCTGCCTTGAAGTAATGTTCATCTCTCAGTGCAGTACAGAAGTATGTCAGTTTGTCTCAGTGCATCCCTCAGTGCAATATAGGAGATCTGATAGTGCTGGAAAGGTGTGGAAGCATAGGTAGAAGCACTGACACAATCCAGTGGGACCCTTCATAGCAACCTTCAGGCTTCTTTAGTATACTGTGGGGCAAATTTATTTCTGCTTTTTTTAATTTGAGCTTATTCTCCTACTGCTTTTGAATATGCTTTCCCGTGCCAAAAAAAGCCACAATGAAAATGTTTTCATGAGTGGGATTAACGATGTGATGCAACTTTAGAGTACAGGTGTCAGAAAGATCATCTTTGCCCAAGTAGAAAAAGAGTCACTGAGGTGTCTGCTTTGAGAGTCCGCTCACCCAAAGCAATCTCTTCAGTTTATGGGAAGCAGTGGCTATTTAAAGACAACTCAACCCATCTAAAATGCATAATTCTCAGTAGAGAGTCAGAAGTTAGTTGGGGTGGATAGCCTAGCCAAGAATTTCAGAGCCCGTGATTGGGTGACCCCACTGTTGCTTGTCTTTTGGTTTTCATATGGCTAGACCCTTCCCAAGTTTGTTTTTTTCTTTTTTTTTTTTTAAACACCAAATCTCAGAATTCTATGCCAAGTGAAAATGGAAAAGATATACTAGATCAATAATTTATATTCTGAAGTAAGTAGTCCTCCCGAAACAGAAGGCATGGGTCTCTAGCGACAGCACAACAACACAAAATGGTATGAATTCATTGTTGTAAGCAGACTCTTTGCTTTTGTTACTATGCCATAAGAACAGTTTAACCTGGATTTGAAGTATGCAATCCTGAACTACTTCTCTAGGAAGAGATGCTGCACAAATCTCCCTGCTTCATAATCATCAAAACAAATGCATTAAGGAAGAAAGCTAGCAGAGGTGTAAGAGCTAAAACATTTAGTGGCCTTGCTTGCTTTTCTCCCTCTTCCCTTTAACTGACCAGCTTCAGCCAAGTAATGCTCATTTTTAAAGACAGAGAATAATCAGGAATATTCATATAAGTAATTGAAAGAAAAAGAACTATGGTGAAAATAAATGTTTTGTACACTTTGTTTGGATTATTAATACATTGCTATTTTTCAGTGGCAAAGAAGTTTAATTCTTTCTTTTGCAGCATGTCCCAATGGAGTCAAGTTCAACAACTGGAAATAAAGTTTTTGGAGCAGGTTGACCAGTTCTACGATGATAACTTTCCCATGGAAATCCGGCATCTGCTGGCACAATGGATAGAAAGCCAAGATTGGTAAGGAATACATTTGTTCCCTCTCTTAAAATTTCTATCATGAACAGCTTTTACCTTATCTGTCAGATTTTAGGGTACTCATTTGTGAACTGTGCAGTCATCTACATTCCAAGAACAGTATTCTGCTATTTATGGATTTAGGTTGTTGAGTTAGCATTACACTTCATCTATTTAAGAGGTTCAGTGTCAGTAAAGTCTCATTAAAGCTGCATCATTTTCAACTTATTAAATAACAATTTCCATTGAACATATTTTATATACAGTGGTCATGCTTACACTTGAAGACGGAATAAAATTAATTACTGTGCTTTTTCCTAATAAACTACCACATACTATGTGAAATATAAGATGGTATTTTTGAAAATAAGATCTGAATGCAATTGGGTGGAGTTTCTTGCATGTTCTGAAATAATGATTTTAATGAAAAGTGTCATATTTAAAGGTAAATGTAAATATATGTTCAATTTATAACATTTATAGCTTGGGTGCTCTATCTTAGAAACAGATTTCTGTTTCTTATAACTTTAAATTTAAGGAACTTCTGAAGGGGAGTTCTTATTTGAGTTTAGTCCTAAGCAAAATCCAATAAAAATGATCTAAGGACAAAAAGATGTTGTACTGCAGGACATGGTCTAGTAGGAAATATTGGTGATAGGTGGACTGTTGGACTGGATGATCTCAGGTCTTTTTCAACCTTGGCAGTTCTATGATTTTATGAAAATAATGGCCCTAGAGTTTTCACAGAAAAACATAATGCAAGTCAGTTTTCAATGGAAATGTTATTCCTTTACCTCTAGTAGCACATAATTATTCCTCTTGTCCAAATCACACTTGAAGCTGGACATAGAGCTCTGGGGGACAAACCAGCAATTTGCAGGAATTGTCTTCTAGAAGGTAAATTTATACAGGAATTTAGATCAAACTCATTCAATAGTTCTCTCAAGAAAATTCAGAACTAAGCACCAAAAAGCGTTTATACTAATAGCAGCAGGAAGAGACATCTCAATTTGGGAAGCTAAATCCACAAGTCTATCAGAGAACTATTGAAAAAAAAGTCAATTAATTAATATGATATTTTTTTCCCCAAAGGTTATAGCATGCAGTGTGGCTGTGGGAACACAGGAATCTTAAAAATCTCCGTTTTGCCAGATTTAGTAGGCATATCTCAAACAGGTATCTGCCATTTGGGGAACAAGGATAGAGTACCCTAAAGACAAGGAGGCTGTCCAGTCCAAAGACTACCTTCCTCTACCCTGCTCACTAATGTTACTGCCCTTCGTGTAACAAGCTGTTCCATAAATAGCAGAACTAGTAGTGCCTGTTTCCATGTATTTGCATCCTTTGTCCCCTACATACCCTTCACCAGTAGCTTCAGAGTCTTCCCATATTCCCAAATAGTTTGGCTGGGCAAAGGCTCATCTGGTGCCTGGTGTGAAGATACATATCTGCTGACTGACCATCTGGCTGTTGCCTCCTGAAGCAAGTTATTACTGCCATTTTCCTCAGCAGAGGCACTAATTTGGATTCCTCTTCTCTGCCAACCTGCCAGTTTTCTGGGAAATTTGTACAAATACAGTATTTTTTTGGACTTCAAGCCCACCGTCAACTTTGGCTGAAAGTGGGCAGCAACTTGAGAAATTATGTCTGTGTGACTGACAGAGGGAAAGACACTGGCTCACACTGTGCATAAGCCTCATTTCCTTCAGGGAATGGGCTAAAATGTTTAAATATTCACTGGAGCTGAGACTGGAAACCTCTGACCGTCTCCCCTCTGGCTGAGACCATAGCCTAGGCTTAGAACATGCTCTTTCTGTCGGTATAGCCTTGCACCTAGATGAATATAAATTCAGGGATCATAAAATCAATTATTTACACAGCTCTACATGATACATTTAAATCAAGATTTTTACTGCTTTTATTTCTCAAAGGGTTATAAATTTCTGTACAGATAGTTTGGCACATTTAAAAAACGTGTGTTTCTCATTCATCTGCTCTCTAGGGAGGCTGCATCCAACAATGAAGCAATGGCAACCATCCTTTTACAGAACCTGCTAATCCAAGTGGATGAACAGCTAGACAGGGTTTCACAAGAGAAGAACCTTCTCTTGATACACAACCTGAAAAGAACCAGAAAGCTGCTTCAGGTATGTTGTTAATCCAGGTAACCAATTGCACGCTCTGCCTGGCTTCTAAGGGCAATGCCTGACCTCTGCTAACAAAGCTTGTTCCTGTGCACAGCTCAGAGCTTCCCCATAGACTCCAGGCAGCTATAGGAAGAGAAAGCCTCCAATAAGAGGCTATCAGTCACCCTGTGGAAAAATAATCCACATTTTTAATGCACGTCACTGAGATGCAATAATGCTGTGAGCTCTTGGCTCAGTGCATACCTACCTCTCACTCAGCTCTTAAAAATAGGTTGATACAGTGCTTATAGATGTTAATGTTACAACTGTGATTACCAATTTTCCAGACACACACACACAGATGTTTTAAATATGATTGACTGTGACAGTCTTTGGGAAAACAACATGTATTTTGGGCTTAGCAAAACAGCACCCTGAAAAAGGAACCGCATTTGCTATTTTGTTCTTAGCTGTGATTACTTGTTATGAATTGCTTAAAGGATTTTCCTTTAGGCTTCTGCAAAGTGGTATTTATTTTGATTGGTTGAATGTTCCTCTAGTAATTGTTTATTTAAGGCAAGAATTCTCAGAGTTCCACTTCATTAGTCACCTACTTCCTGACATCTATTTGTCTTCTGCATAAAACAGATACACATCTGAGTTTAACAGAAGTTCGGGGATTTTCCTCTCCTTTGATGGTGTTTTCCATAAGTACTTTGGTGAAAACTGTATCATTTACAAAATGTTTTCTTTATTTTATATGAATTTATTGATCTGGAAAATCTTCATACTACCATGTCAACTGTTTTCATATCTCTGTGGCTGCATGTCTTTCTATTCCATATCTCTAATGGTGGCCTCTTAAAAAAAAGCAACACCACTATCACTTTTCCTTCCAGTGTTATGCAAGCAGTTTCATATAACTTGAAACGAAAGCTCTTTTTTTATTACTTTTTTTTTTTTTTTATGGTTGATGTAGCAGCACTAACTCTCATTTCAGCACTGCTCAAACAACTTAACTGCTTTTGGAACGGACAGCTGAAAGGTTATTACTGTGATCTTCTTCATGATCACTTGGACACTTTGCCACAATAGGGTTAAACCAGAGCTCCATCACCTTGTGTGCTCTCTCTCAGAAGCATATATGTAGAAAGAGCACTGAAAAAAAGCAGTTGTATTCCTGGCTTAACAGGTTGTACATTTCTGATTCCGCCATCACAACATGCATAAGCACAGGGATTGGTATGCATGTACATACAGGCTCTA
This sequence comes from Gallus gallus, assembly GCF_016699485.2. NCBI lineage: Eukaryota > Metazoa > Chordata > Aves > Galliformes > Phasianidae > Gallus > Gallus gallus. The sequence goes on along the minus strand of NC_052538.1, from coordinate 7,571,158 downwards.
CCAAAGTAAAGACTCTCACTGCTCCTTCTTTTCCTCACGCTATTCATTTTATTCTAAACTTGAGTTGGCCATTTTGTGTCCTCTGTGAAATTCAGGGCACTGAGATGAGGCATCATCATATGCCTAGGGTGCACACACAGGAGTTCACCTAGCAGCTGCTGTGCACATGATAGTGAAAACCAAGTCCTGCAGGCCCTGATTTAGCAAGCTTCCTCAAGCAACTAACTCTTTGCTCCACAAAGGTTTGTAGGTTGGCAGTCTAAAGCAACACAAAACTCCTGAGAGGACACCAGAGATGCTGCAATTGTACTGCTTATGAAAAAGGACTTCTTGGGGTTTGCAGTAAAATATTTCCAGTCGAGCAAAAAAACACAACAGCTCTATTACTAATAAGTTGACCTTTCTCTGTTTTATCAAGACAACAAATAATGTCTATTTAGATAAAAAGCCACTCATTCAGTTTCAAAATACACATGCAAACCACCAGACACCGAACAGCACACTTTCACTATTAGAGCTTTTCCTGGTTTCTTATAACCTTTAACTCTATAATTCACAGCCTTATTATTATTTCCAAAATAATTTCTGTAGCTTGGAGTAGAACAAGGCTCTTACAAAAATCTGTAACATATGTATTCCGTACTGTTGTTTAAAACGTTACATTCCAATTTCTAGAACATAAATGATAATTGCTTCCTCAGACAAAGTATGCAGCGTGTATTCTTGGTAGGTGCACCTGATTTCTTTAAATGTATCTGAGAAGTTTGGAATTAGGTATTTGGCTCACCACCCAAAGCTGGTGCACTTGCAGATACAAAACCCTCACAGTTTGAGCTAGTTTGTGACTGCTTCATGAGACAGTACCGGAAAAGGTGTCCGAAGCATATAGTGCATTGCTATAAGCCCTTTTGTCCTGAAACGCTAGCGAGAGAAAGGGCATGCTACAAAACCAGAGACTGTTCACTAACCTTGACTGGCATCCTAAATAAATAGAGGAAACTACATTGGTAAACGTCTTTTCATTCCTGGTGGCTCTATGAATAGTCTTGGTTTGGTTTTCTCTGCAAGTTAGTTACACCATGATCCCACCTTTCTGTTTGCTCTCTAGAACAAGAGCTTCTTTGAAATTTCACAGTTCACTCCTCTTCCTTCCCTCCTCTATACCACACACAGACATGCAGACAATTGTAGACACACAGAGATGTTCAACCTCAATGCGTGACCTGAATGCAATGTTTGTTTATTATTTTGAGCCAATTATATATGGCTTGTCAAGCTAGATAATGCTGGAAACCAGCACGCAGAATACAAAGCTGAGCTGTGGAATAGGTCCCTAAATACTACAACGACAACAATAAAATAATTATAAATACTGAACACTCTTAGCACAGTCTGCAAATCTGCACAAAAGATGAAGTGTGGGACTACTGCTTAATTAGTAATACAATTAAGTCATTTGCGATGGCCAGCCTTAGAAGAGGAAGCAATAGCTGCTTTACAAATGGTTTGTGCAGCTGCTTCCCAGGCAGCACAGGATTTAGTGGGCTCAAGATTCCTGGTGCTGTTATGCCCATTAGTTTCCAATAGCATAGCCGAGCACTCTCCATTTGAAAGCTTCCGCTCAGATTCCTTTTTATTATCAAGAAGAGAAAAAGTTCTGAGCTTCACCTGAAATATCTGTATGCAGACATCTTTGTTATTCCATGGGATTTAGGAAGGAAGTAGGGGAAGGAGCGAGACCTAGCCTGCCTGGTATTTGCAATATAAAGCTATGATCAATCTTGCGAGTTGCAAAGTGCAAAGACCAGAACTGTTAGAAGAAAGACAGCCTAGCACCCTTGTTTTTAGGTCACAGAGAACACCCCTATTCTACCATTACAGAAATAATAATGGAGCATGACATTTCTGCTCAAACTGCTGAAATTTCCAGAATTACCTTGGTACAAAAAGAAATGTTGACCATGAAATGTACAAGCTGAAAAAGTTGTAAGTACTTGAAAGCAACTTAGCTAAGCTGTTAACTCTCAGTAATTTGCTTCTCTATCCATTTCTTGCTCCTTCAAAACATTACATCTTGACATTAAACTGGTATAAATGCACATATTAAAAAGGATCGGTGCTTTAGGTTAAAATCCCTTGTATTCTTATATTACTATTACTCCTCTAGCCAGTAAATTGGATTCATTTTTACAGCAGATTGGCCTTTTGTTGCAATGCTTTTCAGTGGATGACAGCAGAGCACAGCTGCTTGCTAAGGTTCAATTCTGTGCCCCTCCTCCTACAGAAGTCCTGTTCCTGTGAGCAGCAGCTCTATAAAGGGATGAGGAGAGAATATGTTTGAAGGGAGGAAGCTCTGTCTATGACTCTTTCTCCTGTTTAAAGCCTAGATGGAGAAAAGCAAAGCAGATTAGTCACAAGGACACGGTTTGTGCTGTTGCTATGACAGCAAAATGTAAAGGGCAGATGTTAAGCTCAGAAGAGTTGCCTATCACTTCTAGGAACCAAATTTCAAATGCAACGGTCTGCGAGACTTTAGCCCATGAACAATTACATTCTGGCTTTCTGAAGAATTTCTCATAAATAACTGTGCTTATCCCCGAAGCAAGCTTCTTCAAAACACGCAGATAGATTTGGTGCACAATAGAGACCAGCAAAATGACTTCTTTAGGACAGAAGCCACCCACATTCCTCTCTCACACGCTAAAATCCTTTATTGCTAACAGCAACATGGCTGCAGGGCTGCCAGTAGACTGAGAATCTAAGAAAGCCATGGCGCTACTCATGCCCCACCAGCCCTTGTAGGAACAGTCTCTGAGTTATCTAGGGATTTTTCATCTTAGATACCCTTGCATCCTTGCTTCTTCCCCTACCAGAGCTGGAAATTTGGCTTGGCTGCTTGAGCTACCAGAAACTTCGCCAGCAGTGTGTCCAGGTGGCCAAGAAGGCCAACGGCATCCTGGCTTCTATTAGAAGTATTGCAGCCAGTAGGAAAAGGGAGGTGATCATCCCCCTGTACTCAGCCCTGGTGAGTTCTTCTTCCTCAAGTTCTTTGTTCAGTTTTGGGCCCCTCAATATAATAAAAACATGGAAGCCCTGGAATGTGTTCAGAGAAGGGCAAGGAGGTTGGTGAGGGATCCGGAGCACAGGCCTTATGAGGAGCAGCTGAGGGAGTTGGGATTCTTCAGCCTGGAGAAGAGGCTCAAGGGAGACCTTATTGCACCCTAAAACTGCCTGAAAAGAGGTTGTGGTGAGGTGGGGGTTCAGCCTCTTCTCCAAGGTAACAGTGACAGGATGAGAGTAAATAGTCTCAAGTTGTGCCAGGGGAGGTTCAGGTTGGATATTATGAAAAACATCATCTCAGAAAAAGTGGTCAGGCACTGGAACAGCCTACCCAGAGACACGTTAGATGCACCATCTCTGGAGGTTTTCAAGAACCAGATAGATGTGGCACTGACAGACATGGTCCAGTGGGCCATTATGGTGATTGGTTGATGGTTGGACTGGATGATCTTAGCGGTCTTCTCCAACCTTAATGTTTCTATAATTCAGAGACAGAGATGAGCTACACATTGCAATGGGCATATGACAAAAATCCTAGGAAAAAGCAGGAATTCCCAGAATCATCCCACGCATAATCACAGCTCATCTTTATGCTCTAGTCTCAAACTCTTGTAACTCTTGAAAATAACTCTTGAAAGCAATCCCTTTTCATTAACAGCAGCATGCATCTGTGTCACAATACTGTTTATGATATTCAGGGGAAAAATCAGATTATATAAGTCTCTTACAAAAGTGAAATAACTGATTTCAGGGACAGGAAGAATGGCTACTTCTCTCATTTACCATTGAAGCCTGAATTAATGAGGGTATGTTGTGCTCTGGGGAACATATTCCTGGCATTTATTTAACTGCCACAGCAGATTCTCAGGTGTCTGTGATCTGCACACACTCACCAGTCCTGCTAGAGCCTGAGATAAGGGGAAGGCAGGCAGAGGGAAGCCTGCCTGGGTAACCACAACTGTGTGCACACCTTCAGCAGCATGGGGAATCCTTGCAAAGAGAGAGGTCAAGGATTCACCAGATCTGCTGATTCTCGCCAACCCATTTGTACAGTCAACAAATATATAATCCATCAGAGTGACATGGTTAGGCTGATATTTCACAGGTCATATAACTAGAAGGATTATCATGGAGGAAGGGGATAAACAAAAATACATGGTAGTGCTCACCCATGTTGTAGGCTCACAGAAAAAAAGTCCAAAGGGAGCAATCTCCAGAAAGAGATCCTTCCCTGGTGGCAGTCAGCCCTTAAATGGGGTCCAGGAGAGGTGCAGCCTGGCTCCACCCCTTCCAGTCACACAGGTGAATTGCCTTCACCTGCGCTCCTGTGGCTGACTCAGTGCTCATCTCAGGTGATCAGTCAGAGGTTCAGGCTGTGACTCAACAGTTCCTGTACACCATTGTACCAAAATGAGCTGTTAGAAACAGGTTTATGCTGTGGAGCTGGGAGACTGAGTTTAGTTATACTTCTTCCATTTACAGAGCACTACATCTTTATGAAATTACCTGCAACAGCATCTTAATCTACCTTCTGTCATCTTAACCAAAGCACGTTAACCTTATGGCATTTCCTTCCATATAAAACTCACTCTAATTCTAAGTAGCACAAACAGCATCTTGCTTTCCACACTGTCACAACAGGGATGTGGTAGTATGTTCTTGCTTCTGCTTCAGTTTCTCAGTCATACTGCATGGCTTGTTTCCATCTGTAATGAGAACCAAACATCCTTGAGCTTCTCCAGACTCACCTAAAATGAATGTATAAAGGTGTTTATTTTAGTTCAGGTGACTGTTTACACACGTTTCTGTACCAGAAAGGAGGAGGATGAGGGATCCTAACATTATTTGTTTTGGACCATCAAAGAAAACTGACCAAAACAAAACACCCAAAACATTAGATCTGAGATAGGATATTCTGAATGGTACTTAACACGTATTTCTAATAAGCACTGTACTGAGAAACAGTTGCAAAGAATGGAAATGTAGCCATTGATGTTTAGATTGCAGTTTCCCGTTAGAGCTGAGAATGGGGTGAGAATGGAGCATAGAGAAAGTTTGTAATACACCACAGAAAAAAAAAAAACAACAACAAACTCAACATGTACAATGTTATTTATGTAGGTTTAGTGCTCATGCAACATGATACATCTACAAAGCAACAAATTTTATCTAATACCATTTAAACTGCCTTTTCATATTAGCATCTTGCAATCAACATGTTTTCAAGCTTAACCATTAAAACTGTTTACAAAATTATTTGGTGTGCAAGTGGGGAACGTGGAACACACTCTGCAGACCATATGCTAACCAGACAACCCTCTGCCATCAGTGATTGCAGGCTAGCTGCTGCATGGCAGCTAATGAGTTTTTTTTAACAAAGGATTCCAATGCATGGCTGCAAAAAGGTTCTTCCTAGAAGTAAAATGTTTTTGAGCTACTAGTCATTATTTCAGGAATGCAGCTGTAACAATTCACAGACATTTCAGTTTTGAATAGGAGTTAGCTTACACAGAGATGTTCAAAAATCAAGAAAATAAACAAAACTAAGCTAATGGGGCTCAAGACTTTGTGCTCAAATGACAGAGGAAAGAAACAAAAATCAGATGTCCTCTGCTGTTTGCCTTCTTCTGCAGGGAAAATTGCGTGTTTATTTTGAAATAGATTTCATTTGAATAAGAAGCATTGCTACGTTATTCCTTCTCTGGGGCAGCACGGTTGCACTGTGTGATGATGAGATCTACAATGGTGTATTTTCTGCAGCTGTATCTCACCCACTACCTGCTGACAAGCCCACTGCTCCTGTAGACCATGCCTTGATTCTTTCTTGTTTGGGTTGAGAGGAATTCAGTGGAGTTCAGGAGCAAACCAGAGTATGGAATAAAAGACTTCTGCCCTCACAGCCTATCCCAGCTCTGCTTTGGTGGCAGGTGCTTCCAGGAATATTTACACTCTTCTGGAAGTTAAGTACAGTACTATATGAGAAAAGCAGAAACACAGCACTGCAGAGTTATGTTTTAGGGCTTTCTACATTCAGAGGAGTTGTCTAAAAGAATCTTTAAGTCTGCCTTTATGGTTCTCCTAGGTATTTTGAAAGCAGGAGGAGAAATCTAAAATTAAGAATCAAAGAAGAGCAGTCACAGGTATTTCCTCTTAAAGACCTAAATAGAACAGAGCCATCATTTTGTAGGAAAAGAATTTTAGTAAGAATAGAACCTGTTGAGATGCAGGTTCACCAAGGACAAGTTGGTCCTCGCAGTACACTGAGATAGGTATTCTGCCTGCCTGCACAAACAGGGGCAGAAAATAAATCAAGGCAAAAATGACATTTTTTGTTTTGTTTTGTTTTGTTTTGTTTTCATTACATGGAAGATGAGATACTTGCTTATGTAGAAAGATGCTGAATATCCAGCATGGTAGAATAAGGGTGTCACAAGAAAGCAACAAGGAAGGCAATGTATTCTTTCTTGACATTGTGATTCTGTTCCCTGTCTGTGTCTCAGCTCCCTTCCATCAAATATTCATTCAGTGTCAACGCATCAGTAGTTGTCATAGTTAACAGTTCCATGCCACCAATAAAGATTTTATTGTACACACCTAAAAGGCATACAGTTGTCTTTTCCAGGCAGAACCTACAGAAAACAGCGCTGATGGTTTTTACAGTAAAAAATGCATCTTTTCAGAATTAGAAAGCACTAAGGCCTACTCAAGCCCTTTTTAGGTCATCTTGAAAAACAGGTAAAAGTTTGAATATTTAAAGGTTAAACACCATCCTTGTACACTAGAGGTAGTAAGCAACAGCCAGACCCTTCTAATCACATCACTGAAACACAGAAAACAGAGTCAGGATATTCTGTAGTGCATATAAGGATGTACGCATTTATAGACATGCATGGTATAGAGACTTCTGACACGTGAAAAGGAAAGCTGTCAATATCACTGCGGTTGTGAGTGATCCTATTTGTGATGGAGATACCCAGGGGAAATTACACAGCATTGCTGGGGGAAAACTGTTAAATGTGGGGGTGGGAGGAGCAGAGTAAGCAAGAGAGTCAGTCTCTGGTATAGATTTCTTAATTCTTCCCAGGAAATGCAGTACATTTCCGACACTAAAATTGACAGCTCTTTGTACCAGCATGTGTATTTTGCAGTTCCATAACAGGTATTTTAAATTTCTCTGTGATCTTATAACTTAGGGAAACAGAGTCCTGCATTTCCCCAGCCACTGAGGAGGATGGGTCTGAAAACATCCCAAACAGCTCAGGCTGTTTTAAAATCTGCTTAACATTTGAATGCTGCACGGTATAACATATACATCCTTTGTGCAGAAATGCCTTCTTGTTTCTCTTCATGATTTGGTAAGATACTTTCACAACAGATGCCTCTGAAGTGCAGACAGTGCATTCTGGGCAGTGGTGAGGAGGGATTTCTCCCTAGAAAACGTCATCAGCATTCAGAGAAGATGTTCACCTGTTCAGAATGAAAGTTTTACTTCCTATTTGGTTAAACTTATCATCATGCTGGTACTTACTGAGAGTAAAATGCTCCACATAAGACTGATATTTGTTGTTCTAAATCATGGCACAGAAGATCTCTCCAAAACAGAAGAGAGGAAAAAGAAAATTTCTAAGACCAATGGAATCGCTGCTATAGTAGCAGATATGAATAACATCTTTTGAAACTTCAGATGAGAAGTGAACCACCAGCTTCTCTTTGTTGGTATTTATAAAAAGATGATTGTAAGTTTTCCTCTCTCTCTCTCTCTCTATATATATACACATATAAGTACATTAATAGCACCATCTTGCATAACTGCAGAATTGACACCCCTTATCCTTTCCCAGCTGCCAATGCTTTTGTAGCACCAGCTCAAGCTTGCTTTTTTTTTGGTTAGGGTTCCTTTATTTCTCAACTTGTACCACTTTTTCAATGATAACAAATCATTTCCAGGTTGTCATTTGGAAGCCAAGTTCAACTTGAACAAATTCCACCCTCAATCAAAGACAAAATGGAAGCACAGGAGAGCAAGAGCTTACAGTGAACTGATAATATTGTCTGGCACAGTTTGAAGTGTAATTTCCTTTGAGAAGTATAAAACATGGGGAGAAAAAAAAAATCAGTGATTGTTTTGACAGTTAAAAACATTAGCTATTGTTACTTTTAGTAACTATAGTCATTTATTAAGTTGTAACTCTTCAAATATGTTATATTTTGTTTACTCATATCAATTTCTTAACTTGAAGTTACAACCCATCTACTAGAATTACTGCAGAAGAGGTGGGGCACTGAAATAGTCTGCCCAGGGAGGTGATGGAGTCACCCTCCTTGGAGGTGTTGTACTGAGGGACATGGTTTAGTGGGAAATATTGTGGTAGGTGGATGGTTAGACTGGATGATCTTAGAGGCCTTTTCCAATGTTGGTCATTCTATGATCCTGTTCACACTGCACAAATACCACAGTTCTAGGTGAGCATGACAGGCTGGCTGTGGCACACAGCTCTGCTTGTGCCAGCTGCCCACAGCTCGCTATGTGCTTGCATCTGTGTGCCAGAAAGGCCCACTGCCCTCCTTTGGTCACAAACGTGTATTCAGACCACAGCAGCTGCAGAGCATCATTCCAGACTTTAGTTGCAGGGGGGCTACAGCCCTGACAGCTCTCTGTCGGTCTGCTCTGTGCCTGCTGGAAGAGCAGCAAAAGGAATCAAGCAGAATCGAACAAGTCCTGGGCAGGCATGAGTAAGGGAAGCTTTACAGGCACAACAGATTGCTAGGGCTGTCTGAGTTACAAAAGGAAAAAAAAATAGTTAATTTCCACTTCAATTCCTGATTCAGATGGTTTTCCCTTACTGAAACAAAGAGAGAGAGAGAGTTTTTAAATGTTTTGTGTATGAATGTTATCTAGAAATGCTAGGAAAGTCCCTGATACCTGACATAATTCTGTGCGGGATTTTAAAAGATCCCAATGTCAAGAGGCTTTAGAAAGCCTTTTCTGTGTAGGTGTGTCCTCCAGCTCCAAGAGATTTCTATTCCATTTTGATTTAGTTACAGGCTCTGTTTGAATCTTTCTTGTTACATAGGAAAGAAAAGACAAACCCCGGGGGCTCCATGGGGGTTGTTTGGGGAGAAATTTCAGTACTGGTTCCTGCAGCCAGTTTTGATTTTTTCAAGTTTCCCTCTTTACTCTCAAAGCTTCCAATAGAATCACAGGCTCATCCCAAAGTAACACAGTTCTGTCACGCTCTTTGGAACTCCATACTGCAACCCAAACCTGGTATCCAGTGTTCTGCATTCAGAAGTTCCTCAGGAACCCACAGCCCTCAAACTGCTTGGGGTGTACACTGATGGCCATGTGGGACAAGTACTTTATTCATCCTTCTCCTGAGATGACTTCAAAACCCTAGAAACATCGCAAAGCTTACTTTCATTGCCAACAATGCCACGATAGTCAAAGCTGTCCTAGAAGTGAACACTCTGTACATCACTCATTTAGCTGTAAGAGTCCTGTGTCTATCACCTCATCTCTACCAGGAATGAGACTATAGCTGAGCATGGTATTTAATACTGACCAGCTTGAAGTCTCTGCAATTAAAATTATCTTCTTTTTTTTTTTTTTTTTTTTTTTTTTGCTGTATTCTTTTACCTTGCAATGGAAGTCAAAACACCTCATAAAATCATGCAAAAGCACTTGGGAAATTATCTGGTTCTATCTAGTGAAACTTGCTAGAAACATAGGCCTGCTGTCACAGCAATAGATATGTGCTCAAAAGGTGTGCTCATATTTCTATCAGTTGTGTTCACATACTTGGTTTGTAGAGGAGCAATTGGTATGAGATAACAAAGTAAAATACAGCATTGATTTAAGTATACATAAACCTATCAGGTCAAATTCACAGAAAGAAAGAATAAACGTGACTGAAAAACTAATCAAAAAGAGGAGGAAAAAGGAACAAGTCTAAAAGAGGAGATTGTACAGGAAAAGAAAAGAGTTGGATGAATTCTAATGAAAAAGGGTACATGAACATTGAATGAAGGGCATCTGACTGAATGAGACATGAGTCCTGAATAAAAGGCACGAAGGATACTGAGAAACATTGAACAAATACACCACCATGAAAGATGCTGCTTGAGTTATTAAGCTCTCCTAGTTGATAAATACAGCACAAAGCTATACTTTTCACATGGCACCCATTTCTCTGTCAAACACCAGCAATTCTGCACCTTCCTTAAGATGGTGTTAAAAATAGTCAAAATTTTAATTCTTTGGCTTGGGCCAAAACACTGCTGCTCCTTCCTTCGTTATTTGTTGAAGGAAATTAATTGTTCATAGACTAAAATTAAGTCTTCTGCTTTCTGCTGAGGAGGCCTTTCTGACTGCATCATTACCATGCTGGTATGCTTTTAGTCTTTTGTTGGCTGAAATGCTCCATGCTAACAGTACCGTCATATTGAAAATGGAAAACATGATAAAAACATGCATAGAATAGGCAGACAGGAACGTTCTATCAAAACAGCTGTGTTAGCAGTGGAGCAATTTGATCATCAAATGATGTGCATCTCAGAGTTACATCTTTATATTCTCTGTAGAATATTTCCAAGAGTATTTTATGACCATGGCACCAACTGATGCTGCACTGCAAAGCTGAACCAACAGGTCGAGAACATTGGTAGAGTCTTTTTCACTCACACAGAGCTGTAACTTAGAGACTGTGAAACCACATTGTTCGTGATTTCCAGTGGGAAATCCTGCATTCTCAATTTTTAAAAGTTCTGCTTATTTGTGTTTGCAGGGGAAATACCATGGTAATCCCATGCATATAGCGGTGATCATCTCAAACTGCTTAAGAGAAGAAAGGAGAATATTGGCTGCAGCCAGCATGCCCGTGCAGGTAATGGATTACATTTCTCTAATTTACTCCATGTTAATCTGCCCACGTGCTTTTAGGACCAAACTCTGTCCTCTCATTATGAATTCCACTGGAGTGATTTGTGTGCACTGGGGGTTGCCAAATGTTACCCTTTAAATTCATGTTTGTACTTCATTAGTAGCTCTGCTGCCGCAAACATTGCTATAAGTGACTTGGATGTCACAGCTAATCTTCAAAGACTTTAATCTGTGGGAAAGACTTTAAAGAGATTACTCTTCGTAAAACAGATGTGTATGTATTAAATTATACTTTGTGCTAATTCATATGAATTATGCAATGCAAAAGACATTCCATCTTATATGTTACATTGATTGTTTTTATGCTATTTGAAGGAAGAAATTTTAAAATCACATATACAAGCGTTCTGGGGAAACCATTATACAGTTAAAACCCGGATAGAATATTATTCAAGGCAATTTTGTTCTTTTAATAACCTGTGGATGCAATATGTATTTTTATATGAGTACTGTGATACTGGTCTTTTTTTAGAAATCTAATAATCTATGTTTTGGGTCCTTTAATTTACTAGACATTTAATATCTACAGTACACCCAAGCCCTTTCACCTTTTGGATATCCAAGTTAAAGAAGCACGCTTTTGAGATCTGTGGAGCTAAACAGATTGAGCTGTTCATACCAGTCCCCAGCCAGTAGAACACTGGGTTATGAATTCCCTATCTGTGCTAGAACTTGCCATATCATTAATAATGCTTGGCTTTACTCATCCAAGTATTACCTGCTCAATGTGTTCCAGGGACCACTGGAAAAGTCTTTGCAGAACTCCGTGGTTTCAGAGAGACAAAGAAACGTGGAACACAAAGTGTCAGCCATTAAGAACAGTGCCCAGGTATTTTGTTGTCCTGTTTCCTACCTGCACAGCTATGAATCATGATTTTCATAGATACGTCTCAGCTATTGTTAAACCAGGTAGCACCAACATCTCGTGCCGCTCCAGCCATCCCATTATTCTCTGGATCCCAGCCCAGGTTAATTACTCAAGATGCATGTGGATTCTCAGATGGGTTTTTGCAGCAGCTCTGGGTTCATTGCAAGAGTTGCCTAGTTTAAAGCTCTCACATTCACCTCTATGCAAGTTACAAGTGGATCAGAAGTAGCTAGACTTCCTGACCTTTGAGTCACGTGCATACCAAGATTTCTGTAAAGCCAAAGGCTACGTGACATAATTATATATTTTGGAGGCATGAGGGGAGAAAAACACTGTGGACTGATGGTAACAATTCTCCAGAAGCTTGTCATATCACTGCAGAGTAGATTAGGGATGAGCCCTGTAACTATGTCTCATAGAATAGGCTGCAAAAGTTCACAGAATAACTGCCTGTTCATTTCAAGGCAGGATAAGGATTCAGACCACCTGTAGCGTTTTTGGGATCCCAGCCCCTCTTGTAGCTTCATAGCAGGCTTGATGTAGATATTATATTAGAAATACTTGTCCACATGCCACCCAAGAACAACACTTCAGGCCTACTGGAAAGAAGTCCCAGTAGCATTCTCTCATAAGCATCTCCCTACACAGAGAAGAAAGGTAGAGAGATGAAACCCTTAAAAGGATAAAGCTAGCTTTAGAAGCTTGTGGTACTAGATCTCTATCAATGTTACAGATAAGAGCTGCAAAGCAACAGCAGCCAGATCTGCAACTCAGCAGTCAACCACACTGCTCTTCCAGCCTGTGTCTAGCAAGCATCTATGAGGGAAAGTGCAGCCACCCCTGAAAGACCAGGGAAAATGAGAATAATTTCCAGGTACAAGGGTTTTTTAATAGGTAATTAAACTGAACACAGAAATCAGCTAGCTACTTGTGTATGTAATTTCATACCTTGCACACATAATTTAAAAATTAAAAAAAGAAGAAGAAGAAAACAGAATTATTAACGTTGTGTGTCCTAATTCAGCAAATGAACACTTTTATTTTCCCAGACACTGAACTTGCATATCTCAGGGAACTAAAAAGCGTTGTTCTTGAGTTGTTGGCAGAATCAAGGCTTCCTATAAACAGCACAGAAACAGACTTTCAAAGCAAACCAGATTATTTCCTAGAAATTTATTTTCCTTCTCTTGACATGTCTTTTTTAAATTATCTTTGCATGTTGTACAGATACCAAAAAACAACTAAACTTTTTGTTGTAGGTATGAAAATTAACCCTCGCAAAAAGCCAAAACAGTCAAATTGTGTCATTCCTTTACCAAAATCGCCTATTATTCCTCTGAAAAATAAAGTCTTTGAACTCTGCTGCTCAAACCTTTCTGACTTTGTAAAATTATCTACTTGTGCTGCTTTAAGGCTATACAAAGTCAGTTAAGTAATTGGTATAATATTTTATGTGTTCAGATGGTAGGGAGGGAGAATACTATGTTATGCCTTTATCCATTACAAAGCAAGTTCTTTTTTATGCCACTGTGAACACCAAAGTAATTTCTCGCTTTCCTCTCCCCTGGGAAAGATGACTGACCAAGATGTCAAATACTTGGAAGACTTGCAAGAGGAATTTGACTTCAGGTATAAAACAATACAAAGTTTAGGTAAGCATTTTTGCAATCGTTTTTAGATTCTATAGGAAAAGGGTGATTACACAGCTAAAATCCAGCCTCAGGTTTTTCTATGCATTATTGAGATAATATGTGTAAGCATAAAAACTGATTTTTAGTTTGTATAAAACTAGTCTGAGACATAATGACTCTCAGGGGGTTAAAAGGGCAAACAGGATCTCACTGTTCAAGTGCAGTTATTTTCTAGAGATAAGTGGCACAATTCAATGAGAAGAGCATAACTTTCTTAATTTACAGAACTTATTTTTTCTTTTCCTTATGGTTGACTTGGCCCTTCTTTAGCACAACGTGGAAGAGCTTCTTATTTCCCAGAGTACTGTTTTAGCTTCTAACTTGGCTGTCTGTTCTTTTTTGACAGCAGTGATGATAATCAATTGGTAAGCACTCTGAATGCATGTTTGACCTATGATGGTTGAGATCTGCACCCTGCAACAGCACTTGCACGATCTCTTTCAGAAAAGAAATTGAGGTCCACTCTTCCTGGTACCTCCCCTTGAACATGCAGAGATATCTGAGGTTTGAAATGCCCAGGTTCTTAAACACATTACTTGTGTGTTTAAGGCTGGATATGGCTAGACAATTGGAAGAGATCCAATTGCTGTGGTTTGATGAGGTGTTGGTCATCAGGTCAAACAAAATTATTGACCAAACAGATGAATGAAACCTGTCCCACTTATGAAACAAAACATGCTTACATAGATGACTTTCAGGGCTTACAATTTCACTTTGCTAACAAGTGCTGCACACCAGCTTAAAGCACCTTAAAATGTGTGTGTGAGCAACTGCAGTGGCTGAGCAGAGTCGAGTACCTGTCTCCCTCTCTCTTGAAACACATATTCCGATGTAATGAGACGTCAATCCAGAATTCAGCAGAGACACAGTTGGCACCAATTTCTTTTGTGAAGGTAGCATAAATGACACGAGTGCAAAAGGTGGGGATGAGCCACATATGAGTGAGCATGTGGTGAGCTTGGGGAAGCTTGAAACTAATGCATGATCCAAGGAAGGAAAAAAATGACAGAAAGGGGGAAGTACCAGTGTTTGGTACTCCTGGCTGCTGAAATCCCCATGGTGATGAACAATTTATCTGTTTCAAATGCGTAACCTTGATGCTGTCAACCAGACGTGTAATTCACTTGGAGCCCAAAGAGCTTTAGCCTAACTGCTGACACCATGAGTGTATGTCAGTAGTACACAGATCAATCATCGATCCAAGCCAGATGTATATATGACTATGCACATAAGAAATACAGAGATTTCTATTTACAAGCCATACCTTTTCTACCTTTTTCCTGCTCCAAACGCATACACACTTTTCAAGAACGGTGTCATAGCTTAAGTTTATATTCAGATGGGCCTATTTAAAGGAAATGTGCCATTATGTAATCTGCTGATACCTGCAGTTTATTTTTTCCCTAGTTACTCCTGCAGTCAGGCTATGGTTCCCCCCCTTGTCTCCCATAAACACGCGCACAAACCCCCACACCCACATCTGCACCAAATTAACTGCACAATTTTTTCACCCCTGGCAGAGCAGAGTGACAAAAATAGCGCCCTCATTAAACAGGAAATGTTGGCGTTGCAGGCGATGCTCAATACGTTAGACTACAAGAGAAAGGTTAGTGACATCCTTTGTCAGCTGTGGGTCATTTGCTTTCTCCCTTTAACCCCACACCAAATACTCAGATGCTATGTATGCCTTCGTGAATTCTCCTCTCGGAAGCATAGGCAAACAGCATGTGAGTTATCAATACACCAAAGGCTTTGTGTGGGTGATCCTGACAAGCAGTTTAGAAATAAGCAATTAAGCTGAAGCTTAATTAGGGCTATGATTCTGCTCACCTTGGAGGGGAGGACTTCAGAGGAGCTCTTCTGCACTGCACTGGATGGATAGCTTAGTTGGCAGTCTAGAGCTTTTACAGTAAATAAAAGTTATCCAAAGTAAATGTGATCTAGTAATTGCAAAACCAATCAAACAAATGTACAGATGCTACCTAGCTCTGTTCAGCAATGGAGACTTGTGACTACAAGCACTTCTTGACCATTCCTTTTCCAGCACAGAAAGCCTTGTGTTCAGACACACCTACCTTCAATGGTTAAAAGCAAGTCAAATGTACAAACAAAAAAAAAACCCCTGTGAATTGGATATGATGCAAAACAGAAGAAGGATTTTATGACCTTGACAGTGCTTCTAAATGTCAACTGCTTGGAGGTGTTATGCCCACAATGAATACAACCTCCCCTCCCAAACCTTAAAGAGAAATTTTATTGAGGAAGAGCTCATTGATATTCAGGGTTAGCTTTACACAGTGAGTAAACCAGTCACCTCTGGGCTAAAGAGACAAAAGTGGTGGGACTAAATACAGATGTTTTCAAAATAATTCAAAAAAATGTAATCAGCACTTCGTGACAATAGCTGAAAGTTGTGGCAGTTCCCTGTGGCCAGTCCGTGACAGTTTTCCCATGTTACAGGAAGTACTGAGTAAAATAGGCCGTGTCATCCACGAAATTGATATGCTGATGAGCAACATGCTGACTGAGGAGCTGCTGGACTGGAAGAGACGGCAGCAGATTGCCTGCATCGGGGGTCCCCTTCACGGGGGGCTCGATCAGCTCCAGAACTGGTAAACCTGTACTGAGCTTATGTTTCCACCGAAAACCACAGGAAGTCTGCAAGCCCCATGCACATAAAATGATAATTCCTTTAGATCGGTTGCCTTGCTACCTTGCAACAGCAGAAAATTCATGAGCAGCTATCCAAGTAAATAACTAAAAATGCACTTTGCTTTTGGTAGATAAAGTTTGCCGGTAGAATGAATGACATTACAGTAAAGTGCTGAGCCTGAGCCATTGCAGTTGGTCATTATTTGGTTTGATGGTACTTGCAGATACGTGATACTCATACCCCAGGGAGTTTTGCTCGTGCAAGAGCTGTGCTGACTGAGTTTGTCACCAAGGACAGCGGGAGTTTTGTCTCAGCAGGAGCTGGGTAGATACTTTATGCTCTGACTCACTGGGTACATCACTGCTCTAGGCTTAAAGCTTCCCAGGAATTGAATGACAGAAGTGTACACCAGGATGGTAATACAACCAGGCTCAAAGGTGCTTGTGAAAAAAATATATATATGAAAAAAAAAAACCCAACAAATAATTTTAGATTTTCAAAAATAATACTTCTAGAGAGCATCAGTTTCTCTCCCATCTGACTTCTATTTTAGAAAAGGTAAAGTAAATAGTAAGAAGAAAAAAGAAGGGAGAATAACCAAACATATACATTGTTTTTGAAATTGGAAGGAAAATAATTTTTTTAGTCTTCATAGCATGTTCACTCCATATGATCATTATCCTTTCAAAGAGTGCACTTTGAAAAACTACTAAGCTGTAGGCAAGAAATAAAACTGGCAGCAGAGCCCTGTGTGTAAAACATCAGGTTGGTGAAGTATTTCCTCTAAACTATCACAATCACTATTGTGCTGTTGTTGATGAGGCCTTTGGGGAGATATTTACCTTTGAAAGTAAAGTGGGAAATTTGGACGATGTATTTACATACAGTTGTAAACAAAAAATGAATGAGCATTACTGTGTATAAAGCTTGAAAGCATCATAATGCACAGACTCCAATTTCCCTAAGCAAGAACTTCAGTAGACATTATGTTCTAATAATGGATTACATGAGAGATTGCAAGGTAATCTGTTGTCCCTGTAGTTTTACGCTGTTGGCGGAGAGTCTTTTTCAAGTTAGAAGGCAATTGGAAAAACTGGATGAGCTGTTGACCAGACTGACATACGATGGGGATCCCATCCCAGTGCAAAGACCTCAGCTGATGGAAAAAGTCAATTTCCTGCTCTACAATCTCTTCCGCAAGTGCGTAAGCTATTGTGAATTCATGTTGCTTTACTCTAACTGACACACGTTTATTGGTAACAATGAAACCTAACAGTTAAGAATGAAAAAAAAAAAAGACTGAGTCTGCAAGGATCTTAAAAACTGAGTTTCCAAAGGAAGGAGTACGTACGTATGTCATCAAAGCTCAGAGAAGCTGAAGGTACCAGAGAGCTTCTCGTGTACAGCACTTAAGGTTTTGTGGTCAAGTTCTGACCCTATGTGAATGCCAAAACCCACTTATTTCAATCACGTATGTACTGCTGAGAATTTTTGTAGTGAAGTGGCAGATCCTTCTCTTTTCTCTTCCCCACCAAAGTATTCTTCCCTCCCACATTCATCCATCTATTCATGTACAACATTTTCATAATTTGTCTTCTCTTTTGTACTGGCTACATGAGGAGACAGACCACAGGTGGCTATTCTGTTAGCTGTGTGTGCAAGCAAAACATGGTTTATTGCTTTTTTATAAAATAAGGAAAAATAATGATTATTTAATTTCATTGGAAACAGGTTCAGTGGACTTTTATAGCTTGATTTATGGTTCTGATAAAAGGCTAGATCATTCAATTGATATTTTGGTCCTACAGAATTTGATTTTGGTTTGATTTTAAAG
Organism: Gallus gallus; assembly: GCF_016699485.2. NCBI lineage: Eukaryota > Metazoa > Chordata > Aves > Galliformes > Phasianidae > Gallus > Gallus gallus. Next base: position 7,553,113 of record NC_052538.1, on the reverse strand, counting down.
ATATAACAGATATCTGTTTCTTATAGGAACAATTCAAGTGTAAGTTAGACTCTGAGATCATTTAGGGAACTGAGAGTGGAAATGCGAATCTCCCATTTTGGCATCTGTTGAGAAATAAGTCTCAAAGAAATAGATAATATAGCTTGATATATGTTTATTTATGCATACTCCCATCAATCTATTTCATTTCTTTTTCCTCTAGTTCATTTGTGGTCGAACGGCAGCCCTGTATGCCAACACACCCCCAGAGGCCAATGGTTCTTAAAACGTTGATACAGTTCACTGTAAAATTAAGGTAAGGAAAGGAAGCCTGATATCAATTTCTCCCTTCGTATGCTGCACTTTACCCTAGGAGACCATTTCAGGATCCATAAAGTAAAGTATTACAACTTCTGTGTCAGAGTCAAGCAGAGACCCTTTTGACTCCAGGGAGAGCTTCCTCAAGCAAGGGTCTAAAAGCCACCAAACCTGTCGCTTGTAATAAGTGGCAATGAAGAGCAAACAGTGGAAGGAAGACAGGCAGACTGTGGCCAAAAGTCAGCACCTTCAGGAATCTATATTTATTGGATTCTTGGCTTAATGACTTTGCAAGCTAACAAGTAATGATTTATATCACACCAGGCAACATCAGAATACTCAGAGCCACTGTAGCACATTAGAAAGAGAAACATCTGCAGCTTGGGAGGTGTGTGATTGCTGTATCAGTGACACAAGTTATTTCTCTCCCGATAACTCCTTGCTTGAGTTTGTAAAATGAGGTGAGATCAGAGAGGATCTCGCATCTCATTTCCATCCAGCAGCAAAAAGAAGGCATAAAAACTGGGGGAGCAGGAGTGGAAAACGTACAGAAAAGAGAACACAGTGCAGTTAGATATACAAATCCATCTCAGATCTTTTCATTGTCTCTCCACCCACTCCACTCCCTCAAATACAAACTTGCAGGGAGGATAAACACTTGCCACTGGATAAACTCATCCTTCCCTTTGCGTATAGGACCCTGCAAATCCTGATGTAGTCCTGGATGATTAATCTGTTTTCAGATTATAATCATTTCAGATATGGTGATATGAAGCTAGTGGTTTCTAACAAATTTCTTTGCTATAGTATTTTTGTTTGTTTGCTTTTGTTTTTTGAATATTCACTTTTACATTTTCTGTTTTGAAGGCTGCTAATTAAATTGCCAGAGCTGAACTACCAGATCAGAGTGAAAGCAACTATTGACAAGTAAGAAACTTACAAGTGAAACTATTAGACAACTCTTTTCCTACAGAGACCATGCAGCTTTTTCAGTAGCTACCCTACCTGCTTTAGAATTTGCTTAAAGGGGGAAAGAAAACAATGAACAGTTGAAACATCAGAGTAATGCGGGTAATGACTCTCTCTACTGTGGAAAATCTCTTTGTACTTTAAAAGGAAGCTATTCTTAACTGATATTTTGAAATTGGAGACATATTTAACTTTTGTTTCAAGTCTTAAATAAAATTCAGCCTTAAATAGTGGCATCACAGAAAATTTTAAACCAAATTCTGTTGCATTTATGGGATAGTCACTTCCCTCTGTCTGTGCCAATAGTCCCAGCACTTTCAGTGCAGCTGCTCCAAACATTACATGCAATTTGTTTTTTGGAAAGCTGGTGCTGTAATTAGTAACTACAGCAGCTTACAGTGTTTTACTCTGCCTGACATCAAAGCTGTTACATAAGCTCCTCCTTCCTAACAGGTTCAGCACTCCATTATGCTCCCATTACTTCTTATAGCAACGATGAACCCCAGCTCCTACTGTTGGTTATAATTTCCTGCGCAAAAGGCATCTCAGAGCCTGCCTATGTTATACTAGATGCAGAGCCAACACTGTTGCACAAGTACATCTGTTTGAGTTGATTAGTCTTCCTAGCAAGATCATGATTTTCAGTACAATGCAACAGACCTGACCCCAGAGCAAGCTTGGTTACAGACAGGTGAGGGCCCCCTAGCATGGAAAACCACAAGGATATGGTTCCAAAATCAGCACAGCTGATCCAATTCCTCACTGCCCTCCATTCTCCTTTGCTCTGGCTGTCATGCTTCTATTAGCTCCCTACAAACCACTCTGCTCCTGACTACATGGGCACAGGTGTTGGGCCAAAAGAAGGAAGACAAACACCTGGTGGGTAAGCAGCAGGAGAGAAGACAGCTTCCTCCCAGAACCCATGTACATGTACCAACAATGTGCCAAGACCTGTCTACACAGGCTTCTATTGCCCCACAACACACTCATGCAAGCAATTAGCACAGCAGCTTTCAATTTCCATACGTCATTCCAACGGCAGAGGGAAAAGAAAAAGTTAGATATAATAACTGGACATCAGAAACTTCAGTTATTTTTTCCAAAAATTGCAGTGATATCAGTAACATACATTCAACAGATAAGGGAAAACATACTGTCTCAAAATACATTACTCAGAGCAAGCACAGCTTACCAATTTACTGATTCATTATCTGTTTCCTTTTCTACCCCTCTTCTATTTTAGGAATGTTTCAACAGTAAGGTAAGGAAATGAAATATGAGAGTCCTTCAGCTATCCAATATGCTTTCACTGGAGTACATAAGTGTAATGTTCTCCATAGCAATCGTAGATTTGTTCTGTGCGGGACACACGTGAAAGCCATGAACATGGATGAATCAGCAAATGGGAGCCTGTCAGTAGAATTCCGACATTTGGTAAGCTTGTCTGCTCTTTTCTTGCCATGCATCTTTGGCAAGGAAATAAGATACACTTTAAAAGCTACACAAGGAAAGCTGTACTGTTGTCAAATCTACACTCATTTTCTTCTCCCTTAAAGGACCACTTACTCCTACAACCCCTGAATCACACTCCGTACTGCTATAAAATGAGACTGTATTTTCACAGAAATTACAAAACAAACCCTACTTATTGCCAGAAAAAGAAACTAATCGTGCTGAATTATACAAACATTTTGTTTTTTAAAACAAAAGGAAAAAAAAAAGCCAACATCCAGGTGAAATACATAATTGAATGCTTTAGATCTGACTGAAACCAATGTCTGAGGTGAATGTCTTTTTGAGAGCCAACAGAAGTGCTTCTGTAGCTTGTCCAATGTCTTAGCAAGTCCTGCTTTCAAAGCAGACTCCCTCACCTACAGTATTTTTGGAGTTTAAAATATTTATCAAAAGGCCAGTCACGGAATGGACTTCTCAAGGCAGAGTTAGAGCCCTCATGGCAGTGTATTTGTATATTCAGAATAAATCCTCATTACACTAAGGGCATCATGGCTACAGCTGGCATTCTTTATGTACTCATCTGTAGTTTCTCTGCCACATAATTTCTGTTTTGCTTTATACAGCAGCCAAAAGAAATGAAATCAAGTGCTGGAAGCAAAGGAAATGAGGTTGGTGGATTTATTTTAGATGATAGTTTTGATTACTCTCCCAAGTATTGCAGGCTGGATTTTATTTAAATCCAACAGCAACTGTATGTAAGTAAATTAGATTTTGAAATATATATTCTCCTTATAAGTGTTGGACTCAATAATCATGTGATTGTATGAGCACAGTGAGAACCTTTCAGAAGTACTCAGAAACCTCAATTACATGCCTTGAGTTTATGTATTTAAACAGCTACAGTAAAAAGTAGTAAGTAATAATCTGAATGCACGCATTCCCCTGCATGGCCTTCTCTTTCATCAAAGAGTTACCTTTAGAAAAAAAAACAAAAACAAAAACAAAAAAAAACCAAACAAAAACAAAACAAACAAAAAAAACCGAAAAAAAAACCCCAAGCTTTTTGAGGACAATAAGTTTAAATGTGAGATCTGTTGGCCACGTTTACAGCTGACGTGGAGGTGTGACTGTACTTGCCTAAAAGAACTTAGCATGCCCAAACAGGGACCAAATTCCCTGACTGATTTTCGTCTGAATCCTGGTCTGGTATCCCCCTCGTGCGGTGTCGCCGCAGTATGACACGTCAGGCCGGGCAGCAGTCACCCGCAGCATCCCAATCATATAGGGCTGCGGGGGATTAGGAAGTTCAAGCTGTGACGTGGCTCACTGCTAGCTGATTTCCACCAGCGGGGCTCCTCCTTGGCCAAAGCACCGCCTGGAACCTTTAGAAGCATAAACGTTTGCTTAACAGCTGCTACAAAAATATTCACAATCTGTTTGTTAGACTTCCAAAATCTCAGGTTTTTCAAACCTATAATAGGGCAGAGAGAAGGGAAGTTTCCCAAACCTTTTCAGCTGGATTGATTCTACCTGTGTTAAAACATTTGAGCTGATTCAGTTAATGAGAATTTCACTTAAAAGCAGACAGGTCTAAGCTGGATTTTCCCTTTGTAAGGCAGCTGTACGATTCAGATGCCTGAGGATCTCCTGCAGCCTCAGCCTCAAGTGTATGCAGAACCTTTTGTTACAGCATCTGTACATGTCCTGAAGGAGGTGCTCTGGGGGAAAGAGAAGGCTGTGAGGCACTTTCCCCAGAAACACTCCTATTTACATTGACTCAAAGTGGAAGTACTTCAATTCAGGAATACAAATCTTCCCTTCTCTACTCTCTTTTCCTACTTGCTTTTGCTTTTTAAGGAAGTCTGGAAAAACAAACATGCAATGGGAAAAAAAAAAAAGCAGGAAAAAATGGCAAAAAGCTTTTTATATTTTCACTCATGGGGATGGAAATATCTATTTTTAAAGACGTTTCCCAAGGGGCAGAGATTTGGCTGTTTATGGAGCTCTGCTAGTTTGTAATCCAAACAAAATGTTACAACACAAGTTAATCAACTACGACAAACAGATTGTTTGTCAAGAAGTTTCTGCATGTACTTGAAAGAAAACAAAACTGTTCTCTAGGACAGGAGCCTACTTGTGCTTAAGGACATGGGTCCTGTAACTGCTTTTTTTGACCTGCTTGCTTTTTCTGTATTTGAAGTTTAACATCCGTATTTAGATTGGGGCTGTCAATCAGTAAAAAAACTTCAGGAAGAGTGGGAGACAATAGCACACACACAAAAATCTGTTATTTTGTGTGCAACAGCATGTTGTAAAGCAACATTTTTACACAAGTGGAAAGTAAAGTGTTGCTTTAAGAACGTCCAGGGTTGCTGGTTTTGTTTTGGTTTAAAAATCGTCAGAATAATATCTACCAGAGATCTGGATTAACCTAACAAAGGGTTTCCTTCCTTTTCTGCTCTGCTTAGAGATTAGATGTGTATTTTCTTGCAGCGTTGTATAATCTCAGCAGCTGGATTGCCCAGGTGGTGTTAAACGCCAAGCATACACTCACAGTTCATAATCTGCTTTTTCCCCTCAGGGTCCTCATATGGTGACTGAAGAGCTGCACTCCATCAGCTTTGAAACGCAGGTCTGCCTGTATGGACTGACAATCAATTTGGAAGTGAGTATATTCTGGACAGATTTTCTGTGACGAGAACAAACAGCATTTTCCAGTGGCTCACAAGGAACAAGCCTGTTGGGCCAGACCACAGGCCCATCTATCCTAGATGCTGTCTTCAGCAGTAACCATAAGCAGTTGCCAGATTTCCAGAACTGCACAGAAGGCTGCACAGATACCATGCAACATTCTTAGCCCTTCTATGCAGAAGCTGAAATACGGGCTGATCTAAAGACCATACACTCCATTTAAGCCAGTGACAAAAATAAATAAATAAATAAATAAATAATCTGTATCGTATGCACTAGAAGGAACATCTCTCCAATGAACATCATAAATTAACATATGAGATAATATCACGACAACAATTGCAAGCAATATGCTCAGGACATCCCTGCCTACCTAAAACAGACCATTAGAACCAATTTAGTCACCAATACTACCAGGACTCACTCTTTTGGTTGCAGAAAGTCATGCAGTCATTCTTCTTTACAACTTTCATGCAGCTAAAAGCTAAGTTTGCTGCCCAGGCCAACCTAACCCACAACCTGATTATCCTCCCAAAGCCTATTTTTCCCTTGAAACACAGGCTGGACAGCAGTTATCAACAGCTGGTCCTGCTCTGCTAGGCTAGAAGAGCCCAGGCTCAAGAGCAGTATTTGGAGGGGGCAGGAGACCAAGGAAGGGCTAAAAGTCAACAAATAATACATCACTGTCATTACCTCTGTGCTCATTTTTTTCCACCAGACAAGCTCTTTGCCTGTGGTGATGATTTCCAATGTCAGCCAGTTACCTAATGCATGGGCTTCTATTATTTGGTACAACCTGTCAACCAACGATCCTCAGGTAGGTCTTCAGTACGCAAATAGTGGCTTTCAGCATTCTCACACTCCTATTATTTGGTTGCCAAGTATATTCATTATAAAAAGGCTGTTTCCCCCTCTTAAACAGACCTTATTTTCTTCAAATGTGCAGTATCAACATCATACTTCTATGTTATTTGCTCCATCTTTTGTTCCCTGCCCAGATGCAAAACCATATGCCTCTTCGCCTTCGTTTCTTAGGCTAAAGTGTTAGCTCACAAACTAAGAAAAGGTGATTGACCTTCTTCACAACTGTCCCAGGTCAAATTTGTCTTTCTTGAATGTGGTTGATTAAAATCATACACAGCACAAAATAATTCCACAGGTGCAATTCAGAACCATTGATATGGTAGATAAATGGTTGGGTCTATAGGGTAATTAAATGGTAATTCCCCTCATTTTAGAGGAGCTAGTGCTTTGCATGGAGAAGACTGCAAGAGCCAGGTAGCACCGTCTAGTAGCTTTAATGTTAAGCAAAAGCAGAATCATTATTTTCCTGTCTCCTGCTGGCACAGCACAAATTTTAGATTCAATTGCTGTTACTGTGTTTGCAAATTGCAGAAGTGTCTGCATTTATTGGACAGGCATTAGGCATATTTTCACTGCCTTAACATACATCACTATCAGAAGCATAGCAAGGGATTTTATCATCCAAGATGTACACAGACTCCCACACTCTCCAGGAGCACCCTCCTGTAGGTTTGTCAGTAACCAGGGAGGAATCAAGGTATCTTTGTCCAAGTTGGTTCTACTCTTCATTCCACCACATCCCCTGCTTTGTTGTTTTTGTTTGTTTGTTTGTTTGTTTAGTTTGGAGGATTCTTTTTGTTATTCTTAAACACTTCTGGCCTCTGCTTAAGCACTTGCTGCTTTCTTTTAAAGCCTGGAGTGTTTTCCATAGTTGCTAATAGTCTAAACAAAGCATTCCTTCTGTTGCAGAATTTATCTTTCTTTAACAATCCCCCTGCTGCCACTCTAAGTCAGCTCTTAGAAGTACTGAGCTGGCAGTTCTCATCGTATGTTGGCCGTGGACTCAATTCTGAGCAACTCAACATGCTGGCAGAGAAACTTATGGGTAAGTTTCTACATGGGTAGAAACATGCAGATTTTATTTGTTCTGGGGCTCTTGTATTTGATATCAAAGGTAATGACTTTAAGCATGACCTTCACTTCCACCCTTGACTTCAAAAATACCATTGCGACATTGTTTTTCTTTAAAGAAAAGAACATGTCAGCTTATTCTTACCACAAAGTGATTCAAGTTGTGAATATCTAGGCTGCTAAGCTGAAGAAAGAAGGCATCAGAGTCACGTTCAACACTACTTTGTTTCCTTAGCAAGTAGTCATTATCTCCAGCATCAGCTATCAGAAGGAAGTCTTTTTGCTTGCTTATGGGATTTTGGCCTTTTTGGTGGCAGCATTGTGTTTTGTTTTGTTTTTAAAGTATCTGTTCTCTGGGGCATGTTTAGTCCTGGGATCCATCTTTTACTCACAACAGCATAGAAATGAAGCCCTGCATGGCTGCAAGTTCAGTGAGACAAGCAAAAGAATGCTTCAGTCTGACTGTCCTCCAGGAAGTAGAGGCTTTAGAGAAAGGCTGGCAGAATAAAAGAAAGCATTACCTGTTCCTGGAGAAGAAACAAGTATAAAATATACTGTGAGCCACAAAAAACTCCAAGCTGAGGGTGTAACAATACCTCTTACTGCCAGGCAAGAACTAAAGTGCCTGTCAAAGACTGGACAGAACCTTTACTTCTCACTGCTTTCAAAGCTGGGAAGCTAAGGCCAGTTTCCTTTAGTAAAGAGTGCCTTTTCTAATGGTTTCTTGGAGATTTGTTAGATAATGGAGTAGAAAGACACCATTGCTATTCAGTTAGAATTGTGATACGAGAAAAAAAGAAAACATCTGAAAACTTGGAAGCTCGAGATAGGGCGATGGCCAAGAGAAATAAAACTTGGAATGAAACTAAGACTGAGCACAGTGTTGCACCAACAAGGCCCCAGACAACTTTAGGCAAAGATTCCCCAGCAGCTGCTTCAGAAAGATACACAAAACTCATCTGCCAGCTGCATGCTCTCTCCATGTACACACCCCTTAGCAAATCCCTCAGTGCCTCTCCAAGCCTGGATGGGCTATGCTATTTTTCAGCTGTATGGGTGTGAAACAGTATCTCTTTCAGAACTTCAGAAAAACAGACTCACATCTTTCTATTTTACTTGTAGGGCAACAGGTCAGCTATAGTGACTACCAGCTCTCCTGGGCAAAGTTCTGCAAGGTACGGTTCTGAAAGTAAAAACACAGACTCATCTTTAACATCTACACATATAACTCTGTCCCACCGATGTCAGTGATGAGATTCTCACTTGTCACATGGGGGTCTTGTAGCCCAGCACAACCAAATGAAGTCTAAAAGCTTTATAATGTAAATAGTATTTCCTGAAATTTAAAGCTTATCTAAGAGATCTATTTAGCTACATTTATACAGGTACCAGAAACAGTTATTATCATCAAGTATGTCCTATATATTTCTGTGAATCATAGAATCATGTTGGTATCTAGGCATCTAAGGTCATCAGGTGCTACCGAATAATCAATATAGATTATGCTATCAATGCACAGAATGTTTTTCATGAAGCATACAGCATGTTTTTTCTATATGCTCAGTTATCACCTAAATTATTTCAAGTCCATCTACATATTCAGTAACATTGATTGGAAATAACAGTGCTAAAGAAAGAAGAGTAAATGCTTTTTGTTCACACTATAATAGTAGAACACAGAACATTGAAAGTAAGTTTGAACTCTCAAAATGTATTTTCCTAATGAGAAAACTTTGAACATGATTTTTTCTTTAAAAAAAAGGGAGTTGCAATGCGTATCTTTAAAGAAAAAAAAATCATGGTTTTTACATTAGGCTTAAGCAGATCTGTTACTGAAAGCAGCAATTCCAGTCTGTTATTTCAACAGACACTAGATTATTCTTCAGGAATTGAGCTAACTATATCATGTGGATGTGGTGTAACAACATTCTCATCATGTTCTTCTTTTACATGTATTTCCCATTAGGAACATTTACCTGGAAAGTCTTTTACCTTTTGGGTTTGGCTTGAAGCTATACTGGACTTAATTAAAAAGCACATTCTTCCTCTCTGGATTGATGGGTGAGCAAGAAGTAACAACAACCATATATTGACCTCTCTCTGCATTATCCTTTTTTTTTAACCAGCTAAATAGAACAGAACTTGCAAAGAGTCGAACACTTCTGTCTCTTTCTCCCCATTTATGATTTTGCAAACTCTTGGAAAAAAGGGAACACCTCTGAATCTATTAGAAATGCAGAACTAATCCATAATTTTTGTAAAGTAAAACCATGATTTCCTATTATACTCCAGGTACGTAATGGGATTTGTAAGCAAAGAGAAGGAACGAATTTTGCTCAAAGACAAGACACCAGGAACATTTTTATTAAGGTTTAGTGAAAGCAATCTGGGTGGAATTACCTTTACTTGGGTGGATCAGTTAGAAAATGGTAAGTGCAATTACAAAAAATAATAACATAGAGCTGAAACCCTTTGGTACAGTTGTAGCCACAGTTGGTTGAGGTTTTTTGTTGTTCAAAAAGTGAAGTTCACGTGTATCATGTGTTAGTTTGGTTTGGGGTGAGAAACACAAACCAAAGCTCTGCAAGTCTTCCTCTCAGTTCTTTATACTAACATAAATAGGCTCATTAGGGGGATGTACCTGCTTTCTGCAGGCTTTACGTTTGTTCCCACATGTGGAGGAAGAATGCCTTGAAAGATACTAACATTGGTACCAAAGGTAAAACCCATACCAGTGTAAACTTAAAAGACAAGCAAAAAGCATTCCAAGTAGAGATGTTGACCTAGCAGCTATCAGCAGCTCCTTGCCCTTGTGTTTTTACAGGAGAAGTAACATTCCATTCGGTGGAACCCTACAACAAAGGCCGCTTAGCTGCACTGCCCTTTGCTGACATACTGCGAGATTACAAAGTTATCATGGCAGACAACGTTCCTGAAAACCCTCTGAAGTATCTGTACCCAGACATTCCCAAAGACAAGGCCTTTGGCAAACACTACAGCTGTCAGCCGAATGAAGGTTGGGCTCTGTTTCTGTACTTACTCCTTCTGGAAAATAGCTTCAAGGCCAAGAGGCAACTCAAGGAATTTGGGGAGAGGAAGAAGGGAACTGATCATGATGCCTCCTTTAATCAGCATTTTCATGAGAAATGTTTGATATGTGTCTGTCATGTAGACAGCTTCAGTTTACAAATAGAGCCACAGTCTTAGAGGTTACATTAGAAGCTACAACAATATTTAATAGAAGCTAAGAAGTAGATCTTGAGTTTGAACGAATCAAAGTAATTGGATTTTTTTCCTGACCAACACATTGCAAAATTCAGTACACAGATGTTCAAAGGAGATGAAAAGTCATCCTGCTTTTCAGCTTCATAATTGGGTAAAACTGTAGCAAGTTGTCTCTTTAATTTCAAAGAATTCTGTATTTTCTGAGCAGCTTGGAAGGCCTGCTTTCATTTCACAATGAGGCAGCAGTTACCCTTGGTAACTACACTGGGAAATACAGCTAGATAGATTAGCTCCAAAAGGCTAGATAAGATTAGTTCCAAATGTGCTTGCTCTTTTCTGAGTTACAAGTCAAGCCATTTTTAGATCAAGCTTGCACCCCGTCAAAAAGAAAAAAACAAAAATCTGATTTTTCTAGATAATGCACATCATTCTGAGCTTTCTTTATAAAGGAATACAAGGCCATTTGGATTCAAATCCCTACACTTCTTAAAGATACTTTGAGGCAGCAAATGCTTTTGTTCTTCATTTTAATTCAGTGGACTTTGCCTAATGCTTGAGTCCTCTAAAGATTATGTACCTGTTTAATTTCAAGCAAAAGACGTATCTGAAACTGTGATAGGACAGGGTTCCATGCAAGCATTTGCAGAACTGAAATCCAGAGGTTCAGAAGTACAAAGTTTTGGAGTTCTAGCACAGACCTCTCTCTTCAAAGCCTTAACAAGACCTCTTCTATCAGCTGTTGTGCTGTACCTCAAGATGGTGATGTAGGTATTTCCAATGGGGAAGCACAGTCATTTCTGTGACTAAGACCTGAACCCGGACACTGACCTCAGGAATTCCCCCCATTTTATGGCTGCTTATTTAATCACAGATGTTTCTCATTTAAGATATTATGGTCTGCAGCATAATCAATTTCAAACAAATGATAAAATTAATGGGCATTACTTAATTTCTCTAATATTGTTTTTTTTTTAGTCTCAAAACCCTCAGACGGAGGAGTCAAAGGTTATGTTCCTTCTGTATTTATCCCAGTCTCCAAAATGTGAGTAACCTTACAGATATATTACACTCTGAATTTCATTACATTTACCTACTGTTTCTAACTTTTCCCCGCCTCTCTTCCCCATTCAGATATTTTGGAACAGCAACGTATCTGGCTTTTTGGTTTGGCCAAAGACTGCTAAAAACAAAAAAAGGGAAGCAAAGAACGTCACTGGACGTGCTTCTCTCCTACATGTGGCAAAACATTTGTCAAAACTGAATGCAGGCTTTATGGTACTTTGGTCATTTTTCACTGTTCCTTTTTTCAGCAGTTGATATTACAGAGTCAGGCTTAACCTCTGTCTTTCTTTAGACCTATTCCCTGCATTTTTAAACACATAGTCATTGGCATATGCTCACAGGGCCACCAGCAAGCCTGAATATAAGCTTACCTAACTTAATTAAGCACTCAAAAGGAGTCATTCACTGTAGTCCCCAGCAATCCCCCATGAAGTTGGAGCAATGTAGGTTACTTTTAATATCATTTTTCTTCTTTTTTTTAAAGCTTAAATGATTCTACAGACCCACATTCTCCATCAGATCTTCTTCCAATGTCTCCAAGTGTTTATGCTGTGCTGAGAGAGCATCTGAGTCCCACAGCCATCGAAACTGCTGTACGTTGTAAACTCTTCCACTGATAAGTTAACACTTGGCAAACAGCACATGCAACACAAATGCTGGTTACAGAAAGGCCACTCGTACCATTATCAAAATACTAGCTCACCCATCACTTGCTGTATTACATTCTGAAATGGTGGTGCAGATATTTCCTACCCTAACCCAGACAAGATGCTGCAGCATACTTGGATGTGCTGTCTGATATGAAGCTGTCTTACTTCCTGGCCAGTGAGCCATGGGCATTCAAACCCAATACGAAATGTGTTCTCATTTTTTTCAATACATGAAGATAGTTCTGACCTTCTAAATTGCATTTGTGAGCTACACATGCTAGCTGGCATTTCCCTGTTTTAGCAGTGAAAAGAATTGTTGGCTTCACTTTTATCATCAGACTCCAAATATTTTTAGGGTTGTTTTTTTTTTTTTAAGCACATGCAATACTTCTTAATCCAGCTTTGCCCAGAGCTTGGGAGGGTCAAATAGAATCATTTTGCAGATTTAAGGGTACTAGAGAAGTGGTTCACTGCTGCTAGATGGGAGGTGGATTGCTGGAGGCCCTTTCTAGAAACATGTTCAAGTTCTGCTAGAAATTAGGGGAGAAAAGAGTTTTGAAAGGGTTTCATTGTTGTTGTTTGTTTGGGCTTGGTTTTCTATTTTTTGTTTGATTGTTTCATTGTTTTTGTTGTTAATTTCCATTTTCCAATCCATTAACCCTGCTCAATGAGAAAGGAGGAAATACTGAGTTTATTATCCCAAATTCACACAACATTATCTACCCAGGTGAACAGGTGGTGCTGTACTGAAGTACAGTAAGCAAAGTTGTTATTGTTAAAGCAACAAATCTTCTCCATGAGGTGTCACCAAAAGAGCACTGTGGAATGCAGAGAACAAGAGTGAAACCTGCAGCAGAACAGAATATCCTACTCAGTAACAGTTTTAGCAGCCTTGTTCAACTCTTTTCCACTCCTCTACTCACTGCAAAAGCAAGATTCCAACACGAGCCTTTCTGTCCAAATCCATAGCCTACAAGAACCACAAAAATTCATATAAAGGATACATCATTTATGGGGGGGGGGGGGGGGGGGGGATTTTTCCTACACTGTTTTCCAAAGAGCAGAACTAGATTTTGTAAAGAACTGGAAAAGACATTTTAAGAGTCTTAAGAGTTGTCAAGATGAGACTTCAGCTACCTTGAGGTTGGATGTGCAACTCTTCTTGAATGAGCAGCAGTGACTGCCCTGAGACTGATCTTTTCTTCTTTTTTCCTTCTAGCTGAGTTCTCCTTACTCAACTGACTGAAGTTCACATACTGGAAAAATAAGCAATTACATGGATGCTGCATAGGTTAGAAGCATAATAAATATCTTCTCTGCCATCTCTGTAAATCATTATTTCCTGGAAACTATTATCATGCTATTCTTGGGCCTCCTTCTGTTTTCCATTCCCCAAAAAACAAGCATTTTCTCCCTAGAGGTTACACGTAGCCACCCAGGACTACTGCCCACATTGATAAAAGCCCAAATCCATCTCCACTTGCAGGTCATTTGATTCCAGCGGGGTCCAGTAGGTATGAATTTCCATCTGCGGAATTACTGACCTTAGAATTGTTGTAAATACAACAGTATAAGAACAGATTTTTTTTTTTTTTTTGCTTTTGATAACAGCATGTAAGGACAACTCAAGACTTTAAGGTGCTCAAGGAAATCAGTTTTTATTACATTAAAAAGTTTGCTTAATCATCTCTTAATATACCCTCAGTTCAGCTTCCATTTTAAAGTGAAGACTCTCATCCCTACAAGTTCAATTACATCCAGGGTTTATTTTTTCCCCAAGATGAACTACCTCAAGCACAGACTGTCACCACAGCAGAAGTTCTGAGAGAGAGGAAGGCAACGCTAGTGAAAGTTGGGATACTATCTGGTGAATGCAGGCTGGGAAGAAGAGTTTCTAAAAACAATTACTCAAAAGCGATAGCATTTGCTGACCATGGAACAATCAGCGATACATAACAATGTTACATGCCTATTGGAGACTCATTTCATGAGCAGGATAATTGGTTTTACGCTGCCTTTGAAAAATGTTTCATTTTGCTTATTTTGGCATAGATTAATTCATTTGTTTGTTTTTCCCAGTTTACCCCTCAACATTCCATTTGTTCTGTTAATAGAACAATAAAATGGCAGTTCCGGGGCCATTGTCTTTCACATGTGCAGCCTCATTCAGATTTAACTCGTGCAAAATAAATGGCTAATGCATACCAAGTTCTTAGAACACACAAACACTCAGGAAGAGCTTGAGGTGCAGATGCTGAAGTGCAAATAATACAGACATTTAGGACGAAAACAACCCCCTTGCATCAGTCAGACCTAGATTTCAGTTTCATTTCTCTTCTTCACCCCCCCCCCCCCCCACCCGTACCATTGACGTTAGTGAGCAACATCTCTGTTAGAATGGAGAGAGATTATTTTTGGGTGTTGCTGAAATATCAGATTAGGTATTAAATGACCAAACACATCTCTGTAGTTGATCAGTCTCAAAGCTATCTGCAGAATCATATTTCTTCTCGCAAAGCATCATGTAGAAATTATTTTCCTAAACAATGACTATTGTGTATATATGTCTGATAACAACTGTAATTTATATGACCAGTATGAATAAAAACAGTTTTTGGCTTAAGGTTGGGCTTTTGTGGAATTCTTCAAGATAAAATAGAGACCTGCGTCATCTATCATCTATGTTGGAAAAGACCTTAAAGACCACTTCTTTTGGTTGAGCACAAGTCCAAACTTCAGCAACACAGACTTCAACAGCAGCAAATAAAACTTCACCTCACACTGTATGTTTTGTCATTCTGACCTGTTTTCACCATCTTAATACAAACAAAATGGATTCTGCCCATATAAAGGTCATGAGAAGTGCAGTTAAAAAAAACAGGGGTGCAGATATGGCATGTGAATCAGTCTTCCTCTCTTTCCTTTCTGCTCCCTGCACAATTCAATTATTTTTCTTGTGTGGCTGAATAGGATTGCGGATCAGGTTTTGGTATTAGTTTTCTTTGTTGGTTTAATTGGAAGGCATACTACTTCAGCTCTGTTCGCTACTTTGAAGAGACAAAAGTTATTTTCTTTAAAATAAATGTATACTGGCCAAGTCTCCCCCCCCCCCCCCCCCCCACCTCCCTGGCAAAAAAAAAAATCCAAAAAAAAAAAACCAAACAAACAAAAAACTCACAACACACCAATGAGAATATTGTCCTTGTATAAGATGAGGGTTCAGAGGAAGGAAGTAAAACATGAAAAAAAAAAAAGAGAAAAGCACATCAAAAGGGACACTCTCACATGCTGCTAGAAGAGATGACATCTGCTCTCCAGTACTTTTACTAACAGCACTTGCACTTTCTCTGGGTTTTGCAGCTGCAAAGTCAAAAATAAGAGAAAAAAAAAATCCAACAGAACCGTGCTGTGCTTCCTGTCCTGCCCTACTACCATCAGGTTTCAAATTAAATATAAAAATCTATTTGTTACCATTTTCCTATTAGTTTTATTTATAAAGCACCCACACTCATACCAGTACTCAGGGCTTCTAGACAAAAGCTTATTTACACATTTCTTCCATCAGCTAAGAGTTTCCTCTGTTTGAGGAGAGTGGGAGATACAAACTAAAACCAAAAAGGACCCAAGCATCCCCCATTAAGTTTATATTCTTTACTGACTGTTCACACAGCAGATGGGAACAAACAAGACCCTACATGTCCTAACAAGCCAGTCAGTTGCAATAAAGACAAAACACGAGACAAGGAAACTTCTGTATCAAGAGATATTTGCAGGGATGAAAACTCTGAGCTGGCCAAATGCCAGGAACAATTAAAACACTCAGCTGCCTGCTGTTTGTAAGCAGTCCAGCAAGTTTGTCTGTTGGATGGAAATCTTGATTATAGTTCATAAACTAACAGCCAGAGATGTGGTTGTAAAATCTTTCAATGTATTTCTTGAACGCAGGCGGCACAGGGAGCAGAGACAAAGGCCACACTTGGGGATTTCCATGCCAGCCTTGCTCTCCATGGCCCAGCCAGGACTCCCACCCCACCTATGGTGCTGCAGTTCGTGCAGCCAGGACTGAACACCATGAGGTTTCCTCACTGCAAGCACTTGCCACTGTGACTCCCATCTACAAGAAGGGTCAGAAGAAGGATCCAGAAAATTACAGGCCTATCAGCCTGACCTCAAAACTGGGGAAGGCCATGGAAGAGATCATATTGAGTGGAATCATGTCAACTGTGTAGGATAACCAGGGGATCAGACCAGGCCAGCATGAGTTCATAACAAGCAGATCTTGCCTGAGCAGCCTCATCTCCTCCTATGATTGAGTGACCCACCTGGTGGTGGAGGGAAAGGCTGTTGACATAGTCTACCTAGACTTCAGCAAAGCCTTTTACACTGTCTCCCGCAGCATTCTCCTGGAGAAGCTGGCAGCCTGGACAGGCGTACTCTCCACTGGATAAAATCTGGCTGGAGGACTGGGCCCAGAGAACAGTGGTGAGTGGGGTTAAGTCTAGCAGGTGACCACTGGTCACAAGTGTGTTCCTCAGGGGGTCAGTACTGGGCCATCATCCTCAGTAAGTTCACAGGTGACTGAGTTGGGAGGAAGTCTTGATCTGCCTGAGGGTAGGAAGGCCCTACAGAGTGATCTGGATAGGTTGGATCACTGGGCTGAGGCCAATGAGTTTTAACAAGCCCAAGTGCTAAAATCCTGCATTTCAGTTACAAACTGTTAGTTAGTGGACAACCAGGTGAATACAAGCCAGCAGTGTGTTCAATGGGCCAAAAAGGCCAATGGCATCTTGGTTTGTATCAAAGGCTGTGCAACCAGGAGGAGCAGGCAGGTGATCATCCCTCTGTGTGTGGCACTGTAGAGGTTGCACTCAAGTTCAGTTTTGGGCCTCACTACAAGAAAGACACTGAGGCCCCAGAAAGTATTCTGACCAAGGGCAACAAAGCTCTGAAGGGTGTGAAGCACAACTGTGATGGGGAGCAGCTGAGGGAGCTGGGGTTGTTCAGACTGCATGAGGCTCAGGGAACACCATACTGCTCCCTGCAACTGCTGATAGGAGGCTGTAGCACAGTGGGGTCGGCCTCTTCTCCCTTGTAACAGCCAAGAAAGTTGTGCCAAGAAAGGCTTAGGTTGGGTGTGAGGAAAAACTTCTCAGAAAGAGCAGTGAAGCACTGGCACAGGCTGCCCAGGAAGGTGGTGGAGTCACCGTCCCTGGAGGCGCTCAAGAGCTGTGCAGTCGTGGCACTGAGGGACACAGGTTAGTAGGCACGATGGTGATAAGCTGACGGTTATACTAGCTGAACAAAGTGGTCTTTGCAACCCTGGCTCTGTGGGAAGGTTCCACCCCCCGCAGACAGGACACAGACTGTGGCGGGGCGGGGACAGCGCCAAAGCTTTCGGTTTCGCCTTCCCGCCAACCAGCCCTTTCTGGGCGCCAGCAGCCTTTCCCCGAAGTCACGTGGTGCAGCGCTTCCTACCGAGCCCCGCCACCGCGCCTGCGCACTGTACCGCACCACGTCCCTCCACGGCCGTCTGCAGCTGGCCAGGCGGAGGCGGGGCGGCAGCGCTGAGGGAGCCGAGTAAGCAGGGTCAGCCTGCACTGCGCAGCCTGGGACTGGGAGAACAGCGGCCCTGCCTCGCGGACGGCTCGCGTGCTTGTGTCTCGCCTATTTTACTTCGTTACACACTGCTTCTCGAACACACCGCGTTCTGACGCGCACTTTTACGCTTCTCCCCTCTCTCCCTAGTGCTACAGGCCACGCGGCCTTTCCCTGATACCTGAAACCCCCGCGTACCCACGCAACCGCACAGCTCTAGGAGCAACGCTGCTCGCGACCCTCTCCTCCCTCACGCGGAAGGAAGAGAGCAGGGGGAGGAGCGCCAGGCAGTGCCGCGTGCGCCCATTGGTCCAGGCGGCGTGGGCCGGGCTCCCATTGGCCCCGCGGCGAGTCCCCATGGCCGCGTCCGTGCGGGTATTTCTGGGCGCTGGCAAGAAGCGCGAGCGGAGCGGTGGGGCTGTTTGTTCCAGCGGGTGAGTGCGGGCAGCGCGCGGGGATGGGCGGTGTCAGGGCATGCTTTAATCTCATCTCCATCACGGTCAGCGGCGACCCTTGAACTGGCCTTGTGCTCCTGCTGCGGGGAGCTGCTGTGCTGTGATGGCAGTCACTGCGCAGTACGGCTTGTCTTAGTCCTATCGCTCCACTTTAGGCAGCCTGCGTTTGCTGCACAGAGCGCGACCTTAGAAGTCAGGGAGTTTAAAGGAAAGTGCAACCTAGGGAGGGTAGGAGAAGGCTTCGGGGTAACCTGAAAGCAGCCCGGCAGCATCTGAAAGGCTGTGCAAAGGAAGGAGACAAGCTCTTTAGCAGGGTCTGTTGTGACAGGGCAAGGGGAAAGGCTTCAAACTAAAAGAGGGGAGATTCAGACTGAATATAAGGAAGCAAAACTGCTTCTTATGGATTCTCAACAATACCAGACAAAGTATTCAACAGGTAGGCCAATAGTCATATACAGAAAGAAGAGTCAGACTGACCCAGCTGGTGAAGGGGCTCTCTGGCAATACAGTACTCCCCCATGAAGCAGCCCAGGTCCAAAAGATGCTCCCCTTTCCCTGGCTGGCCTTTAAATGAGCCATGGGTGGCTCCACTCTTAGCTCACCCTTCTTGTCAGCTGGGGAGCACAGGTGCAAACAATTTGTGCTCCCTGGGCCAGACACAGCCCTTCACCAGGTGCTCCATCACCCCTTCAAGCCCTGACCTAACTGCTCCCCTAAAGGAGCGTGTTCAGAGGAAAAAAATGCAACTTCTCATAGGAAAGAGTGATTTAAGTTTTGACTGACTTCTATCAATGCACCTAGTGTGAGGACAGTCTTAATTTGCAATTTTCGTAATTAAAAGCGGCACAGAAGAAGTTGAACGATTGTTAGCTTATTCCATTTCATCTACAAACAAAACATGCTTCTGTTTGCTAGAACACTTTTCCTTCAATTTTACTATGACCTTCAATTTTACTATTTTAATGAAAACTTGGAATGAGTGCCTTTTCACCAGCTCAGCTCCAATATTAACCTCAGCATTTACATTAATGCTGCTTTTATTCCCCACTTCCCAGGATGACTCAGTGGTACCAGCTACAGCAACTTGACTCCAAGTTTTTGGAGCAAGTTCACCAGCTGTACGATGACAGCTTTCCTATGGAAATCAGGCAGTACTTGGCACAGTGGCTGGAAAACCAGGATTGGTAAGCATAGAAATTGACCTTTGGGTTATATGATAATAAACACTGGTACACGGAGAGTGACAGATGGCAGAAAAGTACTGGGGAAGCAAGCTGCTAGGGACGTAGGGACACCTTTGCTTGTAGGACACTTTGTTAGTTGTGCAGCTACCAGTCTTGAGGAGGGGTGGGAATCTAGCCTATGCAGGTGGACTTGACATTTAGAGTAACAAGTACACCATTTAATGTTTTCCTTGGTTAACATCAAACAAAAGCAGCTATTTTAAGGCAGTCAGTTTCCCTGGCACCCCAGGCTCTCACCGTTCAAAAACTTGGAACTGTTTTCCAAAATTTCTGTGGAGTGTTGTTTAGCACTGTACGATGTGCGTATGTATCAGGGACACTTCTAGCTTCCTGATGTGCATGGAATGGGTCAATGATGTTACACAAAATGTGGCAAGAGTGGCACAGAAGAATAGCAACAGTTCTCTATCAAGAAAAGTGAAGCAGAAGGTAAGAGAATGAAACTAACGTGTTCGAAAGCAGTTCTTTCTGCTCGCATATATTACAGCTGGAGCTGGGATTAATAAAACATTCTCTGTAGTGCATTTTAAGTGCTGGCTGAAAGTATTTAACACAAGCATACTTTGAATTTATTCTAGGGAACACGCAGCCAACAACGTATCTTTTGCTACAGTGCTATTCCATGACCTGCTGTCACAGCTTGATGATCAATTTAGCCGATTTTTGATAGAAAACAACTTTTTGCTGCAACACAACATAAGGAAAAGCAAACGTAATCTTCAGGTATGCCCGGGTATATGTTTAAATACCTCCAGTACTGCAGTTGGATGTACCTGAGCAGGATACTCTGCCATGAGGGATTTTCCAGAGTGTATTGAGAACTCTAATTTTAAAAGTCAGAATTCAAACGTTACTGCATTTTTATTTTTGTTTTAAGTTGGCTGCAGTTACGAAGTTAGTTTCATTAAAAGTACAGTTATGGTTTCTGAGAACTCAAGAAACAGAAGTTGTGGTTTGTAAGGTGTTTACTGCATGTATTTGGAGTACCTATAGGAATGCAGTTTTGTTTGCCTCATCCCTTCCCCGAGCAGTTTCTTCAGTGTCTTGCTAAGTCTCTGATGTGAAAGAAACACAGGAGAATAAGTCCTTACATATAGCTACAGAATCACAATAAATAGCAAAGAATCTCACTTCTGTACATTATATTATACTGGCAAAGAAAAGGACAAGCAATGGGTAGTGAATGGCACTGCAAAATGTATTTGTAGACTTTATTACTTCCCTTGTCTGTGTGTTCCCAAGCGGCAGCAAACATCCCTCCCTTATCTTCCTGAGCAAGAACTGTACCTGTCAAACTAGAGCCTGTCATCAAAACTGTAGCTATACCTCCAAGGTGTGGAAGCGTAGCTTTCAAGGGAGGGCAAGCTATGTCCAGGACTACAATGTACTATCTGCCTTCTTCCAGTAACATCTCCAGCCCTCTCTCATTGTTATGTGACAAGTCCCATCAACTTTTGTACCCTAACTAAAGAAAGAAAAATAGCAGGCAGAGAAATTGCTTCTTAGAGGTGGTTGCAGTCCTTGTAGTCTTGAAGCAAGATACAACTCAGGCTTCACTAGATGCGTTATTCTTGCTAATTGCTTTAATGAAATACAAGAGATTACACATATAAAGTTTAACAATAGCCCATGTCTAATGCCAGGATAACTTCCAAGAAGACCCGATACACATGGCAATGATAATTCACAACTGTCTGAAAGAGGAGAGAAAAATTTTGAACAGTGCACAATTGTCTAATCAGGTAAGTTAGTCTTGAAATGTCCTCTGCGTTTGTGTCTACCTTTCCTATTACTTGGGATACCAGCTGGTTTGAGTAGCATGAGCTATTCAGAAGGGGAAAGGGCCAGAAAGTAATCTTGATTTTTTTTTTGAGTAATGTGAACAACTGGTTTTAATTCTTAGTATGGCCTAACGTGCTCATCAGATCTCATTACATTTTAATAAATAGTGTTTGCTTTACTTCTCCAACAAGATTTCAGCTTCCTTCCTTTTCCATTTTACTCCTGATTTACTCTTTATTGACGAGTTGAGCTGTAATGGGTCTCTGGACTGACTCACAAAGTGGTGCTATTCTTCCTTCCCAGCTACGCTCAATATTTATGTATGTATTTTAAACTGAACCACTGAACCATAGGCAAAGGATGTTCTTCTCCTCATCAATTCTTTGGCAGTGCATCTGTTTGGGTTTTCCTTTCCAAGAACTGTGTTGCAATAAAGAAATCCGCAGTTAGGAAAGCTATGTAAACTACATAGCTCAATCCAATCTACTAATGTAACTGTAACTGACTGAGCACATTACATTCTGAGACAGAAATTCTTCCCTTTACAGCAAATTTTTGATAGTGTTATAGAGAGAACTAAGAGCACTGGAGCTTAGGCTTTCAACTATCCTCCTAATGCAGCTGTGTCCAAAATAGCTCTTTTAAATATGTAACTCTGGCAAAGCCATTCCCAGATACTTTCCTCATAGCTGAAGTGCAGCTGGCAGTTTCTGTACTGGCTTATGACATGAAGCACCCAAAACTTCCTTTTCAGCATTCCAGATGTTTCTATTAATAATAATTTAAAAAAAGGAAATAAATCTTCTTCCACATATTGTTGGCGCTACATGATACGCCATGCCCTACCCTCTGATTTCTTGTAAATTATTTCCATAAAGCAAGCAAACTTATAAGCACCATAAAAACAAAAGAGAGACTCCTGTGTTAGACAATACTCAGATTGCCATCATGGTCCCACTTAAACTTACGCTGGGAACCTTTGCCTGCTTGTAAGTTGCCTGCAATGGCAAAACAGTGTATTTCTAATTCTTACAGTAGTTAAACGGGGAACAAAAATCCTGTCTTTGAAATTACTGCAACTCTCCCTGAGAGAAGTCATGCTATGAGCTTCTGAAATGAATCCTTCCAGTACTGAGATCTGAAGTTTGCCTTAATGCCCTGTAGGAAACTGCATACTGCATTACCCTGTATGCCAGCCTATCTTGTTCTTGTGCCTCACACTTTCCTCCCCAGAGCCTGACTGGATGACTCAGACAGTTAAAGGAGATGTGATCCAGCCTTCAGTGTTGCTGTTTTCCTGGAATATATTTAGAAAATGCATGAAGATAAGCAAATAAAACAAAAAGGATTTGTGCAGAGAAGTTTTTTTTATAGCTTTTTATTACTATGACATAACATGCAGCATCTCCATGTGAAAGATGTTTCTTCACCCTTGCTTTTTCTTCACAAAGTCACTTTTACAAAAGAGTGCTATGATTTATCAGAACAAGTAAAACCTCAACAAGGCTGTTTGTCAACAAAAGCCACCAACTGACATTAATTAAGAAGTATTTACTGTTAGTTGAGTCTTGTTTGACTTCTGATTTTGTTCTGCTTGCCTTCCTCAGATGGAAGTGGGAGGTGTACAGAACACCATGACTGGGATGCTGGATAAACAGAAGGAGCTTGATGCAAAAGTTAAGGCTGTAAAAAACAGTGTTACAGTGAGTATAGTATGATTCCAGCTCTATTTGTAGTAGTGCTTATTGAATCATAAATGTCAAAGAGTTTTCCATATATGAAGTATTCTTTAAATAACAAGTATAAATTAGGCTATTGTTTGGTTTTCTACTCTATTATCAGTCACTGGTACATAGTAAGTCAGTACTTGTCAATAGCACTGCTATACAGATTGAGATTTGGCTATTGTGGCAATATCAAATTTCTCGTGCTTAAATTATAGTAATAAAAACATTATATCTATATGGAATACTATGCAACCAAGGAAAAATTCTTTAGAAGATTATCGTCTGACATTTCCTTGTTATCTATAGAGTTTTTTTTTTTCTCCTGTTAACATATCGGTGCTTATTGCCTTAATAAATACCATCCTAAGAGTAAGCTATTTTCAGTGCAATACTCAAGAGTTTGTGAAGAGTTGAAGATGCCGTATGCTGTCCCAGATGGTAGCCTAGGTTCTTCTAAGTTCTCTCAGCTGGTATGGCCAGGCACTGAGGGCTTTCTGAGTTTTATCATGGACAGATTTTTATTTGCTTAAATGAGAGAGGGAAGGTAACTAGATAGTGGTTAACTTTAGAAATATTTCCTGCTAGGGAATTCCAGGAAAAGACATTCGTGAGTGTGTTTGTTGGCAGGCAGATCCTGGTCAGACATAGTCTTGCATAATGTGAAATTGAGTAATTGTTCCATCTTCATTCATGCTTTATAGGATGTAGAACAAGACATCAAGACATTAGAGGATGTGCAAGACGAATATGACTTTAAACATAAAACCTTCCAGAATAGAGGTAATTTACTGAGGACATACCTTATTGTGTGCAGTTCATAAGATAGAGTTTATTCTTATGTCAGGAAACTAAGTTTTATATGCAAACTTACCCTCCTCCATTAGTTCTGCTTTATACTGAAACCTGAATCCCCCAAAATAGATTTTCTTTGTCTGTTCTTACAAGAGTTTTTTTTTTTGCTAATGCAGTGTTCTTTTGTCCTCTACACTCACTTCTAGACGTAGCAAACCGTATAGACTCTGACTACACTGGGTTCATTTTGTATATATGGCTGTTTTTTTCCCCCCACTATTTTGTTTCAAAAAAAGCTTTATTTTCCAACACAAATTTACAGTTGATGAGCCCTCAGAGGAGGGTTGTGGTTGGAAAATGGAGCATCAAGCCCATCTTTGTACTTCATGGCAGGCACCATTTCCATAAGGCACATGGGTGCTTCTAACTTAAGGTCAGTGGGCAGTTGAAATGGTAGCTGGGGGCACTGCATGGGAGCTATCAGCCTGGGTTTTCCTCACCCCTTCTTTTCTGTACTCACAAGACCATGTCCTGCTGCAGTTTTCCAATCTCAGATTCACAATTTAGACTTATTTTACAGAGTATGAGCCCAATGGTGCATCACAAGAGGAATGTAAGAAAGAGCAGATGAATCTCCAAAAGATGTTTTTCTTACTTGACATCAAGAGAAAGGTAACACCTTAGTTTTCTTTCAGAAGGCAGCAGCACTTGGTTTTCAGCACTTTCACTGGAATGACATGTCATTCCTATTTAAAAAATAAACAAAAAACTCTGCTCACATTTGAAGGAACATTTTGTTCTTCCCATCCTTAATGGAAATCTAGAATATTGCTGAGCAGTAATATTTCTCTTCTAGCTGCCTTTATGAAACTTGATCAGGTACATCTCAGAGAACAACAAGAGGAAAATGTAGTATTGATAATCAGGTTTTTAAGGGGGGAAAAAGCAATCAAAGAGTTTGCTTAACTAAAATATAGCTGCAGACTTACTCATTGCAGTGCTCGAATTTCCAGCAAACACTAGGGGGTCCCAAGAATACACTTGGGAGGTATGTAGATGGACTTCACTTCTAAAGAAGTCAGTGATAGTAAATATATGTTGTTTCTCCACTTAACCTAGCTAATGCTCCAACTAAGAGGTAGGTGGGTCAGAAGAACTCCTCTGTTGATAAAAGAAAGTATTTCTTTGAAGTCATTGGAAAGTTTTGCAAGGCACAGTATTAGCTAAATCAATAGTTATTTTTTCTGTATAAAGTGTTCGTAATAAACAGATTACTTCAATATTTCCTTTAGGAAGTGGTGGCCAAGATAATACAGCTCTTGAACACCACAGAGCACACACAGAGTGCTCTTATTAACGAGGAGCTGGTGGAGTGGAAACGTAGGCAACAGACTGCATGCATTGGTGGCCCACCCAATGCCTGTCTTGACCAGCTACAGAACTGGTAAGCCTCCAGTCAAGGATTGTGTTAGCTGGGCACTCAAAGTATGACAGATTACCAGACCTGTCAGATATGCCACATGTGCTGATTATATATTTTCATTCTGTCACAGCTTAACTAAAGAGCATTGATTTTACTATTGTATCTCCAATAAGCAAGCAATGCTACCCATGCAAACCTTAGGGATGGTTACCTTGCTGCTGTCTCAGCATTATTACAATGAAAACGTGCTAAAAATAACAGGACTGTGTAATTGTAGGTTCACCATCATTGCTGAAAGCCTGCAGCAAGTTCGTCAGCAGCTCAAAAAGCTTGAGGAACTGGAGCAGAAACTTACTTATGACCCTGACCCTATCACAAAAAACAAACAAGTTTTGCAGGACCGAACGCACAGTCTTTTCAAACAGCTTATCCAGAGGTAACAGACTAGAAAAGCCTTGGGATTGTGTGAATGAGTGGATCTGGAGTCTTCCCTTCTGTTTGCTCAAGTGTTTCATGCACACTAACTTGCATTTTCTGAGGTTTTCCTGAGTTTGTCACAAACATTAAACAACTATTTTCAAGATTCCCTCCTTTTTTGTTTCTCCAGAGGTTTAGGCTTGTGGAAAGGATTTGTGGCCTACCATCATTTAAGTCAGCAGGGGCTTTGCTACAACGTGTATCAATTACAGAATCAAACTCCTAGTCCATCAATTCATTTTTTGCTTTCAACTTCAACCCTGCAAACCAGCTCAAGTAAATGGATGCAGGAAACCATCTACACCAAGCTATGCCCAAGATAAATACACACTAGATTCTCCCTCCTTCTGGCTCTGGTTACATCTTCCTTGTCTCCAGCACAGGGAGAGCAGCCCTAGGTGTGTCCCACCTCTATAATGCAAGTTACTGTAGCTAGTACATGCTCACATAGCTTCACAGTCTCATTCTTTAAATATACAGTAGGCAACAGTTCGTGTTGCTGAAGACTGGAGACTAGCAGATACAGAGCAGAGGCTTAGATGCAGTATGTAACCCCCTGTACGGGGACTGGAACTCAGATGTCCAAAAACCCGTTCATATGCCTTAACCACTAGTCTGCAGTTAGAGAAAATAGGTATTATTCTTCAGTCAATTGAAGGTCAACAAGGAAGGGCTGTGTTAATCCAGATTTCTGATGTGCAATTAAGTGGAGGGAAACGTCTCAACTTGCTAAGGTGCCCAAGACTTGCTAATACAGTATACCTGTCCATATAGCACAGTGCTGCACAAATGGCACCTGAGATGGGAACAGTTTGGGGTGCATTAGAACAGGTTAGCCTCAGGAGTTTGCTCTGTAGGGTTAGCTAGCCCTTCCTGAATCCCCAGTCTCATTTATCTAGCTGTTGGGTGTGTGTTACAGTACTGTAACACAAACTGAGCAGTGCAAGTGAAGCAAAACTCCTCACTTGAATTATACAAGTTACCTCAGTATTTACATGCTGTTTGATTTCAGGGAATTTCGAGATGGCACTCCGTCCTCCCCAAACAGTTCATGTATTTAGGAAAACAGCTATCTTATGAAGTCTTTAAACATCCCTAGCCCCATTGAAGCAAGCAAAGAAACCCATGCTCAGACCTCTGTTGAGACAAAAACTGAATTAATAGATAAAGCATGCAGTATTACTGGTAAATCCCCATTCTTTCTGTATGTAACTTCATATTCCTTAGAGAATATATTAATAAGTCAAAGCATTAATCTGTTCTTTCCATAGCTCCTTTGTGGTAGAGAGGCAGCCTTGCATGCCAACACATCCACAGAGGCCATTAGTCCTGAAGACAGGGGTACAGTTTACTGTGAAGCTGAGGTATGTTTTCTGTTTCTCCTTCTTTGGTGTTAAGCCTTTCATTTGATTGGCTTCCTATGGCTGGGAGGATTGCACACCTTACAGGTAGCCCAAGTGCTGAGCTGAGCTCAGGGCGGCAAGGGAAATGTGATGTGGCAGCAGTATGTCTTCTAACACATTTAACTTCCAGTCTGTACCCTTGACCAGGTGTGGTGATGATTGAGTGTCTGAGAAACACAACCAGACAGTAGTAGGTCAGATACAGGCAGACCATTCAATCATGTAAATAACTCATTTGCCAATCTATTTTTATCCCTACATCAGGAGCTGGGGTCAGTTGTACAGACACTGCTAATCTATCCTGTCACTTAATCTTCATTAGCTTATACAGAGCAAGCTTGGGGCCAATACATGATTTTGAGCTCTGCAGATTAAATATATCTGTGGTAAGTTTTTCCTCTTTAGTGCTGCTATCTTTTGCAGTGGTAGTCATTTTGTTTTTTTGTTCTTCCTCCCAGATTACTGGTGAAATTGCAGGAATTGAACTACAACCTGAAAGTGAAAGTTCTATTTGATAAGTATGTTGCATTCCTTTCCTTGTATAAGGCAATGTTTGTTTTGACTGCTCAAACCAATTGCTTCTCTTACACAAGAGATTTCACACAGGCATTTTACCAGTTCTCAGTCAACTATTAGAACAAGCAGATTTTCCGTATGCAGAATCTTTAGAAGATTTTTAATTTTTCTTTTTTGACAGAGATGTAAATGAGAAGAACTCAGTCAAAGGGTAAGTAGCCTCTCAGTTTGACATATTGAAGTTGGATTCTTACAATGATTTCAGGCCCCTAATTGTTTTCTCTCTTTGTGTAGATTCAGGAAATTTAATATTCTGGGAACAAATACAAAAGTAATGAACATGGAAGAATCTACTAATGGAAGTTTAGCAGCAGAATTCAGGCACTTGGTAGGAGACTTTTTCTTTTATTGACACATTTGTGTGGGCAGAGGGTGTGGTAGGAAATAGGTTCCTTGTGAAAGAGGAACCGTTAATTAACATTATCTTCCCTTTTCGAGATCTTTGGCCTGTTTCAATTGAAGTGCTACTGCTTTTGTCATTGAAATAGGGCCAGAAAGGCAAAAAAGTTCTTTGCTGCTATATGGTTTATCCTGTAAGGAGTTGGTTGGAGAAAGAGTAGAAGCCTAGACATACCATTTTTGCTTTTTCTGAAGAGGACCCAGAGAAGGAAGAACATGGAATAGTTTAAAGATCCTTTGAGACTGGAAGAAGAAAACAGTCTAAGAAATTCACAACCATTTCAACAAGAAATTCAGTGTCTTTAGACTATACAACACTGGATGTAGAGTGCGTGACAAGGGAATTAGGTTGGTTCTGTCATTGCAACAGCAAAGGAAAAAAATACAAGTCCTGAACCAGTTAATGTAGAAGTCTCTTTGTTATCCAGAAGGAACACTACCAGTTTCCAGAACTGGTACAACCAATTCTGAGGTTTAGTTTAATAAACCAGTATTTCATCTGATCCTTCCTGATTTCATTCTGCTTTTGTTCCTATAAAGTCTTCATATAAAGACATTGCATCCTAATGGTGCAGATTATATTTTCACAGATGAATACTTAATAAAAGACTGGTACCAAGTGGGAGCAGACACTAGTGCAGCAAGTTTACATGCAGTTAAGGAACTACAGCACGTAAACATTTGCATATACTACTGGCTAAAATAAATGAGTGACAGATTTTTTTGTTTGGTTTTTTTTTTTTGCAGCAACTGAAAGAACAGAAAAATGCAGGGAACAGAACAAATGAGGTATGCAACAGTAACCTCGTTCACAAAGCCAAAAAGACATTCAAATATTTAAGACAGTGCTCCATTCAGCCCCACAAAAAAACAGAGGAGATTCACGACCAGTAGAGTTGAGTACTTCTGGAAAATGATCTGTGTGGGAGATACTTGCATATGAGAGCTACTGCCAGAATGGTGTCCCTCTGGACTCTCCTTCACTAACTTAAACAGGGCTTCCCAGTAATTGCAGACTTTTCTGTCTTCTAGGTAGCAGCCAAAACAGAGATGCTGAGCAAATACCCATCCTAACACAAAGTTCAAGGAAATCAGCATTATCACTTGACAGGCCTGTAAACCCTTTCTGAAGTCCAGACAAGGAGCATCCCAGAGCCAGTAACCTTGGGAAAGAGGAATTTCCCCTATAGAAAATCCTAACGTTTTTTTTTTTTTTTTTTTTTCCTTCATCATCAAAGGGTCCTCTTATTGTAACAGAAGAACTTCACTCTCTGAGTTTCGAGACACAGCTGTGCCAGCCTGGCTTAGTAATAGAGCTAGAGGTAAGGCTTAAATGAAGGAAATGGAATTAACTTACTCTATGTCACACCTCTATTTGACAAAATCACCTAACTCTTTCTAGTATGTCATACTGAAAATCTCCCACTTGCATGTATGTTTTCAATGAAAGAGATAAGGCAATACAAGCAGGGAGTTAGAATGGCAACAGGTTTGTGAGTTATTTAATGAAGGACTGCAGCAGGGATACAGAATGCTCTGACATGCTTATGTGTCCCTTTCAGACCACATCACTTCCCATCATTGTCATCTCTAATGTGAGCCAGCTTCCAAGCGGATGGGCTTCTATCTTATGGTTCAACATGCTGTCTACTGATCCCAAGGTACAAGCAAAACAAAAACACTTCTCTTCCTGCACGTAGAGCAGTCTGCACAGTTCCTGAAATTGTATCAGAAATGCAGTTTTCAAGCATTCAAGCTGGAGTACAGCTTGAATTTACGCTTACTAACTGTACATTGTATTTTCCCATTCTGTTCTAGAATTTGTCCTTCTTTCTAAACCCACCTTGTGCGAAGTGGTCTAAACTTTCTGAAGTTCTGAGCTGGCAGTTTTCTTCTGTGACAAAAAGAGGACTTAACGCGGATCAGCTGAACATGCTGGGAGAGAAACTACTTGGTATGGTCTGCTTCTATAACTAGGCTTTTTGGTTCATCTGAACAAGCAGGTAGCCTGTTTGAACTGAAGCAAGTTCTACGTGTTTTCTACAATTTATTTTAAGTTTCTGCATCTTATCACTCCTTTTCCCATTACACAATATCACACTGTAGCAATGCAGTGTTTTGCAGTTTCAATACAATAAGAGTTTGCAAAAGAAGTTCAGATGATGAGAAATCTGTAGTCCTAGCCTTGGAGTTCTGTACGCCAGGGCAGCACTAATTAGGGCTACTTGTGCCTTTTGAAAAACTACAGAACATGCCTTTTTTTATTATTATTACTTTTATCTCCAGTAGCTTTAACTCAACATATGCCCCCAGCAAGGAATGCTGACTCTGTCTGCCCATATATGGTTGCAATATTTAAGCACATACATTATGGAACTACTGAAATATATCAAATTAAGATTCTCCAAGAGCAGCATCCTTAGTAAGAGTCTGATCAGCCATGGGTTTTGTTTTCTGAACTACATGTCAGTTTGCCTGATAGCATCTGTCACAGCTACTGCGTTTGCATAGGAAACTCAGAATAAAAGTACTGTTGATTTGGTATATTCCCTAATATTTAAGTTTCAGAAAGGATTCAGTAGGATGGTATTTAAATCTCATTTCTGCACCTAAAAAGTAGTTATTTATAAAAAAAAAAAAAAAAAATTCTAGATTCATAGTATAGTCTGTAACGGAAAGAATCAGGTCCCAGATGTATTCATAGTCTGCAAAGCTCTAGGTACTGTGGTCACAGCACAGGGGTTTCTTTGCAGTTTTGATGCAATTATGAAACACACTATCAAAACAAGGAGGGGAAATGATTGCAGCAGGAACGAGAAGAGTGTAGTTGGGACAGATCTAGGAGTCAGTTTCTGAGACTAAAGCCTACAAGTTTACAAGTGAGCAACCTGATCTAGAAGGAGGTGTCCCTGCCTACAGCAGGGGGTTGGAACTAGATTATGTTCAAGGGCCCTTCCAACCCAAACCATTCTATCATTTTAGGAAAATTCTTAAAGATGTTGTAGAGTCTGCTGAGCTCCTACAAAAAAAGCTTATGGCTTGCTATTTACTTGCTCTGCTGTAGAAGAGAGATGTTTTCTTTTTTTTTTCCAAGATGCTCCTGTAAAAAGATTAACTGATAAATGTCAAGCATAGCACAGCGTACAAGGTGTCAGAATTAATTGGTTCCCATTAGGCAAAGCTTGTATTGCAATCTGTGGCCTGCTTAAATACATTCCCATTGAGTGAATTTCAGATGGGAACTTTACAAGTGCTCTCTGTGCTAGCCTATAAAATACAGTAGCCTTCCTTTTATTTTCCTTCTTAGTCCACTACCTTGAAGTGGTAAAGTTAGCACTCAGGATTTGCTGCTGTATTTCCTTTCAGTAATGTATGGATTTTGACTGAAGTTGATATATTCTGTTCAGGGCCAACAAGTGGAGGATCTCATGATGGCCTTATTCCTTGGACAAGATTCTGTAAGGTATGAACTCACTGAAGAAAAGAAATTAAGAGGGTTTTTCTGAGTGTTTGTTTTGTTTCCTATTCCTGCCCATCCAAGAACCAGAGCCTTTTCCGTATTCTTAAATGAGCACAGTTGTATAAGAGTTAAGCAGTGACACCTGTGAGTACTGTAGGTTCAGGCAGCCTTTTCTTTCTCCCTGCCTCTTGTCTTAAGATTCAGTACATGATTCATTTCCAATATCTTGTGTCCCTTTGAAGTAGAGGTGGGGTGAAGAAGAAAGGGAAGAAACATGCAAGAACAGGAAGATGATGGCATTGGTCCAAAGAGCTTGCTTCCTCTCCAGTTAACACTCATGCTTCCCCATCTCTGAATTTCAGGAAAACATAAATGATAAAAATTTCCCTTTTTGGCTGTGGATAGAGGGAATCCTGGAACTTATTAAGAAACATCTCCTATGCCTCTGGAACGATGGGTAAGACCCGAGTTAAATTAACAAATAATCAAGCCTCAAACCTCTCACTTCATGGTTGCATTGTGAGGTTGTTTGTGCTGATACTTTGAATTGAATCAAGTGGATCTTGGAAGGAAAAAATCCTGAGGCAAACAAATTCTAGCAGTGTGGAAGATTTCACTGAGACAGCTACTTAAAGCAAAAACATCACATGACCAAGTTGCAGAGGAGGGCTCTGATCATTCCATTTTTTGACCTCTGCTTCTGCTATAAGTAGATTCTTCCTACACAACAGAGCCTCCTCTGTGTTTGTCTGGGAAGAGCAAAATATAACAACGTATAATTCATCAAGTTATCACCCATGTTAAAAAAAAAAAAAAAAAAACCACAACGATTCCCATGAACAATGCTAGTGAGCCTCCGGTAGGTGGCAGCTGCCAAACACCAAATTTTATCTACCATGTGAGTTGAGCTAGTCTATAATTATAGAATAATGAGTAGTAAGACTGTGAAATTGAGTATCGGTTCTGTTTGCCCTTTTATACTGCATTATAAAGCCTTGCTTTCTGTTATTACCTATTTCAGAAGTAACTTCTGCCAAGAACAGGTTCAGTCACGTTCACAACTGTGCATTTTTAGTAGTCTTTGTATTTATCCATGTTTAGAAATCCTATTAACAGCTCACTCACCATAGGGGATCCCACAGGTCTGCAGGACATACAGCGAAATTGCTCTTGCAGCATTCAAGAGCTGTTTTAACTGTCCAGTTCCAGATAAGTTTGGTCAAGCCTCTTATATAATGGCCTTGTTTCACTTCCAAACACTAAATGAGCTGCTAACAAGAACAGAACACAACTTCAGGGACTCATTTAATAAACAACTAAGTATCAGGAGAACGCTTGCCTTTCTTCCTGCTCAGGGATGGGAAGGCAGAAGATTGTTGTTTATGTGCTTTTGAAGCTAACTGCTGTTTAGGATCTGACCATGCAGCACACACAACTTGACTTCTGCTTCCACAGTCTAATTTTGATAGCAAGAGACAGCTTATTTTATTCCAAGCTTAGGTAAATGTTTAAATAAGCCACCAGGCAAAATGAAGAGTGATGAGGGGAGCAGTGCTGATTCATGGCTCCTACAGTGCAGCTCCAGCCTGTCAGTCCCACTGCTGGCTTCCCAGCTGCAAACAGGACAAAGCTTTCTAAGAGGCTTTCATATATACTTCAGCTCTTCTAAGTGGAAAAAAGCTTTTTAGTTTCCATAGCTAGACCAGTACAGCTTAGATTTTGTATTGAAAGTTTAACTCAACTTTTTTTCCCCCCCTCCCATGTACAGCTGTATCATGGGTTTCATCAGTAAAGACAAAGAACGTGCTTTATTGAAGGACCAGAGACCAGGAACATTTTTACTGAGATTCAGTGAAAGCAGTAAAGAGGGAGCAATCACTTTTACCTGGGTAGAAGGATCTCAAAATGGTAAGTTGGTAACAGAGAACACCTCTGTCTTAGAAGTATACACTTAGTTCAGAGCAGTAAGTCTTCGTGCATTTCTCTTTCACTCTGTGAGATAACACAACACACCCCTAGCAATTCCACCCTGCCAAGCAACAGGCCACAAACAGATCCGCACCTTATTTGGTATAGTTGATAAGCCTTACAGGTGGTAGTGCTAATTTTCAACTAGGTCTAGTAAGACTTCCCAGATACAGCTTCTGACCTGAATGTTTCTTAAGCATGTACCAAACACACTGTCTTCCTGCCTAATGAGGTTCCCTCTAAGCAAGAGATCTTCAGCATGTATGTGTACACACACAAAAATCATCGGTGTCTCCTTCCATCTAGCCCCATAGCACCTCATTTAGAGATTCCTCTTCCAGGAACTGTTCACTACAGGTGCATTTGATCCTCTGTACTATTGTTCTCTGCCTTCATCTTGCATGCAGTATGCCTTTCTTAAACTCATTCTCCATCCCATTTATTCTCGTGTTCTTCCCAAGCAAACTGCATTACCTCATTTTCTTCACAGTTGTCCTTCCTGTAGTATATGGGAGTGGACAGATGAACTACTTGATACCTTAGTTAGCTGTGCTACTTTCCTCTCACCCTCATTCAGGGGAGCCTGCACACCCTAAAGCTGCAGAAAGATCCAACCCCCATAGTCCTACCAGGCCTCTGACCCATCATAGTGCTTAAATCAACTCTACCTGCCTGGATATTGACATTTCACTTGGATGAGCCCAAGGCTGCTTACTGCTGGAAGAAGGAAAGCACTGAATGTGCTTGAATCACCTCTTCATTCTTTCCCTTTGCTGTCCTCATACCCAAGTCCAAAACTGAGGAAGGATAGATGGCAGGATTTGGAGCTTTCACGAAGGCTTCATATGTCTCTTGTTTTTCATAAGAGCTTCTCAGTGGCATTCTAAAAATCAAACTTCCTAATAAGAAATGAAATTTAAGTGTCATCAGCTGACAGAAGGTTGCCCAGGTAGCACTAACTCTAAGAGCAATTTATTCTCTCATCTGTAGAGCCCCAGTTCCACTCAGTAGAACCATACACCAAGAAGGAGCTCTCTGCTGTTACTTTCCCTGATATCATTCGCAACTACAAAGTGATGGCAGCTGAAAACATTCCTGAAAATCCACTGAGATTTCTGTACCCAGATATTCCCAAAGACAACGCCTTTGGCAAATACTACTCCAGGCCTAAGGAGGGTAAGTGCTATAAGTGGCTCGTGTTGAGTGTTCGTTCTTGAGATACTCGGGCACTGAATCATTTCCATGGCATAGAAAGAAGAGGCAGCAGTGGGACTGAAGATCTTGGCAGCCTGACCCATACTGGAGTGCTGCTTAGCTAGAAGCTGAGAACCAGCACCTGTACTTCAGTAGGTTAAGAAAAGGTTGTTAGAGAGGAACAACACTAATCAGCTCAGAAACTGAGAGCATGATTGTCTGTAGCCTCTAATGCAGTTTTATGTTTGCCTGTGATATATTTCAGAAGAGTAGGTTCTTACTAACAGCTAGATCCGTAAGGGTCATATTTACTATTACACTACACTGATACTGGGGCCAGATGGGATATATTGATACAACTATATGAAACTTTAGGGGAGACTGTTCCCCTGTTTCAGTAGTGGAAAAGCAAAAACTGGCCAAGAAATGAAATGAATTAACCACAATGCCATAAAATGCACAAGAGAGACCTATGTATTGTTTTGGCCACAAGCTGTATTTGGAATAACAAACATAGCAGCATGAGGTAAACTTGCTAATAAAAAAAAACAAGGCATTTATTTTTTTGTCTTTCCTTGAAGCCCCAGAGCCTATGGATACAGATACTCCCAAGGGAAACGGCTACATTAGGACTGAATTAATCTCTGTATCTGAAGTGTAAGTTCTCACATAAATGCTGGATTTCTACGAACTATGCATGATATTTTCAGCTGTAGTTCATCAGTGTTCATAACATTCAATTTGTAGGTGCCACCAACAAATCTTTTCCTCTCTTTAAGAATGTGATCATCTCACCTTTGTGTACTTTTAATTGCTGAAGCAATTAAAATCTTTAAGTAAAAAACCATTAAAACAAAACAAACAAACAAAAAAAAATCCAAGGCAAAACATTCACAGCTAGGCCAATAGTCATATACAGAAAGAAGAGTCAGACTCCCCCAGCTGGTGAAGGGACTAACAATACAGCACTCCCCCCAACAAAGCAGCCCAGCTCTAAGAGGTGTTCTCCCTTCAGTGGCTGGCCTTTATATGACCCTGAGTGGCTCCACTCTCAGTCTGCCTCTTCTGGTCAGCTGCGGAGCACAGGTTCATACAATTTGTGCTCCCTGGGCCACGCACAGCCCTTCACCAGGTGCTCCATTACCCCTTCAAGCCCTGACCTAACTGCTGCCCTACAGTTAATGGAAATTCTGGACTCAAAGGCAGACATGGTAGCCCAGCTGTGCCTCACTTTTTTAGTGAACGTTTCTCTCTCTTCTCCTATTAGCCACCCATCCAGGCTCCAATCTCCAGAAAATCTGCTGCCTATGTCTCCTGAAGAGTTTGATGAGGTATCTCGGATGGTGGATCCAGCAGAGATTGACACAGTAGTACGTATCACAAAGCATCCATTTGCAGGAGGATTGAGCTAAATTTCTCCTTTTATTTCCCCCCATTCAGATGTACAGCAGACACTTAATGCAGGTTAACGCTTCAAAATGTTTCATTTCAAAGGTGTAAGAGAAGCTGGGAATCCATATTTAAACTTGGATTGCTGAGAGTTGGTCTTTCCACTTTTTTGTGGAGATAGGAGTGAAGAACAGTGCAGCTTCCACAGAGTTCCCCCTCCTCCTTATGGGGAGACAGAAAAGGAGGAAGGAATAATGCTGTAATCTTTTGCGTGGTGTTTGGGGAAGGGAAGAAAGCTGGGGAAGACATGCAACTTGGAAGCACCGCTGCACCAGTGCCTGTGAGGTACTGCCTGCTACAAACCAATATCATCCCTTTGTTGTACTTCAGGGAAAAAAATAACCAACAAATTGAAGCATGGTTCCACCCCCACAGTAGTTTGAGCACTGGATTCACATCTTTATATATTTGGGGAAGACTTTATTGTACTCTGTTGTTAGCAAACAAAGCAGAGTGTTAAGGCTTTACTCTCCTTGCTTAGTTGACCTGTACTTTCCTTATTGCAGATGTGTTCAGCATACACGGCGTAAAGGTAGAGCTTCTTACTGCACCACTAGCACAGCCAATCAGCTTCTGCATCCTGCTCTCCAGTTGGGCTTCAATTCTTTGGGAAGGCTATGCGTAATTCAAAGCACATCAGTTTCTGAAAGTCCAGTAGCAATTTCTAACCAGGGGGGAATATAAGCAGCATTTGAATAGTCCCTGTATGTGCACTTCTTTATTTCAAGTTGCATTAAACAATTTGATATTGACAAGATGCTGTGCAAAGAAGAGTGCAGGAAGAAAGGAGAACAGGAACAAGGGGTCCTCAGTGAAAGTAAGGGGAGAAATGCACTTAAGTGTATTAGTTGAATGGAACGTCTAAAGTAGGTGGCTGTACAAGAAGGCTTCAAAGGAAAGCTCATTCTTTTGCAGAGGTTCTGTTCAGAAAGCCTGCACCTGCTGAGCATTTGCTTCTGAAGAACTTTGAATTTTCTTTTGCATCACAAAAAAAGGAGCAGATGAACACTGCAGGTACACACCACAGCAAATCCATGTGTTGCTGCAGTTTGTTCTGGCTTTCTTTGATACAGGCATAGCATGCAAAAAACATTATCTGGATTTCATTTTTGCTCGTTTTTGTGGTCAAGTCGTCTTGGGTAGGAAAGAGCACTTCTTAGGACAACTAATTAACAATTCACTGTTAAGAGGCAAGGTTGTCTTAAGCAGTGGGTCTCCTGGACGAAGAGCATATATTAGTCCAGACTGCTAATTAGCACACAGCTGATCAGAAGGGCTCCAGAACACTGATGCTGAATCCCATATCACAGAATCACACAGAATCACAGAATGGCTTGGGTTGGAAGGGACCTCAAGGATCATGAATCTCCAATCTCCCTGCCAGGCAGGGCCACCAACCTCCCCGTTTACTAGACCAGGTTGCCCAGGGCCCCATCCAACCTGGCCTTGAACATGCTTAAGCAGAGTTGCTACTGCAGCTTCTGAGCCTGCTGCCGTCCACTGCCAGTGCCTGGGAGATCAGCCCTGCAGCGCTACTTTGCTGCCATTCAGATACGCTAAATTGATCCACTGATTCTTAAATAAATAAAGAACCAGCTCAATTTAGTGTTCTGCTCAAGATGACCTATGTGGCCCCTGAAAAAGCTCAAGGGAAGTTGTCATGGTTTTGTAACTTCGCTATTGGTATTCCACATCATAACATCATGGACAAAAGAGAAGAACTACGTATCCCAAAGGACCTCACAGTCAGAGAAGGAAGACACATCACGGAAGATACGTCATCTGGTTGCGCGCAGTTCTTCTTCACTTTCGCTTGATGCTGGGAGAGGAGTGGGTGTGCTTTCCAAGCCGGGCGCCTTCATCAAGTAAGGCTTTCGGTTTCGGAAACTCTCTCACTCTCTCTCTCTCTCTCCCTCTCTATCACTCTTTCGCTCTCTCTCCCTCATTTCATTTGGTTTATTATCCTTACTCCCAATTAGATTGTATTGTATCGTGTCATCTTGCATCCCAACATCATAGTTAGTAAAATAAGTTCTCCTTCTTAGATTGTTGCCGCCGCTTCGTTTTTTCTCGGGAAGCCAGGGGGGAGGGGGAACCGCAAGCCTACTGCCCCCCTGTCATGGGCACAGATCTATCTAGGTAACTCCGTGACAGAAGTAAAATTTGAAGGACCTAGCCAAGTGTGAACTTAAACAGAACATGGTCCTACACTTTCTTATTTTTTTGTGCCAAACATTGCTGAGGTTAACAGAGAATCGCCACAACTGGTGACCTTGTGCTTCTGTGTTGTCATGAATAACCGAATGCTAAACTGTTTTGTGAAACAAAACCAGACATTTGTTTCTTGACCTATACCTTGTACCCACATTTTATGTGCTAGTTTGTTTTCATTACTTTCAAACTACAATGTTAGCAGCAAGGATAAAATTTTCTTATGAGATTTAAAGCAGCAGCCATAGGTCAGCTTTGCCTCTACGTGGCCAGTAGTCCCAAAAGCATTATTGTTCTTTCCACTCCCTGCTAAGGGACTGCTTTTTTGCTGTTTTAAATAAATGGAACCATCTGCTGACACTTGTCCTTTGTGTATTTTGGCTCTTACTTTTATGAATATGGTGCATCTGTAGCTGGTTAGTTGTACACAGAGTAAATACAGTTCTGATGCTTAAGGCAATATAAATGCTTTTAATCCAATGCATTGTTCCAGGTCAGTCTGCATTAGAGTTCCCAGAACAAGGTTGTCAATTTTTTTTTTCTTCAAACAAACTTCAGTAGATTCTACTTGGATTTCTAATTTCAGTTAAGCAGAAAAGTAATTGGCCTACCAGTAACCTTCATGGGTCATCAAGTTGGCCCACTGGTACATCACTATGCTCTGCAGCCATCGGGTGATACAATCTCTTAGCTCAGGCTTTTACACTTTATGTATCCAGAAAACAACTAAAAGGAAAGAAACTGCTGAGATGAGGGATGGAAGAGTAGGCAAGAGAAAGATAGAGCTGTTGAGGGCATATGGCCAATCCCGTAAGAATTCCAGTATTAACAGAACGCAACAAGTGAAATGACACAGCCCTATATGTGTAGACTTGATCTCATTTGGTTGTACACCAGAAGTGAACGGATTAGGTTTTTTTGGACAGAAGGCTTGCATCTCAATGCAGTCACAAACAAAACCAATAAAAACCCACCACCATCTTCTTGGTATTTCCATTTATTATGCTGTAAAAAGCAACACTATCTGGATTTTATTTCTTAAAATAAATAGCTTTCATTTTCAGAACCAGTACAGCTCAAGTTTAGATTCATTCATGGGAAACTGCTAGAAAT
The DNA here is from genome assembly GCF_016699485.2 of Gallus gallus. Lineage (NCBI taxonomy): Eukaryota > Metazoa > Chordata > Aves > Galliformes > Phasianidae > Gallus > Gallus gallus. The sequence goes on along the minus strand of NC_052538.1, from coordinate 7,513,561 downwards.
ACATTCATCGCTGTCTGTTCCCCACAAGACAGAATCTAGAAGTCAAGATCAGCCCAGTCAGTTACAATGTCTAGAAGTACACTGCCAATAAGTATAGTCACTGCTAGTCCAGCTCTGAAGCAAAAAAAAAATCCAGTACAACACATTTTGTTCACAAAGGTCGGCTAATTAATGCTAAGACTATCACAATATTTCTGAGTACAAAGCATTAAGTTAGCTTAGTTCAGTCTGTGATACAGAAGAAATGTGACAAAACAAATGCGTGAGGGAATCTTTGGAGCATAAGGAAGTTAGCGTTTGAGAAGATAACCAAAAGCTATTCAGGTTAAAATCTACGTGTCAGTGTCATGGATGATGAACAGCCAAACCAATATACTGCATATATTTATAAATAACGCCTTGTCTAGATAGCTGCATTGCTTAATTGAACCTTACAAAATAACGCATCTTCTCACAATGAGAAAATACTAAGACTATCCAGCAGAAATGCACTTGAAGCTAAGACTGGCTAAAAGCACTCTGAAGGATCTAGAAAGCATTAAGTTGAGGGACAGCTGTGATGTTTTTTTTCTGTTAACTCAGTTAAGATGCCACTTTGGGGAGGTTTGTATATACGTGTACTACATAGTAAGCCTACCTTTGAAAAATGCCTGTTTGAGCAATACAAGGTTCAGTTAAATAAAATGAAATCAGGTATTTTTCTGAGAGGCTCAAGGATATGTTTTCACAGAAAAATGGGAGAAGTCAGATTACCACTGAGATACAGGATACTAGAGCCCATCTGAAAGACTTCCTTATTGTTGCCAGAGAAAATGAGTTGGAATTTAGTGTAGGGTGCAGTGGAGAAGAGGCCTTGTGCTATTTAGTCACCAGTGTGGCTCAATAAAGAGCCACAGGCCATTTGATTCAGTTCTCAACTAAAACAAAGGTGGCTGTGACACAGGATGTGAAGAGAATGGGTTAGAAGATGTTTGAAAGCCTTCAGAAAAATAGCTGATCTTCAGGAAGAAAAGAGCAAAAAGCACTGCAGCTTAATAGCAGTAAGATTCTTGAGGAAGAAGTGTTTGATAACCATGTGAAACCATGCCAGCCAGTGCAGAAAGGTGATTTCAGGGCTTTAGACATTCAGATTCATCCAACACTTCATCAGCATGAGGACAGCCACTGCTTGTGATGAGTATCAAACACTTTTCCATTTGATTTTTCCTCCCTGTGGGAGGCAGTATGGCATATTGAGTAGAGGACTGTACGGGATCTCAAGAGGATTTATTCTCAGCTGTTCTGACCTTCTGGGTCATTCTGGAGAATAGACTTCTCTCAATGCCTCGGTTTCCCCATTTGCAAAAGAAAGATAATGTGGTTCAGATCATCTTTATAAAGTGCTTGGCCCACTCTTAGAAAGAATCTACACACCAATTCAGGAGGATTTTCGTGCCTACGCGCAAAGTTTGAACTTCAAGATCTACTAATGCTTTGTGTTTTGTGCCAGCATAAAGCCTGCTATTTGTGCTATTCTTTAACATGATTTGCACGTGCCACACTGATTCTTCTTTAAAATCCACCCCCATCCAACTACTGTGGGGTCTTGTGAAAGTCAGACTCTTAACTTGAAATCCCTGATCATCTGAGGTTTCTAAACCACAGCACAGCATTGGTAAAAACAATTACAAGTGGGATAGGGAACTGTCGGAACATCACAGTTCTGCAAACAACAAAATATCTGCATCTACGTTTCCTGTGACAGAGCACATGCCAAGCTGCTTCAGCAGTAAGACAATAAATGCCACAGCTCCAAGACATCACCTAATTAATTGTGCTCCTGTTGCTGAACTCCTATTCTACGCCAGCGTAACCCCACCGACATGCCAATTCTTGACAGATGGCAGCGCAAGAAGAGAACATTCCCAAAATTTGGCTTATCTCCTGCTCTGCTCATGCTTTGATTGGCTCTATGCTCCTTAAGGCTGTTTCACTCCGTCTGCGTTCCTCATATAAGCCTAAACGTAGTCAGATTTACATGTAGTATTTGGTTTAGCGTTTTGCCTTTCACATGCCTGCATTCCCCTCCCTGGTTCCTGATGCAGCTGCCAAGAACAAGACATCAGCCCACTGTGGGGTCTTGCAGCTTTTCAAGGCTCACCCAAGTGCAAATATACCTGCAAGGAACACAACTGCATAGAGTGGAAGCACCCGCTTTCCCCAGCCACGGGGAAGGACTTTAGCAGCTGAACATGGAGAGAGGAGGGAGGAAAGAACTGAAAGAGATGCTAAAACAACACAACAAAAAACCCTAAACACTGGTAGATGTTACAAGTCACACTCCCCCTTTATGCCATTTGGTCAAACAAACCTTAAAACAGATACCATAATGAGACTACCCCTAAGAACAAGCTTAAGACCATTGACAGCTGTCACCTATATACTCTTTTGAGATTTATAGTATGTAAACAAGCTTGTGTGGATTTTATTTACTTATTTTAAGAAGTGAGTGTAGATCCTTACCTAACATACCCAGCCAACATCTACATCAGCATCCTCAGCTTTCGAAAACCTGAGTACCTGACAGTACTCCAGCTCATCTCGGCCATACTGGAAACAGAGGGCTGTAGAAACAAAAACTCAGCAAAACGAAATTCCTTACCAAAGACTAAGAGTTCACATCAAACACAAAAATAAATTAAATAGTGCACAGTAAAGCCAACAACAGCTAAATATTTGTATACATCAATTATATGCAGCATGAGGTAATATTGCTCACATTATGGAGGGAGATTCTTAGTTGTTTTTTTTTCTTTTCTTTTTGAGAGAGAGAGAGACTGGATTTGTCCTGTGCGTATAGAAACTCCTGTAACATAACACTGAAGTAACAGAGACTTCTGTAAAATATATACCACTATCAGATAGAAACACACACGCTCTTTGTTACTTAAGTATACCACAATTAAATAGGTAACTGATTGGATTCTTAGGATCTAGCTGAGAATGATTATAGTAAGCCATCCAGGTTTTTATGAACCGTTCGGTTCTCCTTGCCATTACTGGAATCCTCTGACGGTGTGTATTGGACCTGATACTCTTGGAGAATTTTAAACACATCATGGTGTCCAAAATGTAAAGCTTCATCCATTGGAGTGTTATTCCATCTACAGGGAAGAAGACAGTCTTTCTAAGATCAGCATGCAAGCACAGGGCTAAAAGCACCACAACTCCCATTCTGTACGTACTCCAGTAATAGCTAAGCACATGAAACACTCAAAGTTCACTAAATAGGGAAATACTTGGTAAGCTAAGCATAACCTTTTAAATGATGGTTTTTAACAGTTTCCTCACCCCTCACTCCTGTTTGCTCAGAGCATCAGTGGAGTGCCAGCAGGACTGTTCCTTCTGCCTCTTTATCTCAACTCCATACATGGCAGCCTCACCTCCACCCAGTAGAGACCAGCACTAAAACCACGCACCTGTCTTTGGGAAAGGGATTCACTTTGCAGGCCTCCAGCAGGAACTTAACGACATCCACATGTCCTGTAAGACAGAATTGGGAGTGTGTATATGTTTACATGCATCTACATAGATGTGAAATATCAGACAGCAAGTTACACACAGCGAGACATTACCTTCTGCAGCTGCTACGTGCAATGCTGTTCGTGAGTCATAGTCTCTCTGCTCCATATCCATCCCTGACAGAGCAAATCTAAAAAAGGAATTGATTGTAAAGAAAAGCCTTATATAATTAAAACGAGTTACAAAACTAGATGGGAACAATACCACTGCACTAGAATGATGACATATCTGTTGCAAGAGGATATAAATGGCAACAAGTGGTAACGAAAGGGGCCCTACTGCCTTGGCTTCAGAAATAAGAGATTAGGAAAAAAGCTAAGCCTTTAATTGTTATAAAGAAAAACATTAAAGCATCTTGGGGGGGGAAGGGGATGTAACAGTTTATGCATCCTTATACTTCTCCTTCTGCACATAGGTATAATGTCTCAAAACTTCCATTTCAAGTGTGTTCAGCCAAACAAGAAGTCGGGCAAAATGCAGCTGTTAAAATGCAATAATTAGGGGAGTGCATATAGAACACATTCTATCTCCAGTACAGACTCAACGTCCCCATCACCAACGCAGTGTACATTTAGAAGCAAACAAGGGCAGCCCCCAAACCAGCAGCTCTCCTGTTGTCAGCCCCACGCAGATTGTTACCTCCGGAGTGCAGACACATCCCCCGTGTAGGCGGCAAACAGCAGATTTATCACTGACTTGACCTACAAAGAGAGATGAAGCCTGGTTTATTTTGCTTCTTCCTTCAAATAGAAAACGAATGGAAAACCCAGGAACGGTCGTTGTCGTTCAACTGCTCCAATGCTTACAAAGTGGTTGATTTTATTCCCTTCCCTGGCCACACTCTGCAGGACAGCATGAAAACTCTCAAACTCATTCCAGCTTGCCTCGCTACCAGCACTTCTGTGCCCATCTTTCCGAGGCTGACATCACAAGGATAGGAAAAGAACCATAAAATGTGCATTCATATTCTATTGCCCTAAGAAATAGACCCTTACTCTATGGACAAACCATGTTACTCTCTTGGATTGCCTATTCATATTGAGTGCTGAGTGATGGATGGCATTGCTTGGCACACTCCACAAACCATAAGCACCTCCCAGGACAAGCTGTTCTGGGAAAGTCAAAGTTTTAGAGCAGATTCCAAATGTTAAGAGAGATCTCTGCAGGCAGAAGAGCAGAGGTGATCATGGTTCTGCTTTGCATTACAGATGTTGCTTGCATATATCTGAAGAAAGCCTCTCTGTAAGCCAAACAATTGCAAGCAATTCTGTCACAAAGAACTGTTGGCAGAACAGTAAGGTTTGTTGGCAGACAAAGGCAGGTTCTTTTCAGATCCAGTGACACCAATGAAGACTCGGGCAGATCGTGCTTTTCTTAGCTGTACTAAATACCCCAGTAAGAAATGTTAGCATTCGGTTACAAACCCCCTCTCACATACATACTTTAACACATCCCCGCCACAGTAACTCAGCAAGTTTTAATGGAAGACAAAAATGACAAGATAGATGGTTTTAAGCACACCTCATCAATCTGTTTCATGAACAGACACTGCCAGTTCTAGGCACCATTCCACTGTGTTTTCCAGTCTACGAAGTTCTGCTGCTAATAGCTCCAAGTACCACGGGGCAGAGGCAGAGCAGAAAGCTGGTCCTGCACTGGCCTTGCACATGAAGAAAGAATAAATACATCAGTGCCCAAAAACAGATCTGCCACAGGTTTCTGCAAGAACAAGGATGTGTTTTCACCACTCTGTGTGGTGCTGGCTGCTTCAGGCAAGGTTGGCCAAGTGACCTCTTTAACCATCAGCTCTGCAATGAGCACGTGAGCATCACGAGAGGAAAACCACAGCTGTGGGGTCTGAACAACCATCCCGAGGTGAAGCTAAAGGAAGGAAGTGTTCTGAGGCAGGAAGCTGCACTCCTGCTACAGAGACTTCAGATAAAGACAGGGGCCAAAGAGGGGAACAGTAACACCCCCAGAGCACAATGGAAGTGAGATACGGTTCTGGCAGGAAACTCTGGCATGAGAGCAGCAAGTCTACTCCTACTGCAGCCACTGAAGCACCTTACAGGTGATCATGCCATAAGCTTTGAGGACACAGCATAGCTTAGCACTGAAGCACACCACAGCACACAGGGGCTTCAGGGAGCACGCGCCCAGGGCAGCACATACACTGCTCCCCCAGATTTTTCTGCAAACACAATGGCAAAACTGTTCAGAGAAGGACATGATGATTTGTTGGTTTGTAAAACTTTCTCAGTGTACCAAATGAACAAATCTGATGAAGAAGCAGTGCTTCCAGGCTGAGCTGTGCCCCAAACCCAACCCAGATGGGGAAGCCACCCTACACCAGCCTTCCTCTCAGGGCGGTTAGCAGAGACCTCCGTTCAAGGCTGAGGCGAGGAGGACTTGCTGCACACAGACGGGCTCCATCCCACACAACAGCCCTGCCACCCACCCTCATTGCTGTACTGACAGGGCCGGGCTGCCAGAGGTTGAGCTCAGCAGCTGCCCGAGGACACAACAAATCCTTCAGAAAATATTAATTTAGCTCAGAGCTGGATTAATTCCATGAGCTCTTTGCTAAAAAGGTCACTCAATCTGGACTTCAATTTCCTGTGGTGCCTGAGAGCACCTCGCCCAGGCTCTCTGTGACAGCACCACAGCCCCAGTCCTACTGCTGGCCACAGTGCTGAAGAACCCAGCCCAGACCAGCAGTGCAAACTGGTGCTGATACAGCTGCACAGCATGGCCAACCAGCCTGTCTCCTGCCTTATGGAGGCCCTTACAAGGTGTTCAGGAATATGTCACAGGTCAGGCTTTGAGAAAGACACTCAAAATACTATGACAAAAGGTTCTCTGGATGTGCAGGTTTTCAAACACCATGCCTGAACTCCATTGAGCACCAGATGCCATACACTGACAGCAGGTGCTGGAACAAGGCTGGAAGCAGACAGCACAGAGAGAAGCAGCCATCCCTTCCTCCTGCTCCTCCTGGCTATGTTCAGGACAGACACGGCAAAGGTCAGGCCCAGCTGGAGGTGGCCCCAATACTTCCCCACCCCACCAGGCACAGTTATCCCCATCCAAGTGAGCACTGTGCAGAGCTGCCACTGGGGAAGGGGAAGGCCTCCAGGTCGGAGCATGCCCAGGGCCCTTCACCAGGCAGCACCCAGCAGCACTAAGCCGCTCAGCAATCCACTTCAAAAAATAGATCTTAAGCTATGGATTAACGCCTCATGCTGGGGAGAGCCCAGCCTGCTGAGCACTGTCCTGCTGTCCTGGCCTTCAAACTGCCACGCACCGACACATGAAGCCAAGAGTTCATGTGAGCAAATGTCACACAGACTCCAGAACCAAGAGGGGCTGGCCCAGTGCTGTCAGCACTTTGCTGATTCTCCTAAAGCTGATCCCACCCCTGAGGTGTATCCAGCATGCAGAGCAAGCCGTGCTGCTCTCCTGGGAGCTGATGGTCTCTCAATGCTCATATATCAGTGGTAAAACACTCCTGACACCTAAAATATAACATCAACTCTGACACAGCAGCTATGAGCTGTAAGAAACAGAGAAGTGAAACTGGAGCACACGTGAATGCTTTGGTCACCCAGGCTCCACACTGAATTGCAATGCAGCCATGCCACAGCCTGTGACTGCACTCCTCCCTGCAGACAGGGCTTCTCACTGACAGCCAGAAATGGCCCCCAGCTGGTTCTGAAGCTTCAGCTTTGAAACCGAACAAAGACCAACCAGAGATGTCTCAGAGGAATGCCCTCCCTGCACACTCCCCCTAAGAACAACCAACAGACAGGACTGCTCAATTTAAGAGTTTTCACAACTACAGCTAATTTACAGTAAGCTGCAATGTGACCTCTGGGGATAGATCTCCAGGCCTCGCCTGGAAAATCCCCAGACAAGTCTAAAAGACAGGCATGCTGTTTGCTTGAATACACCACTCTCTAATAGGAATTAAGCTGTACTTTGTAGGAAAAGAAATCCCAACCAAGGTCAACACCTCTGTTACTGAACTTCTGCACTGTTTGCTCTGCAGTGAAGTAAGAAGTATTACTGAGTGGTATCAAGTCAGTTTTTAGAAGTAAAAGTTAAGACTAAGCCATAAACCAATATCCCACTCCAGGTAGGTTTGCCAAAAGCACTTATATAGTCTGAAAAAGCAGAAAATTTTAATTCCTGGGGAAAGTATTTGTTCCATTACACTATAAATAGTGACAGGATATGCAAGCCAATTACAATTTCACATTTCCCACACAAATACCTGAAGTTACAAACAAGGCCAGCTATTGCATAACGTTTCTTCTCCAGTACTCCACCCCCCCACACACACTCTTCTGCCTATTTTCTACATTACTGATCCTTGCTTCCCAACCTCATTTGGAAAAAAAAAACCAAAAAAAAACACCAAAATAGAACCTGTAAATATTTACTCTTCAGTGTTTTGCAAGTTTAGTAAAGGAAAACAGGGTGGCCTGTTTTCCTCTCCCATCCCATCTCAGGCACCAGCTCTCCCTCTAGATGGTGCACACTGCTCTGACTCCAGCACATTCATGAGTCAAAGCCCAAGCTGCACCAGTAGCTTTCCCCAGGGAGGGGATTTTCAGAGCCTCCCAAGTGGAACCAGCCTGAACCACTGCCTGCACGGCCATCACCCACATACTGAGTTTAGAAAACAAGCACCTGCAATTACTGAGCCAGGCAGCTCCCACAGCCAAACACACACGGTGCCACAGACAGCCCTCGTGCCTGAGCCCTAGCATGTGCTGCTTGCTGTTTGCTGACCACTGCTAACTCAGCAGCAGCATCTACACCAGCCTGCAAGTCTGTTATTTTTAAACTGTTTATCAAGCTGGTAACAAAGAAAAAAGAAAAAGAAAAAACAAATTGTACGCTTTCATATGTTTTCATACTGCAATTTAGCTTTGGAAACAGCTTGAAATAAAAATCTATTTGAGTAAAACTGGTAATTTTCCCCTTCTGACTTCTAAGTTTCCACGTAGGCAGATAGATACTGACATTGCTTCTTCAGGAGCGTGATGAACTTTTGATCAGGCTCAATTCAAACACAGCAGTGCTCAGATGCAAACAGGCCAGCAGGTAGCTCAGCCTCAGTATCTGCTGCACATGCTGTGCATGCAGCTCAATATAAGAAACACCAAAGCAAACCAAATGTATACATTAAAGACTTCTCTTGACACCAGAAAAACAAACAAATCAACCTTTTAACTCATTCCTTCAAGCTAAGGCTTAGGCTGAAAGTGTAGATGGACAGTCCACCTGGAGAACGCTGAGCAGGGGCACTCCTTCCTCTCCCATCTCTACCCACTCACCCGCTGGTTTCAAGTGGATTTCTGCCATTCACACTTCCTACAGATCAGGCCCCTAGGGGGCTCCCCCTAGGGAGGTCAAAAAGGGCAAAAGTACAAGATCATGGCACAAGAAAATGCCAATGGTAAGTGCATCAGCATTGTATTTTATAGTAATTTTTTTTTTTTTTGGCCCATCTGTTGAAGTCTTTCCCAGCACTTTTAAATAATTTAGATATTGAAAAGCATCTAGACATGAGACTTGCTACAAACCAGCACAACACTAAACCTGTCTGTCCAGCTGGCTTTTCTGAGCTGTTACTACACTGGTTTGCACATTTCTTACCACTTCTTGATTAGTTCTTTTAAGGCTATTGATAAGTACTAGCAAACTGATACAAGCGTAAATAACAAGACTATTTAAAATGAATTAAGAGTTATATTTAATTCAATCAAAACGCTTGCTAGGTTAAGCGAAATATCCACTTACCTTCAGTGAGGCTCTCAGGAAGAGCATTGCCCACCTAACTTTTCTGCTGAGGCATGCACCCCATGGGGCTGCTCTGCCAGCAGTGCTCCTTGGCTCCCCACTCCAACACCCAAAACTGCAAATGGAGGTGCAGAAGAACCCAGCCTTCCCCAGTGCTGACTCGAGAATGGGAGCTCCATAGTTAGAGCAGGCTGTACAAATAGAAGGTGAATTGAATCCCTGCATGAAAGCTTCTTCCACATCACACAGGGCATCTAAACTCAGTTTTCTCAAGAACAGGACACAGAGTAACAAGAACGTGCAGGGTGACAGGGCAGCCTCCCCTTTATTAGTCATTAGAGTTGGAGCACAAAGCATGGCAGGAGGAGGGCTGGGGAAGACAGTGCACCACTGTCTCTGTTGCACCCTTCTTCCTGATCAAACTGCCATGAAAGAACTTCTCCAAGGGGTGCTTCATTAGTACTGGATTAGAAGATCCCAGGAACAGAACCATCTCTAGCTGAAGGATAGCTCCTGCAAAAAAGGCTATATGAATCCTATCACGCAACTGTGGAGCAGAATATTAAGAGTAAACAGTAGGATAAATATAGCCAATGTTGCTCTGATGTGGATACCATAAAACAGCTCAAGGATGATCCTAAAGTTTTCAACAGTAACAGGAGTGATGAACTGAGTCCTGTTGCATCAGTGCTTACATGACAGTGCAACAGGAGAGCTTCCCTCCTCATGCCTGGGGAAATACGCAAGTATACAGCAGCTTATCTCTAGTGCTACTCACTAACAATTACTTGCGCAGGTCTTACGCTTTTCAGTATCTATGAGCTTTGTTTTGAAGAAAGCTGTATTGGTTTTGAAAGGGAAGAGTACTGGGAGAAGGAGAAAACTGAATATAGAAACTGCCTTCACTAGATTATGACAAGCATGGTCATGTTAAGTCCCAACTCCTCATTTCTTCTGCTATCAATGAATTGACACTTTGTATTTTGGAAACAACAGAATTAAGCATTATTGCTGATAAAACTCAAAATCTTATGTAATCATCTTCCTGCACTGGACTTAAGAGCAAAGGTTGACTGGTTACACTTCCCAACATCTAATTAAAAAACTACATTCATAGACTCAAATCACAATAGAAACCAGAAATTCTAGAGACCTAGTAAGCAAAAACTAAATCAGAAAAACTATAATAAAACAGGCAATTCCAGGGAACTGTGACTCAACAAGAGTAAAAGAAAACCCAACCTCACTGCTGCCCTCGTGAGGCGAGATGTTGCTGCTGGATTCTTTGCAATGAGCGGTGTGACAATGGATGAGTGAGCCAATCATGTACACAAAGTTTTTACCAGATCAGGTGAAGCATTTAAGGCATAAAGAGGCATACAGACTTTCATGCTTGAAGTCAGAAGACAGAGCTCAGGTAAAGTTTCAGTTTTAGGCAGACATGCAGTCGCCATCAGTCTTTTGGGTAGGTTATAGTTGAATCTTCTGCCATGCTCAAAGCTTCCCAGTTATAATGGAGTAAAACAAATGACCCTCTCAAAGACTTTGATTTCCCGAGGCCATTAGGTTTTTAAGCACCAATGAAATTATGTTCTGCCTCTAAATTATGATGATTGGAAATTCCTAAATGGTAAAATAATAAATCTTTCAAAAAACAATGGTAGTAATCCCTAAGGTCATCTGATCACAACATGGATTTCTGTAGTGCCTTTTCAGTCCTTTTACAGAATATCCATTGCAAGCACTTCTGCAGCAAAAAGCATACAAAATATACACAGAAATCTCAACAAGTTGAATGAACACTGATGAGCTGATTCTGAATGCAGGAGCAAAAACAAGAGCCTTTGAAGTAGAGGATACAGACATTACTAACACTGCAAACTTTGGGACCAAAGGACTGGAATAAACAACAGCCAAATGAATAAAGCAAAGTGCTGACTAGGGCTTTAGTGACACTAGCTGTATTAAGCAGATAGGACAAAAGAGTGTCTGCCCTTTCAAGGACCTACTGACCACAACTAATAGCTGCACAATGAGCAGAGAAAGGTTCCTGCTTTTCTGGTAGCAGGTACTCTGCAATTTATGGATGAAGTTTTACTCCAAACTAACAAGATCTGGAACTGGAATTATTCCAAAAATAAAGGAGGACGAAGGCATTCAGCCAAACTTTACATGCAGGAGATGGATGCCAACTTGAAGGCTGACACCAGAGTAGGGGCGTTCTTACCAGAAGTTTGCACTCCACCCTTGTTGGAAGGATTGCTTCTGAAACATTAGTAACAGGTTACTAAAAAAGCTTATTTAATTTCCAGTTTATTTTTTTCATTATCTTCTTTCTTCTTGCTCTGGTAACATTTATTATCTCAAAGTGATCTTTCACCTTCATGTTTTTAACTCAATCACTATTGGGAACAATCAGTATTGCCCATCAGCTTATTAGGTAAAATATACTCAACTGCTCAGCTTATTCTCAGACCAAAACTACATATTAAGTAGTTGTCCTTGAACAATTACATCTTTGTGAAGTTTAAAATGGAGGTCCTTTAAAAAGTGTAAAATACACTTATTGTACTGAAGCCATAGCTGCACTTACAACCAAAGCCATGTCTACCAGTTCAAAAAAAATCCATGTTGATGTTACATGAGTAATTCCTGGACAAACAATAAAGTTGCTTGCCTCATGGAAAAAGTTGGGTTAGTGAATCACATCAACAGGAAGCAAGCAACATTATCTCTTCCTATCACTCAGCTCTGTGTTCACAATTCATTGTTTTGTTAGTAATTACTATGATCACAAGCAATCCTAAGAGTAACACACCGTCCCTCGGCAAACAACATATTAATAAGTTTGCATTTGGCCTGCTGTGTTTTACTAGAAAATTAATAGATTACAGTCTTAGATTCTTATATCACTTTAACTCCAGTGTTATAATTTTAGGTTATAATGGCCATACATATAAGTATACCATAAATGTATTAGTATAATTATCCTGATTTAGGAAAAGATACCATTTAAAGATTAACTCCCAACTCATGGTGTGCACAAGAATGTTTATAATCAGGTGAATACTTTAATTTCTGCATACCAGGTGTTTGACAATTCAAGAGAATAGCCCTCTTAATACCACTCCACAATTAAAGAATCTGCCAAAGAAAAATCTGTTGTGAAAATAATAGTTGCTTATGATCCTATAACAAAGCAATTTTTCAGATTTACTATTTTTAGAATATTCAAGAAACATATAAGGAAGAATCTAACTGAAGCAATTTCCCTGAAAAAACACAATGTTGGAAACCAAAGAAAGAGGTTCACAGAAACGCAAATACAAGAATATACCAATGTACCTGGTATATGCCAAGCCTGACCAAATAACCATGAAACTATCATACACTGATCTCTACTAGGAGAATCACTACTGACAATTTGGTAGTAATCCAAGTAACAGGGATACTTGACCTGAGAAGACCTGCCCTTGCTGATCAGATACAGAGGTTGGAAGAAATCTGGAAAGAAGATACACAGAAGACAACTTATGCCTTCTGCAAGCATAGCTGTTATCAAGAAAACATCTTCAGAAAGCACCAACTGTACGCCAGCTAGGTGGTCATCAGGGCAGAGCAGCATCTAGAATGGCATGTATTACCTTAAAACAAATATGCTTTGTTGCATGTCCTGTGCATAAATGAAATACATCCAAAGTATGGCTGGCTGAGACATGTTTGAGGGTAGAAGAATGTTCTGAAGTCTTTCCTTCACCCCTTCTCTCACCTCCGTTTCCTCATCAGGTTTACTGCTCAAGTGACAAGGTCCCTATTATTCTGCCTGTGTTTAAACATGCTCTTGTTCTTTTTGAAATACGTTGCATGAACCAGTTAACTGCAGCAGCCTCACCATACATCAGGCCTTGGCTTCATTGCCTAGTTATGCTTTAAAACATCTCATCTGGTGCTGAACTTGGCACCATCACTTCTGCCAGCCCAAATTCTATTTTAGAGCTTTAAACTGTAGCTTCAGATGTAACTGTTATGCAAGGCTTGCTGTGCACAGAAAAAATCACAGGTCTATTTCCAGAAATAATTGAACTATATGCAGATCTGCGATGCTGAAGATGAGAAACTTTTACATGGTAAGTATTTGGCTGACATCAGAAGTCTGCATAAAGCAATACTGGAAGCTAACAAAGCTATCATCGTCTTACACAAAAATCAAAGGGAAACAAGCCACTTGTATACTGTATTCAGTATGCTCTGAAAGGAGCAAATGGTAAAATTAAAAAATACACTTGACTCTCTCAGTAGCTAATGCAATAACTGGGACTGCTACAAACTATTCAACATACAAGGAATTAAGTTCCTGAAATAAAATGGGAGTGTACGTTACCCATCCTTCAAAAGCATGCTGTTACACACACTACTTAGTCACGTGCTTCCTAGACAGGACAGAAAGTGTGGAACAGGAGATATGAGCGTGATCTGAATAAACAAAGAATTAATTCAAGCTTTAGTTAAATTTCTATTTGATTCAAAGTCTCTCGCAACTCCTGCAACCACCACAGACAATCAAATCCCTCTGCAAAGAGACTGCAGTGAAGGCCAATTATCAGTTATGTTAAATCACTGCAGTACCAACTCTGCTGAAAGAAGTCTACTGTTTCACTGTAAAAGCTGCTTTGCTATTCCAGCCTTCTTCTCTACCAGAAAACAATGGAAATACTCAAATTCAATTAAAAAAAAAAAAAACAAACAGTAAAACCCTACAAACGATGCTTACTATACCAAAACCAAACATACATAATGCTGAAACTCAGTGAACTACTTTGCTGGTTTATCAGTGACATGTATAACAACTATGAGAAACCACTGTCAGGGAAAGATAATTGAAGAACCAAAATCTTGTTCCTCTCCCTCTGCCCTCCTCCCCCGCTCATCTTTCCACTGCATTCCCTTTTATTCATCCTCCCACCCCCCAGTCATTTGGCAAAACAAGCCCAATGTAACACAAATTGTAGTAGACAAAAACAAGGGTAGAGTAAGTCACCTGTAGTTAGTTCTCTTTGTACCTACTGCTGTTCAACCTTGTCTTCACGATTTTTTGATAATAAACTTTTTTTTTTTAAATGTACAATGAAGATCCAGCTTATTTTTAAGAATGCAGTACAAATAACTGCTATTTATAAGCTCATGTACAGGAAAGCTTGATGAATAACCATGGCCATCCCCAGCACAGGGATGCCTCAATGGAAAAAGCCTCATCTGAGAGTCATCCACATTAAAAATACACCTACCATTTCATATCTTGAACAAACTTGCACAGGACAAAAGGGTAAGCCTGTGACACACAGTAAGTGCCTTGCCAGAAGCAGAGCTGCAGCTAACAGCTGGTCAGACCCTACTGTTAACACTGCAAGGATGTGGGTATTAGACCATGTTTCTTTTTGCATATGACATATTACAAGCTCTGTTTTTTACTTCTTAATGCTCCATATCAACAGTTAGTGCTCTGGCACTGGCACCATTAACCACATATTCTCTGAGCAACTTAATATCTTCAAAACCACACACTATTAACAGTACCACACCTTATTTTTACTAACAAAGTCACAATGAGGTTTTGCTACTATGATTTTGACTTCCAGACAAAGAGAAAAATAAGCATGTCATCTAATAATTCAACTGAGAAATCTTAGGAAGGTTTTCAATGGCTAATTAAATCTGCTTGCTCTATCTGCCTTTCCAGAACTTCAGCTCTTTTTAGAATAGAGTGCTCACTATCTCACATCAGTCTCAAAAACGTGTTTGAACAAACCTGTTCTCCATCGAGTGGAAAAAAAAATACAATAAAATCAGCTTAAAATAAATTTATTAAAACAATACAAAAATAAGCATGCTGGAAATTGTGATACATAAATAACATACAATGCAAATGAAAAATGGAAAATGAGACAGGGAACTTAACAACCAAGCCAAAGGGTACAACACAAATGCCAAAATAAAACTTCAAAAGCATTTACATTTCTAATGAAATGTTAATGATGCTGACAAAGAACAACAAACAAACAGCTAAAATGCTTGAATATCAAGAATTGCTATTACTGTAGCACAGGTGAACACTAAAACCGTTGTAGACTTCAGACATTCAATGACTAGCCTCTACCACCACATTCTTTCAGGCCCACTCACCAAGCAGTACAGGTGTGGGCAAGCTGCCATGGCAGATCTAAGTATGGTCCCAGCTCACTCTCTGTGCAGGCTGCCCTTAGCAGGGGCCACCTGTGGACAGCTCAGGACAGATTGCAGGCAACTTAGATAATAATTGGTCCAAAGGAGTCTCCTCTTAACTCCTCCAAACTTGAGGCTGGCTTCAATTCCAAGACAGACTTCAAAAGCACGTATTACGGAACTGGAATACATACAGATCTATCTAAAGTAAAGGCTGTGTAAGCTGTACCCTAAATATGATGCATACTGAAGATCAATTCAGCTCCTTGGGTTTTTTTTTGTTTTGTTTTGTTTTTTTTGTTTGTTTGTTTGTTTTGTTTTGTTTTAATTTCTCAAGCAGAATTCACCACTACCACAAGCTTTGGTATGCAATTTACATATATAAACATGGTGAAAACTTGGATTTCCCATCTCCAAATACACTTTTAGTAGCTGCAAATTCTGCATCACACATCCTTTTTTAATTACATCAGTAATTTAAATCAACAACATATAATCACTGTAAATACTTCTAGTTAGCAGCAGATACATCACCACCCCCTTCTAATTGGGGGTATTTCAAGCAAGCACACACTTTTGCAGACTCTGAATACTTGTTCTATCTCTGTAGCTGCTATTAAACAGTGAAGTCCTCAAATAGGTGAGAAATTTTTATAATTCAAGGCTTCACCTTTACTTACCTCACTTTATTTTCACGGTAAACACTGACAAACCTATGCCAAACATCAGTGATAAACTACAAAATAGCTAATATTCAGCCATTTATTACTGACATCTGCACACAGATTTACCTCTACAATCCACTAGGACTTGATGTTCACTGAATAGTGACTTTCTGTATTGTTTTGCTAGAATATTTTAATTCAGAGGCTTCAAACACAGGAAACTCATCCTTTTACAAAGTACTGCCAGAGGAAAATTATTCAGGGTTAGGTCAGAGCTTATTACTAATATTATTTCAAATGCTTACGCAGGACAAACAGTACAGAAACAAAATAATTTAAAACAGCTTGTTTTCTCAGAGAAAGTAAGCTTTGTTTTCTGCATCTTCCTTAACTGACATCTATATGAGACAAAAAGGGACTGTTGCTTTCTGCAACAATGATGTTAGCCACCTGTGTTAGGCCTCTGCGCTCACTGACCAATAGCCTGATCAGGGCCAAATGACTGCAGAAAGCAACAAGGGACAGGGAAACCATAACTCTCCCTTATGCAAAACTGATCTATGAACGCATTTTGGAGTTTCAGATCACCAACACATGGGAGCACTGGGCAGGGAGAAGGGCTGGAGGTGCTATAAGGAATCACCTATCATTACACCTCTTGAAATCCTCAATAAGCTTTAATGGATATAGTTGAAGGAATACCCATATCATTACTTAGACAAGTTTTCCACAGTTTTACAAGAACACCTTCATGAATGTTCTGGGGGGGAGGGAGGGAAATATATCAAATTCTTTGCAAACATAACATCTTACAGACGTAGAGGATTGTGCTGGTGGTTTGGCTTTTTTTGTTTAAGATTTTTAGTATCATTCAGAACCTTGCAGAACAGTTAAGTGTCAAGGGCTTATTAACTCTGCTCAGTCAAGCACTGCCTAAAGCCTGCACACACCATTTGCACATCGTCCTCAAGACGATTCAAATTATCACGTTACGTAGACTGAGATGCAGTTTCCTGCACAAGAATGCAAGCCCTGATTCTCCACAAGCTGACATAGGTACAAACTGGCTAACACTTTAAAAAGGAGCTATGAATAGTAAGTTTTTAAACATTTGCTCATTTAGAAGTAAATGATACCTCTAATCCCATATAGGAACATGTATACACATTAGCGGCTGAAAAATAAGTTAATTGTAAACAGTTGGAACATCTAACAAAATGCTTTACTCTGAACACGTTTCCTGCTCCCTAGTGGGCTGGTTACCACTCAAAAACTCGGATTGCTTACATTCCTCTCTGGGGTGGAGCACAGCATTATTAGTAAGGCAGACTTCTGAGTCATAACTACCAAGAGGCAGTACATGCAGCTTGCAAGACACTCAAAATAGTTCGGTGAGAAACCTTTCTGCCACATTTGTTAACTTGCAAACAAGGCAAGCTTTGTTTTGCCTTCTCTCACAGTCCTCCCGAGACATTTTTGCTCGTTTATTTACATGTTAGCATTAATTATAACTGAAGGTCAAATTAACCAAAAACAAGTATAGTTTTTGCTAGCATGGCAAATCCGAGGGATCCATTTCTGCTCAAAGCAAACTGAAAATTCTTACTAAAATAAAGTGATAACATGACTCAGAACCTAACTCCACCTAATACAGATATAGATATTATTATAGATATTTGGAGATTCATGAGTTTACTGGCAGTATTTTACTTTATATTTTAATTAAAATTCTATATTTACACGCTGAATCTGATCAGAGCACATATCTTAAACTCTTGGTGAGCTCTGCAATTAATTTACTTAAAATTCTCAGATATAAACAAAAATACACAGATATACACAAGAGGTATATCTTTGAAAACATTCAGATCTACTATTTTTTTTAATAAGTAAATGTACTTTAAGTAAAGACAGAAGTCAGTGAACAGGTTTGGTTGGTGTTCTTTACGTGTGCTCTTTTCCTTGAACTCTGACAGCATTTTTGGTATAGCATACAAATTTACACAAAATTTATATATAAATGAAAATACCAGGCAAACTATATTCAGATTGAAGTTGAATCTAGAGATGCTTGAAGCTTTCTAATATGTAGTATTTAATGAAACTAGAACCCATTCACTTAGTTCTGCTCTCCCCGACCTTCCATTCTATACACTACGGTTCTGGAGATGTCCTCGTTTGATTCGGGTGACACTTTTTTCCATACTGTTTCTTTTAAAGCAAGTTCTTGCTGGAGATTCTCATAGTCCATTGGTCCAAAGGAATGCTAGTTGTTCAAGCAACATACATTATTTATTAGTGTGTTTGTAGGAAAAAAAAATATATCCTAATTTGCAATCAATGCTAACAGACCCAAGTTTTTCACCTCTTCACACATATACTCTTGTTTTCTGTTTTCCAGTTAAAAATAATTCTACTTCCTATTTGGGTATTTTTTCAGATGTATGCATGCAAGAAGCACTTGAAATCATTCTCTTCTCCCATTGAAAGCTTCATGCATAACTTAAAACATTAGTGGGACTAAAAGCAAGCTTTTCCCTATCTCAAGTACCCTCACACTCTTATCTTTTTTACATAGAGCTGGATTAGATTTACTTCTTTCCCACAGACTGCATATACTGCTACCTTGGTAACAGGCACTGGTCTACAGCAACGTGAGGCCTCCATTCATTGCCTGTGCAGCTCTCAGCAAGCAATGTGGACTCAGAGATATCATTGTAAAACAATACTCAACATACATCTCCCACATTGCAACACAGAACAGGAAGACTAAGTTCACCTGCTAGTCATTTTTTTTCCCCATTAAAATCAGAACAGAAACTGCTGGTGACTTATATCAGATACCTCAGCCTTGCTCTAGCAAAGGAGATGAACTGCAAGAGATAGAGCTACAAATCTAATATAAAATTCTGTGGTACAAAACCCTGTCATTGTGTGGCCCACCAATGTAGGTGCCCACTAATTTACTTCTTTCTTTCTTCAATATGTACTAACTGGTTTACCTGAAAGTTCTGAGGAAATACACGTAAATGAGCAGTTTTGCATTTAGAGAAGAACTCTCCATATCTCCTCTGATACCTACAAGCAATACTCACTAAAAACACATCTTAGCTTACCCGCTGATCACCACCTTCTCTGCGAGGATCGAGCTTTTTCGCAAAGTGTCTCAAGTTATCGTAATTATGGAAATTGCACAGAGAAACCAGATCCTGCAATATTGAAAGAACAAATTATTCTCTTGCATATGATATTCGAATACTACCACCTGTGTTTTACAGACTGTCCACAACTCTTGTGAAAGCAAGAGACAAAGCCAGGACTACCTAGCCTAGCTCAACAACTTCATCTGATGTAGAAGACATTTTTGTATGCCAGATTATTTACCAAAAGCTGCTTAATTTGGTTTTAAAGATCAGAACATAATCAAAACAGCTTTATTTCATTAAAATCTTTTCTCTTTTATATTGCAATAATCTAAGAGTTGCACTTCTAATATTTTGAAAGCTGTTTCTGAGTGTATAGGAAGAAAAGCCTACAGATCAAGTTCTACATCTTCTAATGCAGCATAGAGGAGACTAATGCCTTTGTTAAGTCACAAAGCATTCAATTTCAAAGTTTTTCCACAAACAATTTCCCCATGTTTCTGGCATTGTAGTTTCTAGGTGTTCACAAAATGTAAGTGCTATTTATGACAAAATGCAAACATCTTGTCTCAGTTTTTCAGCCTTGGATCAGATGAAATTTGTTACACAAGAAAGTATTTTAAAAAATTACTATATTGGTAGAGTGTCAGCTATGCTAACTGAAGCTCAGTCAGCATCAGCTACAAAAGAATATGCTAAAGGTAATTCTGCTTACATGACAGAAGTGAATTCCTTTAACACTGTTGCCCATCTTGTCCAAAGGAGGCGACCAGCACATCAAGCCCATGACATTAGGAACAACCAGAAGGATCCCACCAGCAACTCCAGATTTTGCAGGAAGGCCCACCTATAAAGCAATTAGAGAATTACTAGCCTCTGCAAACATTCTTCACCCCTGTAACACAATATAAGCAATTTATTTTACAAAAGATTACACAGCTCTTGTAAAAGTTTCATTTGGAAAACACTGACAAAGCATGATTACCTCTCTTTATAGATGGACTATAACCTTGACCACAGTTCATGGCAATCTGTGGTAGGTAGTCAAAGTTATTAGCTCTCAGTAACACAGAAGTCAGTAACACAATGCTAAAGATAATCCAAGTTGCTGCTGTAACAAAGCTATTATGACTCAGCAGTAATAAACATGTCTATCTGTCATGAGCAGTTTACACCATCAAAGTAGTACAAAGCTATATAAATAAATATTTAACTGAAAATGTTATTTACAAGCTGAACAAAGTTATTGTTTTGTTCCAATAGGAACTAACATGTCACATATCCCCTCAGCTCAGTAAGCACTAACTTTTTAGGTCACACAAAGCATCACACTCAATTTTATACCCATGCAATGAGAAAAACTGAAAACACTCAGTACACTGAAAATACAAGTAAGTTGCAGTACATATTTAAATACTTACACAAAAGTGTAAGTTTTCCAGCAGTACGTTACAGTACATGTGCTGTGCACAACATCCACTATTACAATACGTGAGGACAACTCATTATACATCTTGAGTCAAAGAGAAAGCAACTGTTCACAAAAGCTTCCTGCTATCTTCTACTTCCCCTACATCAGGATTTCTTCAGTTCTGCTGGTTCCAGTTATTGCTGCATCAGTCACCTATTACTCTCATCAATAGCCTTTCTTAAGGAATTATTTGTTTCAGGGTGAAAAGGATTCCCAGATGTGAAGCTGCTGGGAATGCCACTGTACCATGAGGTATGGAGTACAAGTAGTGTCATGGATTCTCTGGATTTCCCATACGTTATGTTGGATTCCTAAACAATTCATCTAACTCCTCCCCACCCACAGCAAAAGCAAACAAGATGAACATGGAAAACAACAGTACAAATTAGTCTTCCCAGTCAGCTCTATTAAGTATCTGAAAACTACTTACGTGGAAGGCAAACTGCCCTGAAAAGTCATACATGCCACAGGAATGCATTAAACTCAAGGTATTCCGGACTGCTTCAGGACTCAGTACTCTTTCACCAGTGATTGGGCAAAAGCCACCGTTAGCCAGAGTTGCTGCCATCACACTTGCTGACTCACAGGTTACTTCTATTGAGCAAAGCTTATAGAAAAAAAAGTCATATTATACAAACTGGTACCTCTAGCACAATACAGCCCACTACATGTCCGCAAAAACAAGATCTCATAAAATAACCTGCAGCATAACAATTGTTACAGATGACACTAGCAGCATGAATTAACATCATCTGAATCTTTCTACTATAAAGATACAAAGATCCCAGCAACAGCTTTTGTAAGCCTTTTTAGTAGTCTTTGAGTTATTATTTTTCATGAGTTAGTGTCTGAGCTTGATTCCTTCCCCCACCCCCCTTACTTTGCCTTGAGAGGAACAGGTCTGGAAAATAACCTCAGTATTCTGTATTTGCTTAATTGGCAAAGCCATTAAGGAACCATTTTTCCATTTGAGGTGTGGTGCTTTGGTTTTCTTTTTAAGCCTTACAAGACCACCCACATCCACTAAAAGTACATTTCAAAGCTGCACACTCTAGCACATACAAGTCTTAATGCTAACATTCCCTGCATAGCCTTAGTTTTACCTTTGTCTCATATATGCTTTATGATGTATCTAGAGATATGACCACATGATAGTCTCACCCAGGATCCCTGCTTCAGTACAGACTATACATACTTTGGTGACACATCAGGAAATGTGATATGATGCCATCACCTGATGCTGCCTCACGTCTGCAGAAACCAAAAGATAAGCTGGTTTCAACCTGAAGCTGAAATGCTACTCTGAAAAATAAACAAACTAGTGCTTGTACTTTTGCCAAACAGTGATTACATGATACTTCATGAAGTTACCTAAACCAAGTTTGCATGAGTAGTTACTACCTGGAATTCTTATTTTCCGGCTGCCAAACTCAATACATCCTAGTCCAATCAACTGGAGTTGCAAATCAAGAGAACGTCTGAGACGCATCTAAAATGGCAACTGGGTTTTAAACATATGAAGTATTACAGAACATCACCTACTTTGAAGAAAGTGCTTCTAGGTTCTCAATTTAAGTGCCTACGTTTCGTACCTTGGTTGAGCAAAATTAGAGTAATCCTTCCCCACTTTACAGAGGTAACGTGAAAGTGAGTTCATTACTGGTTCCCAATTGCACACGTAAGGAAGGAGGAAAAAAATGCCTTTTAAGTAGAATCTGAGAGCAGAAAAAGAAGCTTTGTGCAATGAAAACAAAACATTGAATTGACACTCAGGAAGTGACACTCATGTATGTGCCTCCTGTTTTCTGAGCTTGGAGTAAAAAGGACATTTTAACAGGGAAAAGAAAGAATGGGAACCATGAAGGTAAGGATCATGACGCACGCTAACAAGGCCAAACTATAACTACATCAGAAAACTTAGTTTTGGCCTTTCTTCACTTGTGAATAGCTTTGCGCTCAGAAGCATACCAGTACTTGAGGCAGGCGTAGGAAGCATTTTGCAAGGCTGGTTAACCAGTAAATTGAAATAAATTCTCTGCTTTGTTCTGTGATAACAGAAGTTCAGAGCAGACTTTCAGTTTTCAGCTGGTTTCCAACTTAACATGTCAACTGGGTTGAATTTACATACACACTTTATAAAGCTTCATTCACTTTCAAGACTAGATGTGCAACCCCAATCAAACAAAAAAAAAGGCTCAGACAAAATTTACACTTAAAAACATTAATTTGCACAGGTAAGAGCAAGTATCATGAATTCAAATCAGACTTCCTGAGAACTAAGCTGTGGATTTTTTTTTTAAACTATCCCAGACAGACTGGATCAGTAACACAACTTGAACTGCCTCTTGAGAACTGCATGCAGAAGATCTGACTGAATTGTGAATTATGCATATTTTCATGTTTGGAAACTCCTTCTTTAGGAAATACCTCACACTTGCCAAGTTCTCATTTTGTGACAGTTGCAAACGATTGCAAATGAGGCAAGCAACATGGGGGAAGGAAGAATGCATTTGAAAAGATTTTTTGTCTTGTATGTATTGAGTTAAACAATAAAGGAGAAGATATTCAAGTCATTTCATTCATAACACTACGGTTGAGCTTACAGTATGGCATGCAAATACAGTTGTAGTTACGCATGAGTTCAACATGCTCCACAGTATCATAAAGTATAGCAAATTCAAGTAACAAAACATTTCAAGCTTCTGAACTGCTAGTGCTTTACAGACTGCTACTAGTATGCATTAGCAATAAAGGCACTTACATACATCACTTAAACATAAGCAAATCTGGATACATCAAATTTAACATCATTCATTTCCAAACAGTTTAACAGACACTGACAACTTTAATTATAAGCCATTAAAACCTCCCCCATCTACGATAGAATAAGCTTCTATTGCTTATTACAGTAATTCCAACCCCATTCTGAGTCTCAATTTTAGAGTTAATTACCTGAAAATAAAAGTCCAGTATAGCAACCATATCTGTGCCTTCTGGAAAGCACTGAGGGAAAAAAAAAAAAAAAAAAGACGTGAGGTGTAATTAAACTGCTTTAAGTTTTTCAACAGCAAAATGCATTTGGTCTTACAAAGTCATCTGTACAACACGGATTATGCATTTCAGATATGATTATTTATCCTGTGATATAGAAATGAGGTTACAGGTATTGTTAGAATGACATATGTATTCACACCCTATATATAAGACTGGGCATTTTGAGTGACAGTATGAAAATACACATATAGTACTATAATAATTTAGATAATCTTGAATGTGAAATGAAAGAAATTTTAAAAGTTCATAGACCATGAAAAGCATTCGATCTTCAAAATACAATAAACAGAAGAGACCAACCTTTTTCTCTTTCAAGTAATAGCCAATTGCAAAGTTTCTATCTCCACTCTCTCTTTCAGACTGGAACCTTGAAACAAAACAACAAGCAATCAGAGATGCATGATGTAACCCAATAATACTACAGGTAAAGGATACATTACTTCCAAACAAAAGCATTCTACTAACAGACCAGTAACTGCCCTAAAACTCTTCCCAGTGCACTCTGTTGGAGTGAATTAAGTTAGAGTCAAACTTCAACATCTGAACATATACATTATTGGTTACCTATACATACACAAGTTTACTTGTAGTTAAGACCAAGAAGTACAAGATCATTCTATTAGAAGCATTCCTAAAAAGGCAGTAGTAGACTGAGACCTCTAAGAATAAGCTGCAGCAAAAGCATCATTCACTGAAAAGTGGGACCAGACTGGACAAAGAATGACTACCAGAAAGTTAAGATCTGCAGTTACAGCTCTCAGAGCCATAGCACCAGAGCACTATGACAGAATAATGAGATTTCAAGGAGAAAATGATCACTTCCATATCAGACCAGTCACAGCAACACAGAAACAAGAACAACTTAATTTCTTGATAATTTTAAGCCTAAGCTAGACCCTAGATCATATTAAATGATGGCTTCCAACATAAATAACTGAATTACACTGTAAGCTCAATATGCCAACTATCAGTTGAGGTAATAAGTATATAAAAAATACTTACGTAGCATTACTGAATCCAACGTATTCATTACCAGCCATTTTATTCATGAATTGCATCACCTGTTAAAGACAGAGAAGAAGGGGAAAAAAAAAGGCAAGCTAACATTTTCAAATCTAAGAATTACAACTGATCAACACTCAACCC
Organism: Gallus gallus; assembly: GCF_016699485.2. Lineage (NCBI taxonomy): Eukaryota > Metazoa > Chordata > Aves > Galliformes > Phasianidae > Gallus > Gallus gallus. The sequence continues at coordinate 7,488,494 of NC_052538.1, read as the reverse complement.
AGCCATACCCTAAGCCTGTCTCTTGCAACGTAGCTTTGCAAACACAGCCCAAATCATCAGATGTTTTATTTAACCAAATACAGATCAAGAAGAGTTTGAAAGGACTTAAAATAGCAACATAACTGTAGGTGGAAATTTAAGATGGCTACCACCCAATTTAGTTAGAATAAAGGAAGTGTCGTAATTCACTTACGTAGTCAAATTTTTCTGCATTATTTGCTCCTTGCTGCAAGAAAAGAAAAAATAATTTACAAAGAATGTTAACATGGGAAAGAAGTTAGTTCATTTAATACTAGGATTTTTATTTCATAAAACTAAGACATGAGGCTAATTAAGAATACAGTACTACAGTCATTTTATATACTAATGAAAAATTAAGGTGTTAGATAAGTAAAACTTTAATTATCATTTAAATAAAAAGTCATTTAAATAAAAAGTCATCTAAGAGTTATCAAACACCTGCATGTTGGAAATGGATTTAAACTAAGAAAGGTATGCTTTATTTTAAGTGTTCTCTACTCAACTTTACATGTTTAACACAATAATAGTTAAAGCAAGAAATACAAAAATAACTGCAGGCAGGATAATTATAACAAAAACTCTAACTTTGTATAGATTAGTAAACACAGGTAATCTTACATTATCAATAGATCTGAGCATAGCAAATTTCAGACTACGTAGCCTAAAGTATTTTCCATTGCTAGTGCCCATACTACAGATTTAGACCAAAGACTTAAAATGAAGTGTTAACCCTTACTGTGAAAATAACTGCATTTAATCGAATGTATCTAATAGCTGATTAACGTCCTACCTATTAAAAAATTAAACAGAAAAATAAAATTTCACATCATACTGTAGTACATCACGAAGTACATCGCTTTGCTAACAATATAAAGAAAAGTCTAAAATTTATAGGGATGCTAGTGAACATTCATTCGTAGGGTCAAGGGATATTCCATTTGTTTTTTTGTGTTGGTTTTTTTCCTCCCCTTTGGTACAGGGGTGTGGAGATATAGACGTGAAAGGTGGTACTTGGGGCTTTTTTCTCTTTTTTAAGAGTAAGCTCAATTTTAGTAGCTGGCAGTTGAGGATGTATTAATTCTTTACTCTCTGACAGACGACTTGTCACAAATTCCTCTAGCTAGACACTGAAACAGGGCTGGGAGATTTAAGAACAGCACATGGTCTGCTGGGGGACAGGAGGGGCTGAACAGGAATCCTTTTAAGTAGCATCTTTTTAGGAAGTTTAAAAAACAATGGCATCACATACACAAGTGGAAATTATATGTCTGGAGAAGATGTTTTTATAAATAATCTCAATATTAAAGATATTTTATTTAGATAAAATATTCTGTTTAGGAAGCTATTTGAGATACTACTTGCACAATATTTAGTATGGGAATGGGGGAGAAGTGGAAAAAACTGAAACTTGATATGTGCCAGAATTTTACTTAATGAAATGCATAAAGCTAGCCTCATTTTCCACTCTGGCTGTGGTTTAAGGTGCTGCAGGTAGTCTCTGCAGCCTGTGCACCAGCTCAGCTACAAGATGTGCAGTCATACACGTACAGTCACTAGCTGAAAGGAACACCACACTGCTTTGTCAAAACTACACGCCCATGGTCACCTTATGCTTAAACCTTATTCTTACAGTCACTCTCTAGCTAATTTGTAATAATAAAAAATATATATGACACATTTCATCAAAATGTTCCTGTATAATATACCAGAACACAAGCCTTAAAAATTTAACTCCAAAACTGTTCAATGAAAAATAATTAAAAGAAGAAATTACCAACTTCATTGAACTGTTGCAGTTGTCAAAATATTCCATAGATCCTAATGCTGTAAAATATGTAACAACATTTAAACCACAAAAACCTTTTCAAACCTTTCAAATGCACAATGAACATCTTTTCTGGGAAAGTGGGTCAGCATTAGTTATGGGATGCTGCATTGATAATTGTATGGTTAGACATAAATAAATCAAAACAATTTCTTTTGTTAAAAAAAAAAAGAGAGAGAGGGAGAAAGTGATCATGCTTTCTGCAAAAATAGAAATACATCATACTTCACTTTTTTTTCTTCCCAGCTGAAAAAAGAATTCCTTGCCCTTCAATAAAAACCTGGCTTTTCCAGCAGCCTATACAATTTGTGGGTAAAAGACCCAATGCAAACTTTTTTTGCATCAACTTATGAAAAAGGTTTCTTTGTAGCAGTTGCATCTGCTCTCACGTTTTAGGAATGAAACCTGCATACTAGATCAAGATGATGCATTTTTAGTCCTTGATGCTCCACAAACGTCCATAGGTACCTTACATCAAACAAGAACATTGTTACTGAAGTTACACTGCTCATGGCACCTAAGATATTTGCCTAAGTATTCATAGGACCAAGACCTCAGAATGAATTTAACATAATACAACTAAAACAGAAAACTTTGCTTCCATATGCTTGATGACTAAAAAAACCAAGCTAGCAATTCCCTGCTTCAGCAGCTAAACTGAAGAGACACAAACAGTGCATATTCTGAGATTAAAATCTAAGTGCAGACTAAATCCTAACCGAGTGCTGAGCAACGTTTCCATAATCATTTAAACAAAGAAAGAAACCATCCATTCTTGAACAAATGCTTCTTATTTTTATGAGGCTGGGAGCAGTGAGACAACACTTTTTTGTTGTTGTTCGGATGCAATTCACCTGTCCAGGACATAGAAGGAAGCATTCCATGCACTCAGTCCACAAACACTTATTGCATTTACTGGAACATATGTTCATATACACACTGACTGTATACATGCTTGTGTGTATATACATATGAAAACAACGGTTCTAAATGAATACAAAATGAAACTGAAAATGTTAAGATTGAAGCAGTTTGATAGACAGAAAAAAATCCAACTTGGAAAAAACACCTCAATACAATTCTGTAAACACTCAGAACTACAGCAAAGCTACAGCTGACCATCATCAGGTTTTTGTTTTGGGTTTGCCTTTTCGGACTGTGAAAGGTTTCAAGTGATCTTCCCTGTATTGAAACAAGGTACTTCTATTATTCATATTTCTACTGGAAAACTACACAGCAATTAAGTACAACTGACTAAGTTGCATGCCTGCATATACATAGGAAAGGAGAGATGCATGATACTTACCAGAGCTTGCAACAAGAAAAATCAGGCAATATTTATTAGAAAAGTAGTTAATATTAGCCACTTTTCATTGATCAACATTAAACGCTTAAAAAATTAGACCACATAAACTCTTACCACGTGTCTCTTGTTAAAATACTGTTTTCAATTTTGAATCCAAGCCAAACTAATAAAGAGTGTCTTAAAGAGACTTAAGATAGAAGATGATTATCAAAAATATGTCAGGAAGTTTTTAAGCTATCGTCATAACACTATATTCTGTAGCAAACATCAAGGAAAAAGGTCCTAGCACTAGGTTAGAGTGCAAGAAAACAATTTTTTACATTTGTACATTTTAGATAAACGTAATATCTTAACCCTAGCTTTCTGTACTTACATGCTTTTTTATTTATTTGTTAACCTGGGCATGTTCTGTGAGAGCTGGTGTCTTGGCTGCTTAGAGTACCACTTTCAGCTCTGAAATACTTGAGAGCACACTGTCACAGACAGCATCCAACCCACAAAGAGCAAGACTACTACCATTGTGAACATATGTAAAAATAATCTGGTGTCTTTCAAGGATTAAAGTTTCATAGGTAGCCACTGAATGTTACATGTCCTTTCAAACACCACTCCGAAATGGGAGGCCACATACTACTACATATTCTATGTTAATTAACATATAATACATTCAAGTTGTCATAAAAAACAAGCACAAAATGACATGTATTATGCTCTATTCAAAATTAGTTACTACAAGCAAATGAAAAATTCAGGAAGAGAGGAACCTTGCCCACATTGAAGTCATGTATCTTGGAGTGAAGATCACAATGTCAGCACATATAAAATACCCACATGTCTGTGGGTATTTTTACACATCAGTCTATCAGGAAGGGAAAATGGAACAAGTAGAAGACAGCAGGTAAAGCTAAATCTGTACTATGTATTTTAACTACATTGATAAATAAAACCCAGTAAGAAATGCGCCTTTCTTCCCCTCTCCTAAAGAATTGTATAGGCTTCCTAAGAAGCCTTTACATTCCTATACAATGTATTCTGACAACAAACAGACCTGGGAACAGCTAGGCAGGTTTTCACAATGCTGATGGACACAGATATTTCAAAGTCTACCAGCATATTTGGAATGCTCTTAAGTATATGGGATTCACTACTTTTTATTCTACTAGTTATGTTCCCTTGAGGGTCAACAAAAATTAGCATTTTCACCTTCACCTATGCCAAACTTTGTGAAAGGACTATAGTATTGCTGTGCACCCTACACTGGGCTTACACAGCAAGGCTTTGGTAGCGGAAGGGCCCCAGGGATGGACTCTGAGCAGAACCCAAGAGCTGCCTCATGTCAGATCAGAGCCACTGCCAGACAGAGCAGAGTCAGCGAGCAATGCTGGTCAAGCCTCTGGGAGAGTAGTTGTAAGGAAGGGAAAAAACTGTTGTGCAGCAGCAGACAGGGGAAAGAGGTGAGACATGAGAGATGCAGGCCTGCAGGCACCAAGGTCAGTGCGGAAGGAAGGCAGGAGGTGCTTCAGGCATGCAGCAGCAGCTTCCTGCAGCCCAAGAGAAGCCCACAGAAGAGCAGGCCACTCCTTAGCAGCCCACAGGCACTGCGCAGAGCAGATCTCTGCCCATGGAGAACCCCAGCAAGAGCAGCACCAGGCTGGAGTCCAAACCTTGGTCACCTAGAAAAGCAGACACAACCCTGATGCATAATGATAAAAATGACTTCAGACTAATCCCTGATTCCTCTGACAACTCCTTCCACAGGCATCCACTGCCCCCTGCACACCTTGCCCACCAGCATCCCTAACACACTGTCCCAGGCAGCCATGGCAGCTGATGCAACCACAGGTGTATCTGCAGTTGGCATGCTCCGAGAATCAAATGTAATGTGTTTCTGAAACACAAGAGAAGAAACCATTGCCATCTATCTCTACTATGGACAAAGACTTTGAGTCTCTATGATTTACAGAAAGCTGGGTGCTTTGAGAGCACCACACCTGTACTAGATCTGGCCAGCAGCTGAATCCTCATTTCAAGTATTTCCTTGGAGACCTGGAAGATTTTATTCTACTACTATTTTTCCATATTCAATGGTGTAATTGCCACTACTATTTTTTTCAGTGCTATTATTTCAGATTTGTTGTAACTATATAACCACAGCTAGTAATAAAGACAAATGGCCATACCATTACAAACAAGCACAAAGGCCTTCAGGGCTTTTTACGATCTTAATTAAACTAAAGCCATACTACAGTATGTCCTTTTGCTCAAAGATTTTCATTCCAAATACATGCTTTAAACTGCTGAAACAGTCTATATTTGCAATGCAAATATAGTTAGGGCAGAGCCACAAGTTATGGCAATAAAATCTGAACACATTCCAAGCATGTCAGGAGAATCGTGTAAGCTGGTAAGAGTAGGTCATACAGTAAGCCAAACAAATGTACAACTTGGCATGTCTGTATGTTTTTATTATTATTATTATTTACTATTACAGATATCAACTAGCATGACAGCTTTGGTCTGTGCTCTGTTCTAAAGTGTGCGGTCAGAGCTGGACTTGTGACTCCAAGAACTGTTTCTTCCACCATCAGATATTAAGATAATACATACTCTAACAAACAGACAAAACAAAAAAAGTATGTGACTCTAAGCTTCATGTCTTGTCCACAACTGATCTTAATTTGTATCAGATTTGAAGGGCAGTTACGTACACAATCATGCATGCTGACTGAGCCCTGCACCATGTAATGGATGCAAGATTTCATAAATCAGAAAGAGATAATATAGCAAATCAAAGGAGGTAAAAGCATTCTTAATGCTGAAATACAGCACCAATCTCTCCTGAACTATCAACATGCTATCACTACATAAACCTGTCACACGTGACAAATTTGCTCGTTTAAATAACCTTTTCGTTATCTTAGATTCCACAAGCCATATATAGCCATCAATTTATTTAAGTAACACCCAAAATCAAACAACATGAATGCAGAGAAACTGAGGGCAGAACAAAGGTTAATGAAGCCACCTTGTCCAGAAAAAAAGCTAAGTCAGATTAGATCAAATACAAACTGGAATTACTTAAGTCACTGAACAGTTTAGGAGGAACATTTCTAAGAAGGAGGTTGTAAAGAAGTTATTTCACAAGAAAACATAGTCTGTATGTAAGTTCTTGACCCTCTGTGTAACTTCTTTGAGAATACCATGTTTAGTTTGGTTAATTAGTCAAATGATAAATGGTATCTTAGTGAAAACAGTACATGAAATATCTACATTTTAATCACAGTGAAAACAAATAATGAAATGATAAGTGTGATGTGTCCATTAGACGTGCAGTTACCACATGCAAAAACATTAGTGAAGTGCAATACTCTTAATAAGAACATTACAGAAAAGAACAACAAAAAAAACAAAGCCCACCCGGCAAAACAATCCCCCAACCTTCCAACAAATACCACAATTACGTGCAATAAACAAATCCACTTTGTCTATTAAAAAGTAAACCATTTATCAAGAACTATGTGCCCTCTGCAAGAGGCACATGCTGGTGTTTTGCCTAATAACCAACAGGGCATGTTCTAGGTAGGTCTAACATCTTGACATTTGACAAGTGTGTTAAGTCATATTTTCAAATTCACTGTTATCCAAGTGAATTTCAATGCTCAGTCAACCTTTAAAAATATTAAACGTGAATAAATTTACCTGTCATATTTAAGGCCATTTTCTTTCACCTACAGCTATTAAAGATAAATGTCTTTAAGCAGGAGTTCTTACACCTTCTTTAAATATAAAATAACAAAAAAAAAAAAAAAATCATGATCTAAGTAATTTTAAAACCAACAATTTGGAAACAGGAAGTAGGAAACACACTGTAGCTAATGAAGTTTGAAACACACGGAAGACAAAGGCTTTTTAAGATCTCTGAAGTAATAGCATTAAGTTCTCTACTTCAAAACTCCAGGGCACTGACATGATCCTCAGCCCTCTAAGTGGGTATCCTGAGTTCTAAAGAACCAAGAACCAGTTTTTTTCTATCAGTGCCTACCAAAAAAAACAAAACAAAACAGAAGGCAGAAACATCAAGTATTTGGCAACCACTAGCATTACATGAAATTTGTGTCATTTACAATAGATTCAGCTCTTCTAACCTAAAAAATACAGTACTGCTTTTCAGAAGTTGCAAGATAATGGACTAAAGTCATTATTCAGCTGATACTCTGCCAATACAGGTGGCTGTTTCCAAGCATATTTAAGAAAATACATTAAGCATCCCAGAAGAAACTACATATCATAAGTAAAATGCAATTCAATTACACAGTATGTTAATAGTAGATAAACTTCATATTAAAATTAAAGGTGGTAATGTTACTGCCTCACCCTCAGAAACCCCAGGATCTTCAATTTCTTTTGCACAGCAGGAAATACTCTAAGTTTATGTTGCATAAACATTAGACATCGGGAAACAGATCTGAGTGCTACAGAATATGTTCATGGGGACATGCTGATAACATTTGAAGTGTTACGCTGTTAAAGTGTTACGCCGTTAAAGAAGGAAACAAAATTAAAAACTCTACCATTAAAGCCTTTCAGCTGCACTGTTAACTACTAATAAAAACTGTGAGTCTCAAGCTGCCTTTATTTGGAAGTGTTCTATTTCCAAAACATCCCAGCTTGTCCACCTGCTAACAAGCAAACTGCCATCAGATACTGCACACAAACAATGAAAACATACAAAGATACTTTCCCAAATTCTATTAAAATTCTCTAAGAGAAACTAAAAATGATTTTTTTACCTTGATTAAAGACGTGACCACAATTGCTCCAGCATTCACCATAGGGTTATGAGGCTTGTCTGTGAAAAAAAGTTTTCAATTACATATATATACCCGAATACACATCTGTCAAATAAAACCAGCCAAAGGTTGAAGTGAAAAATGATAGATATAAGATTTAAAATGATAACACTGGAATACAAACTTTAACCAGAAATAATTGTAATTTTTTTTTTTTGCAGTTCTGAGCAAAGTATTTTACAGCTTAAAACAAACTTGTTAAATCAACAAGAAGAACCAACACCCCCAAGGGACTTCCAAATTTTCTCCAAGTCTCAGTGGTTTTAAATGTTCAGTAGGTAAGTTAAAGAAATAAAATGTCTCCCCAGTTCTTCCATTTCCTCATTGCTGTACATAAATGCAGCAACCCAAGTCTTCAGAAATCAGAGGTTTCTATCACCTTCTTCTGAAATACAAATAATACTTTCTCCATCCTCACCAAGATTTAACATTTCAGAATTGACTTACACCTGCCACAGCTTAAGTTCCTTATTATAACTGAACTCCTTCATATTATCAATACTTTTGCATCCCCATGGGAAGAATCACCATTAAAAATAAAGTAAGAAAAACTTTCTTTCTTAGCTGTCTGCTTTTCCCAAATACAAGTTCTCATTCATCATCATCTAGCTCCTAGTTTTTTCTTTTTTCTTTTAAACTAACATTTTGGCTTTTAAACTAGGATGTCGCTCTTTGAGAGTTCCAGTGTCTGAAAAATTCTATCAATTCAGAATACTTCAATATTGTGACAGATTTGAATTCTTCCTTTTATTTGCTGCTACTTTATCTCCAAATCTGGGGCGGGGGGGAAGAAGAACAGTTATAAACACCAAGTGTTTGCTCTTTTAATATGTAATACATGCAGTAAAAGGAACTTGAGAGATTGCACCATTTCAATAGCTTCCAAACTCTGCCTCCTTAGTGACGAAAACCTCTGTGCTATTTTTTAAGCTGCCAGAAGATGAATGACTCAAGAGCATCTCATACCAGTGGTCAGAAGGGACCTCATCTCATAAACCCTCCCACTCACAGCAAGGCTACAGCTGAGGCTAGACCAGGTCACCCATGGCTTTGTCTAGCTGTCTTCAAATCCTCCCAGTACTGCGCACCCACACCCTCCCTAAGCATCCTCCTCCTCCCAGGAGCCAAGTTTACCTACCACTCCACCCACATTCCTGCAAGCCACGGATGATGTGGGACCAGTGGCCCTCATTGCTGCATTTGCCCATAACAAAAGTTACAGTTCTTTTCCTACAGCAGCCACAGCAACTTATTTACCTCCCAGGAGAAGCCACCTGCAAGGAACTGCACACTGTATGACGACAAGGAACGAAGGCAGAGAAAACAATCACAACAGTTTGGAAAAAGGAGAACAGACTCATCTGTTTATCTTCAAAAGAGGTATCAAGCTCTGGAAAGCTAACTGGCACACACTGCTAAACACACACAAATCAAATAAAGGCCATGATTTACTTCAAATGAAAAAACCCACTGTTAGGTGGTATCCCTCCAAGTCTCTTGTCTTATCATATCATCTCATTATACCTCAGAGTAAATTCATCATCTTACCCATAATGAAAAGCACCACTTGTAACAGCCACTCCATTTCTGCTGGGATGCCCTGCCTAAGCACAGCACTGCATCAATTCTCTCCTGCATAAGCAACCTGCCTAGGAGGCTGAAGAGCAAACATACTGTTCTGTGACAGAGCTCTGTCTGTACTGTGGGACAGAGATGCTTGTCTACTGCATCTTTTAATGTAGAGAAGTTAGGGAACTTAACAGATATATCTAAGCTCAAAAGACAACATGACTTATCTAGTCACCTTAATTCTCTCCCCTGGACATCACTATTAATCAGTGCAAAATATTCATTCTTCATAACTCAAATCTGCCAGACCACCAGTAAGATTGCTCTACAGCGTGTCACACAGTTATGCCTTATGCAAACCAGACCTTTCCTTTGAGCTTGTAAACTCAAATTACACTGCTTTTCTGTCACCGGTTCTTCTGACCTTTTTGTTCACTGCCGGCATTAAGCATTTCCAGCACAACTCTGATTTGCAGCTTTTGAGCACAGGAAGCAGAAGCTGCCACATGCGCACAAAACCGATGTTTTAACACACAGGACAGGTGCGCTGTGACTAGTTCCTTCTGAAAAAGGCATCAGAATATGCTTGTGTAATGCAAAACCTACAGAATTCCACCTTTGGATGACCAATCCCTCAGCAGCACAAGCCATTTCCTGCCAGACCCCCCCACACAAGTACACTGCATTTATTACTGCACTAGATTCTACCAAAAAACTGGACTACATTGTACTAAGAAATTGTATCACTGGAGTAACACTTCAAATGACCACCATCAACAGGTCACATATATGGACAAAAGACATCAGCTGTGCATAGATACAGTCTTGTCAGACATACTTCAGCAGGAGGAATACTGCCAACTGAATCATTCCTGACTCAATAACTGACTCAATAACATTCCTGGTGATATATATTTCAGACATATTTTACTATGTGAAATTCCCAAGCTACTCGAAGCAACTTTTAATTAGTGTGAAGACTGCTTTTATCATCCAGAAATCTGCACTGCGTTTCCTTTGGACTGTTTCCTTTGATTAAAAATGGTTTTGAAACTGAATATTCACACGGCTGCATAAGATTCCAAATTTACATTGCAAAGCACAGACCTTACCCAAAATGTGAATGATGCTTATCAACACTTCTTTTTCTGTTAGCCTTTTTCACTATGATTTAAAATTACCTGAAATTCTTTCCAGTTCTAGTCAATAAAGAAATACAAGATCTTTATATATAGTAGGTAGGTTAAAAATATATATATATATCTTCAGATGCATGTCTAAACAGTCCTTAAATAGTTGAATATCACCTCATAAAATCCTCATTACAGACATAAAATCCAACTACAACAATTAGAAAGCCAATGGATTAAACGCTTATACGGTATGTTTTCAAACCTGATCAAAGTGGTTATGTTAAAGCCTCTATACATGCTGCATGCCACATCACACTGTTTTTATATACAAGCTATACTCCTTTTTCCCTTCTTCCTCCTTTACTTGCAGAAATGCAGCTTCTCTCCCTCTCCCTGTAACTGACTTCTACTGTCTGCTTTAAAGACTATACAGAACCAATGCGAATTGACCTGCCCTTCAGCTAACACATTTCTCAGGTCAGCTGTACCATCCATTCAACAACAACATACTTAATAAAAGTATGCATCACATCACAGAATCACAGAATGGCCTGGGTTGGAAGGGACCTCAAGGATCATGAATCTCCAACCTCCCTGCCAGGCAGGGCCACCAACCTCCCCATTTACTAGACCAGGTTGCCCAGGGCCCCATCCAACCTGGCCTTGAACACCTCCAGGGACGGGGCATCCACAACCTCTCCGGGCAGCCCGTTCCAGCACCTCACCACTCTCCTTGTAAAGAACTTCTCCCCAACATCCAACCTAAATCTTCCCTCTTTCAACCTAAAACCACTCCCCCTTTTCCTGCTGTTCTCTACCCTTTCAAAGAGTTTACTCCCTTCTTGTTTATAGGCTCCCTTCAGGTACTGAAAGGCTGCAATGAGGTCACCCTGCAGCCTTCTCTTCTCCAGGCTGAATAAGCCCAGCTCCCTCAGCCTGTCTTCGTAGGGGAGGTGCTCCAGCCCCTTGATCATCTTCATGGCCCTTCTCTGGACCCTCTCCAACAGCTATCTGTCTTTCTTGTACTGGGGGCTCCATACCTGGACACAGTACTCCAGATGGGGCCTCACAAGAGCAGAGTAGAGAGGGACAATCACCTCCCTGTCCCTGCTGGCCACCCCTCTCATGATGGAGCCCAGGATACCATTTGCTTTCCGAGCTGCAATAGCACACTGCTGGCTCATGTAAAGTTTGTCATCCATCAGGACCCCCAGGTCCTCTGCAGAGCTGCTCTCAAGGACTGCTCTTTCCAGTCTGTATAGATGCCTGGGGTTCCTACGGCCCAAGTGCAAAACCCTACACTTTGCGCTGTTGAACCTCATTAGGTTCACCCGGGTCCACCTTTGAAGTCTGTCAAGGTCCCTTTGAATGGCATCCCTTCCTTCCTCCGTGTCAACCGCACCACTCAGCTTGGTATCATCAGCAAATTTGCTGAGGGTGCCCTCGATTCTATCGTCGATGTCATTGATAAAGATGTTAAAGAGCACCAGTCCCAAGACAGACCCCTGGGGGACTCCGCTCATTACTGGCCTCCATCTGAACATGGAACCATTGATCACCACCCTCTGTCTGCGGCCTTTCAACCAATTTCTTATCCAACAAGTGGTCCACCCATCAAATCCACATCCCTCCAATTTGGAGATAAGGATGTGGTGGGGGACCACGTCAAAGGCCTTGGTCAAGTCCAGGTAAATGACACCGATTGCCTTCCCCTCATCCACCAGTGCCGTCACTCCATCACAAAAGGCCACAAGATTGGTTAAGCATGACCTCCCCCTGGTGAAGCCGTGCTGGCTGTCTTGGATCACAGGCTCATTCCTCATGTGATCAAGCATGTCATCCAAGAGGATCTGTTCCATGATCTTCCCAGGCACAGAGGTGAGACTCATTGCCCTGTAGTTCCCCGGGTCCTCCTTGCTCCCTTTCTTGCAAATGGGAGTGATGTAACCCTTCCTCCAGTCGTCTGGGACCTCGCCTGACAGCCATGACTTCTCAAATATGACAGAGAGTGGCTTGGCAACCACCTCATCCAGCTCCTTCAGAACCCTGGGATGCACAGCATTCGGTCCCAAAGACTTGTACTCATCCAGTCTCATGAGTCGGTCTCGGACTTGCTTTGCCCTTACAGTGGGAGGGGATTTACCTCCCTGGTCCCCACCTAGAGGCTTGGGGGTGCAGGGCTCAGGGACGTGAGAAAGACTAGAATCCTGGTCACCAGTGAAGACCGAGGCAAAGAACTCATTCAGCACCTCAGCTTTCTCTTTGTCTATTGAAGCCAGTTCTCCTTTTAAATCTACTAAAGAAGGTACACCCGTTCTGGCCTGTCTCTTCTGGCCAATGTACCTGTAGAATGTCTTCTTATTGTTTTTCCACATCCCTCACCAAGTTCAGTTCTACCTGCACCTTGGCTCTCCTGATCCTACGCCTGCAAGTCCGGACAGCATCCCTGTACTCTTCCCAGGTGACACGCCCTTGTTTCCAGAGCTTGCACACACCTTTCTTCGTCCTCAGCGTGCCCAGCAGGTCCTTGCCGAGCCATGCCCGTTTCCTATCTCATCTGCCCACTTTCTTATTCAGAGGGATGGAGACCTCTTGTGCTTTCAGGAGGGCATCCTTGAAGAGTAGCCAGCTCTCCTCAACATCTTTATCTTTAAGGACAGCATCCCAGGGGATCTTGGCCAACAATCCACTGAACAGCTTAAAGTTTGCTCTTCAATTCACATGCATTAGTCTTCTCTTTTAATTTCATGCATTCTGGTGCAACTTTTAATAACCCCAATTCCCATTACAAGATGGTCTTAAACACTCTTAAACAGTAACAGTAATGTAAGACTACAGTCTAATCATTCATCTTCTCTCATCATTCAATTTTAAGACAGCAACAAAGAGAAACAAGCTAGTAGGCTTTAAGTCATTCCACTAAAATGAAAAACGGAAGTACTACATTCACCCAATTAAAAATGATCCATTTTCAACACCAACTTTTTTTTTTTTTTTTAACATGAGAGCTTTCTTAGGACATGGAAGTAAGTCTTCCCTACAGTTTGATACTCCATTTGAAAACTATTAGAAAAACAAGAGCAAGACAGCAAGCCTGACAAAATGTAGAATTCTCCCTTAGTAAATGATAGTGAAATAGTAGCATGACTAACATACTAAGAAGAAAAAAGGAACTGTCAAAATTTCATTTTACATGCAAGTTTGGAAAAAGGATTTCAAGGTATGTCTAAATAGAATTATGCATTATAATTTCAGAATGTCTGTATCAACATTTGTAATAAAGACATAATTGAATACAGTCCTTGACAAAAATATTTCAGTCTTATTAATTAAATATTAATTGGATTGCCATGGCAACAGAAACATTGTTCTTTTACTGGGAGAGAAAGATCTGCTGGAAGCATCTGTGTTTCAGAGATAACATCCAGCACTTCCTCCAAGGCTACATGAGTCATCTTTCTCACATTTTTACCATAATGTCATTCAAAATAGCATTTTTCACACTTGTTTATTAATACCATTCAAAAAAAGAAATCACCTAGGTACTGTGCAAGACATTCTTGCTAAAGCATTCCTGTCACAGACAAAAAAAAAGTACCACTTTGAATCACCAGCCAAATTCAATTTGGAATCATCCATGGGAAGGCATGTTCAGTTTCACTTCTGTAAACTAACCAGCTCCAGCCTTTGGCATCAGCACCTGCTTCTCATGGCACTGAGAGGCCAGGTGGTATACAGATTGCTTTTACATTTATGACAATGACAGTGAGACTTCAGAGGATAGAGTAAAACACAAATACTGGGGAAAAAAAGGGTACCTTGTTCCGTAAATGCATTATTAAGTAACTCTTACCATCTTCATTCAGGAACAATTTGTTGAATCTTAATCCACTAGGCTCTTTACCAACATATCTGTGCACATACTCTGTGCCAAGATCATTAACAGCAATAGCATATTTCAATGGCTTTACACAGGACTGAAGACAAAAAGGAACTTTGGTATCTCCAACAGAATGCCTGGAAAAAACACAGATGAAGATGCTTAAATTCTCCTGTTCTCCAGCTGTATTAAGTGCTTCATTCAGTTTTCAGCATACTAAGACCAGTAACAGAGTAAGTACAGTTATTTAAAACTACATTTATATAGCAGGGGGGTGCCCTGCCTTTAAGAAAGGTTGGAACTAGGTGATCTTTAAGGTCCCTTCCAACCCAAACCATTCTGTGATATTAAAGAATGGAATTAAGAGGTTTTATGTTTTTAACAAACACCTCCATACATTAAACAGGACAAACTGGTTATTATTACAGATACAACAAACTAAACGCTAATTAAGAAATGGGTTTGCACCAGAACTCTAGTACATTTATTCAACTGAGTACAGTCAACCTGAATATAGCCCCTACACATACTGATGGATACAGAAGTAAAAATGACAGCCAATTCAGTTTTGGAATTCAAGGGCAGCAATTGAACTACCAGCAGTTCTATTCCCTCTGATAGTGGCGTAGGTATTTTACTGAAGTCACGAAATATTATCTTTCAGAAAGCTTACTTGCAACACCTCATCCAGACTGCTTGAGAGAATTACTCACACAAGCAGCATGTCCCATCAAGAACAAAAGGTTCCAAGCTAATATGTTCGATGGCAAAATCAGAAGTGTTTTTGCTTTTTTTTTTTTTTTTTTTTTGCAGAAAATTTGAGAAATGATCAAAGAAATTTACAGAAACATTCTGGCACTATGAAAACTGGTATTAGACAATCTTAAACATTACAAAAACTAGGATTACAAAAGTACCCATTAGCACATGTTGCAATATCCAAAGTAATGCAAATGCTAATTCAAGATATTCAAGAAGAATATCTTTACTTCTGAAACTGTTTTATTATAGCGCAGCCATTTAAGTAAGAAACTAAAAGGGTAGTGTAACATTTCACTTAGATTAATGCATTTAAGAGGCACATCAAAAAACTTGTGAAGCACTTGGTTAGAGATCAGACCATGCAATATACAGTCAAAAAAAATAGAGCATAACAGATGACATTAAAACGTTCCCCAATGCGTAGACACTGCAAGGCAGCCCAGTGCTCTCAAGAACCCTCTATTCAGCTGGGACAAACTAAACACCTAAGAATTCTGATATTCAGAGTACATGGTATGTCTGCATCAAACTGCACTACAGCAGAGATGTAAGCAAACGTGTATCTCACATCATCAGGTCACAAAGGCTGACACAGTAGTTTACCTCACTTCTCAGTTAAACGACATGAGATACTGCTTCTACATGTGGCTTGGTTTTCTGCTGCACTGAGTCATTGTTCAAGAAAAAAAATAATTACCATACCTATATTAAGAGCTATACACACCCTTACAGGAGACAGTTTAGTAGTTTAGTAAATCTGAAGCAACAACAACAACAAAAAAATCACAATGAAGTTCAGTCCAGATTCCACATATTCACTTCCTGTGTAAAGAATATTCTTGTGAAATTCATCCAGTGATGTATAGTGGTCATAAAAATAAGAGTAGAGTAACAACGTTAAAATGCAAAAAAGTAACATCTAGATCAAAGCGTGAATGCTATTAGACAAAAAGATCATCAGCTTTCAAAGATTAATACTACATAAGCATCACTTCTATCCCGTCATCTGATGATCATTTTTAGCTTTATTTGTTGTCAGCTCGTAACAGCAATATAATCCACCTCTACACTGTAATTACAAATACTACTAAAGCAACACTTTATAAAAACAAAAATAATTTAGCTTCAGTAGAAGTTTAAAACAAAGAAGAATAATGCCCAAGTAGGTATTACTTCTTAAACAACTGCTACAATGCATTTTGTTTATTAAAACACAAGATACCAGGAAGTGCTGCATCTATCAAATAGTTTAACTTCCCGAAACAGCAAAATTTCGAAGTTAAAAATATACCTCTGCCCATCCACTGTGCAAAGTGATACACCCCACAAGTCAGGGCTGAACTTGGCCAGCTGTGGAATATAGTCAGCAACCTATCATAACAAAAAACAAAAAAAGAGATGTTACACCATCCAAAATATTTAGCTGTATGTTAGTGTACGTCTCTGGTAATAATTGCATGTGGAGAAGACGTGAGAGGTAAAACTGTATTAGCCCACTGATCATCACAAAGCAAACCTAAAAACTCTCATAAATTGTTATACTGACCAGACCATTACCAAATAAAGAAAATATAAACTTCAGCATTCAGCAAAAGGGCATTATAAAAACAGGAGGGGAATCAACTTGTTACTAAAGTGATAGAACAAGGGGGAATGATTTTAAGCTCAAGGAGGGAAGGTTTTGATTGGATGTCAGGGGTAAGTTCTTCACATAAAGAGTGGTGAGGTGCTGGAACAGGCTGCCTGGAGAGGCTGTGGATGCCCTGTCCCTGGAGGTGTTCAAGGACAGAGTGGATGGGGCCCTGGGCAGCCTGGTCAAGTACGAGATCTGGAGCTTGGTAGCTGTATGGGAACTGTTGAATCACGGCCTGAACCTCTGACTGACCACCTGAGGCGAGCGCTGAATCAGCTGCAGGGGCACAAGTGAATGCAATTTCACCTGAGTGACCAGACCTCCTAGACCCCATTTAAGGGCTGACTCCCAAGGAGGAAGAATGTCTATCTGGAGATTGCTTCCTTTGGAGCCCTTCTGCGAGCCCGGGACACAGGTAAGATCTTTATTTCATTTCTCCTTTGTAACGTGATAATCTCTCTGGTCCAATACCTGTATACCTGTTTGCTGTACAGTGGCCCTACCTGTGGCAGGAGGTTAGAACTTGATGACCCTTGGGGTCCCTTCCAGCCCAAGCCATTCTATGATTCAGCATGTTCTAAGAGCAATCTGTGCCCAATTTTATGGCATATTTAGGATTTTCAAATTAAAAAATTCTAACAAAGTTTGGGGTTTTCAATTAACCACTGAAAACACAGACTTGTATAAACTTTAATTACTAACCACAGTACACTTAACAATCCAAGTTGTGCTACTTCACACAACCGGCAGGTTGTAGGTTAGAAAAACATTACAGATAGCTTTAGTAGCAAGTAATATTGCAGCTTTAAAACTTGGGTAAAATTAAGAAAGACCAACACTATTTTCTGCCTTCAGCCTGACAACTTCAGAAGACTGTTAGAGGTATGGAGCTGCATTTCTATCCTAGTTCACAAGCCACGAGTAAAACTGAACTTCGGCAACTATTTTCACCAAATTAACAGTTTCACATTCTGCTAACAATGTAAAGAAAAGCCCTCTACTTGAAAAAGAACAAACGAATTTGGTTAATATCAAGAATTCTAGAGAAGCTTCAAGTTGAACTTATAAACGACATTACCTTTCCTCCAGATTGTTTTTTAGCACTTTCATATAGTTCATCAATATGTGAAGTAAATGACATAAAATCTGGGATGACAAACTTCCTCCTGAAAGCTTGAGTAAGCAATACAATATTACTTTGCACACACCTGCAGAAAGTCAAAGGAAAAAAATTAGCAGTTGGACAAACCCAACAAAAAGATGACTTATTTAAACAGCATGCAATGGCTTAGTCAGGATTGTCAGTCCCTTCAAAATGTGCCTAAAATAATAGGTCTTTATTAGAAGGAATTTTTCATCCCTATTTTTAAAAGTTATTTATAATTGTTTCAATACATTCACATCTGTGCCATTCCATTTTAAAACTCTTATTTCAAGTTTCAGCTACAGGGTTGTACGGCAAAGTACCATTAATTTCCCTTCAAGCAGGATCTAAACTTGCAAAGGGGGTCCACTAAGCCACCCAGTTCTTTGGACCAACACATGTGAAAGTTGCCTTATCCAGCCCTTGTTCAAAGGAGCGCTAATGAGCAAGAAAGCTGCCAACACACCAAACTGAACAGAGTTGAAAAACACATTTTCTGTTAGAACAGAAAAACTGATAAAGTCCTTGCTAACATCTAAAATAAACAAAAATCAACACTGAAAAGGACTCAAAGTCTCTCACTTCAGACTATCACCATTTTTTATTACATCTTGTCCACACTCTCTAAACATCAGCCCATCGGGGACATTTAAAATCAACGACCTAAAAATGGAAAGGAGGAGAAATAGAGGAAGTGGAGGTTAGGAACAAAAGGTGAGACAAACTGTGCTAAGTGCTATATCTCTGGATAGGGGTGAATGGGAGCAGAAGATGGGAACTGGGAGCTGTTATCACACTGTTAAGGCACAGCTGACAAAGGAGATTAACAGCCCCATCCCAGTGCAAGAAAGAGAAAGGCAGGCTTAACACCAAATTAACACATCTGTTAGCATTCCTACTGCACTTTTTAGTAGCATTCATAAAAGCAGAAGCAGGTTGTTATTTCAGACAGATGAGAACTCAAGATCATGTAGGACTCTACTGGGAAGGAGAACGAACTTCTTCCAATTAAGAGTTATTCATAACAATTAAAGATTACATCACTTCGAACACTACTTCAATAATCCATAGTTAGAAGAATTAGAAGGGTTAGAAGAAACCGGGTCAGAATTAAGTTGCATACAGATGACTGAGCAGACAGAATTATCCTCCTTTTGCACCCCCTTCCTTTTTTAGAAGCTTCACTTTCAGTTTGAACTCCATTGTACTTCAAAGACTTCATTGCAAATTCAGCTGACAACCATCCCAAACACTGGTCTGCCCCTCCTTCTGAGGGAGGGGAAACAGCAGAGAAGTTTCTTGTACACAAATTGGTAATTTGAGAATTGCTCCACCTGTAATAAACTGTTAGTCTACATATTAAAACAGCAGTTTCAGATGGTTTTGTTGTGATTTGTCGTGCTCATCCACTCCCTTTTCACACAGTCAGCCAAAACCCTGCCCATTTTTGTTCCCAGTAGTCTTCCTGCAGGTGGTGCAAGCCCTTTTCAAAAGTAATTAAGAGCAGTGATGGCAGCCACATGTGCAGAAGGAAGAATATACACACACATTAGGTTTAACTCTCAGATACACTTCAGCACATCATCTGTATTACCTAGACAGCATTAGGTACTCTCATTAGAAAAAAATGAAGTTATCTATATCTATTAAAACAGCCCAAGAAGTCAGAGCGTAAGCAACATGACAATAGGAAGGCAGCATGCACTGAAAAACACTCCTCTGATATAACGTTACATTGCAGAAGCAACAGAAAGGGCATTTTTACACTCTCTAATTGACATCAAGTCTCACATAATTCAATTGCTTTAAGCTAGACACTGACTACAGAAATCACTATGCTGGTTAAGGACTTCACTGCATTTCTGTAACTGCCAAGGTCAGCATCTCCTTAATTGAGGAAATTGTATGAATTTAAGCACTAAGCACAGGGGTTCAGTTAATCTAGCCAAGCACTGCTAACAACTACTGCATGGACAAAACAGGGGTCTTAGTGAGCTCCAGTTATGCAGCAGTGATACTTTCAATCAATAGAGGACATTCATCTTGCCAGCCTCTAATATTCTGCAGCTGACGTCTTTTCCCCAGTGGAGCCTGCAGATGTTTTATGTTCCACGTTACCCTTCAGAGAAGAACAGCTAAGGCTCAGAAGAAATGGAGTAGTATGAAAATTTTAAGAACAAAGTAGACTTGATTACATACTGCGTGTATGAAAATTGTTCAAGGTAGGAATGCTAGCTTCCCATCTCAAATCTCAATTAATCCACACTTTTTAATGTCAGCTTAACAATGCCGTTGGGTTGCAATACTATCACATTGCTGTTCACACGAGCAAGAGGTCAAAATAAAGCAAGGTAGAAAAGACAGAAGTATGGTTGGCAAGGACTCTGAATAACCTGCAATTTTGTCTATTACTGGCATGTGATGCAATTGCATGTACTTTATCAGGGATGTGCAATTTAGAGGAATGCACTGGTATTGCACTTTAACAAGCAATTTTCACTCAAGGGTAAACTGGGGACTAAGTTCAATGAACTCCCATCAGAAAGATGGATGAGCAAAGAGAACAGATATCCACAGATGACTCTCTCGTGAATATTTTAGTGACAAGTAAGAAATCATCACATCTGTTTTCCAAAACTGGTTTGTAACTGATTTGCTTCATCCCTGCTAAGGACAAAACTGTCAAGTTCACAACGCATCTCACCTCAACTCAGTGCCCTTCAGCTCCCTGTGTTCCCCACAATGCCCCACAACATATATAGTGGTCCGTAGCATGAAATTTTGATCCTTCTATTTCTTTTGTCATGAAACTTGTTGCATTTATCCCTTCTCTTTAAAATTCTGGCTCCAATTGCTGATTATTGCTTTCCTAAACCAAGTAGATACCTGCTAAAACAAGACACTCTGAGATTGTGGATTCTGAGGAATTGCTAGGCTAGCTATACAGCAGAATGGGATCTTAGCAAATCTTTCAGATTCAAAGGCTGAATTACAAGCACCACGTGAAGCTCGAGTTCCACCTAGGAAGATTGTGCCTGTTAAGCGTTCAATATATTTAGATATTTTAAAAACATATGAACGCAACTTCAGAAAAAAAAAAAAAAAGACGCGTTTATAGTAATATAGCAAAAGTCCTCTACAGTTACTATCAATAGCTTTTTATTTCCTCAAACAAATAGGATGAAAGCATTTATTAATACCTGGGTTAAGTATATCTGATATTAAAGTTTTCCCCAGGATTTGCTGCCCAGATTTAGAGAGCAGCACAGCTGTTCCACAGGAAATAGATAAGCCTGTTTGAGATCCAGTAACAGATGCTTAGAACGGAACAGACCCAGATTGCTGCTTCCCACCAGCAGATCAGAGGAGATTTGGCCAGCAAGACCACAATTCCAGGTCAACAAAACAGGACAGGTGGTACCTTGTGACAAAGAGTAAGTCTAAAAAGCAAAGTTAATACTTTTTAAAAGTATTACTCTTTTAAAAAAGAATGAAGCTTAAACTCATAACTGTTAATGAATAGCCACCATCTCACTCAAGTTTGCACCCTTCTCAAAACAACTCCATTATGCCTTTCCCCTTTTAGCCATACACACTGATCAACATATCACTAGCTAATTTGTTTAGCAGCTTAGATTTTATCTACACCCTTTATTAAGTAGTACCATAGTTAGGGTACCAAAACATAAAGCTAACTGGAATGCTGCACCATTTTCAGCATGCAGACTTTTCTCAGTGATGTATCAAGCTACACAGAAAGACCTATGTTACATTGATGCAACACAAACACCTGCTTCAAGAAAATTATCAAGCCTTCTGGCTGGAACCGGGGCATCCAGTCTTCACTTTCAGAACCTCTGAGGACAGAAGACAAAATACTGGAATTGTTCTGACTGCAACATGGCAATTTCCTTCAAATTTTTGTTTAAGATGGAGAACACCAAAAAGCCTGAATTCTTCAAAATAATGCAAAGCAAGTCAAATTGCAATCTAGTAAAACCAGTAAAAAGGTGTTAAAACTTTTGTCACAATGATAGATAGCACAGATGTGCGACCCAAAATACTTCACAGATAATTTGGACTGGGCTTAATTGATTTAGTCATGTTTATGCTATCATCATTCCCCATAATTTCTCCTTGATGCACATGTGTACAAGGAGTGCTAGTTCTCAATTATCTACCTGCGTGGGTATATATACCCACATATTCATATTGATACCTGTACACACACATCAAATTAACAGAAGGAACACAATCCACCATTAACTTCAATACTACAAAAAAATGCTTGCACAGAACAGAAATGTATCATTTTGAAAGAAGTAAGCTCTTAATGAAGGAAGGAACTTTTAGGTACTGCATCATTTACCCTCCACATGGAAGAAAAATGGACTCAAAAATAGACTACAAACTTCACTTCGAGATTTAAGAGCACCTGAAGTTATCATCTTTTGGCACACAAAAGCCATTACTAGGAGAGTGCCTGGAAGGAACCAAAGACAAGCTGAACAGTGCTTACATTGTTCAGCTAAATGACCACAAACTTCTCTTAAACTATCACTAAAATAAGGCACATAAATTTTTTCCAAAACAGATCAAAGCAGTGTCTACAGCTCTCATCTCTGTATGGCAGAGTGAAATTCAGCTTTGCTATTTTTCATATATTCACATAGAATTATCTACACATATGCTCTGATCTCAGTACCAAAATGCTCTGAACTACACAGAAGCAGCTGCCTGGACTTCAGATTAAAAGCAGAAAGGGAGAAGATATACATACTCACTGAAAACAACCCACATTGCATCCATTTATTTGGCATCTGATTAAGATCTGCAGGATGGGGTCAGGTACACATGCAGGTAATGCTGATACATTAAGCATTGATGAGTATTACAACATCTGCCCACTGTATAAAGCCACAGAAGAAGCTTGTGCTTGGACCCCTTTCTACTACACAACTACATACTGTCGGTCTCTCCCAAGACAGATGTCAGTAACACACACAGAACATTCATTCAGAGTTGTACAGTAACACTGACAAGAAAGCTTACTTTTTAAAAAGGTCTTTGTCCAGCATAACACCATCAGAAGTTGTTTGAAGGGTCAGTCTTAACATATCCATGCACTCTTTCAACCTGGGATCCGACGTACGTAATCCTGTAGATTTGAGTGCCTACCACATTAAGACAGTAATTACTAAAATGAGAATGTATGCTATTACAAAGATCTCTGATGTTCAGTCTCATTTATTAATGTAAAAACTATCTGCCATGGCACCATCAACATGAAGATATTCAAGATATAGGTTCAAGGGCTGCTATGGTTTGGATCAAAATTCACAGTGCTCCAACTGCATTTTCTCTCAGTGGAAACACCACTGAGCCATGTCACAGACACAGAAGCTTTGAAGCATATTCTCTTGTACCGCAAATAAATGAATAACAGCACGAGAGCTCTCATTCAATTACACAGATAGCATTGGGGAAGGGTAAAAGTTATGTTCCCTGTTGCAGCAACCCACTTATAACATAAATTCCTTCATTTATATTCCTGCATCCAGAATGTAAAAAAAACACCTTGAGGCAGTTAGTTTTCATACAGCACCCAGGAACAGTAAACTTACAGTTATGAATTTATGCACTGGTATTTTCTCTTGTCCTTCTGCAATAGTGTAGAAGAGCAGATCTTCCAAGCTAGGAAGGAGACCTTGCTTCACTTTACTAAAAACAAAAAACACACACATACACAGATCAGTTCAGTGATTATTTCTGTTTATATGTCTGCATTATTCACAAGGAAACACGTTTTAACTACCAATGTAACTACTGCTATTAATTTCAAACTTTTTTTTTTTTTTGAATCACTGATCAGGGTTTAATTCAGCTTAAAGTAGGAAAAACTGTGACACTAGAGGCATACACACGATGCTTTTAGAAACATTTTTAACACACATTTTTACTGACAAATTTCTTTTTAAGATTGTACTTAGAAATTCTTTGGGGCAGATTCATTTTATTTCCCTTTACTTGATGCTACAGAGGACAGAAGTGCTACTTGCATAGAGGATACAAAATGACTCAGACTCCAAGACCTGCATGCCTTGTAACAGAGCTCAAATTGCAGACTGATCCAAGAGTTTCACAAACAAGAGAAGGCAAGAGGTGATGCACACATATTATTTTCCTCAAAATAATCCTATTTTTAGGAACTCCCGGGAATGCCCCATCCTTCTGGAAGCTTATGTAGGCCACGTCAGTTGCAGTGAAAGCAAATGAAGCCATCTGCAGCGTAATCCACTAACAGGAACTATCTCAGGCACCAGAAGCAGCAATGCAGACAGTGTCAGTTTCATGCAATACAGATAAATCTTCAAACAGTCAGTATGTTTATCAATACCATACAGCGGCCCTCCTATTCTCCCATGTGTTAATTACCAAATGTATTTCTTGTACATCTGTACTGGTTCCTAACCTAGCTCTCCATTTTAAGCGAGACATGAAGGAAAGCTATCAGATTCCTCCCAGAAAAGCATGTTGTAACACAGAGCTGCCTCTAGCTCACAGCTTCTCCCTGCTGTGACACCGCACAGCACCCCTGCAATAGGTCGCAGCACAAGGCTGAGTCAATCCCTTGGCTTCCTGTGAGCCCTGCTCTGTAACGTGCAGCTGGAAGGCTGCTCTAGGAACCGTGTGCTCCCAAAGGGCTACAGGCAACGGCAGCCAAGGGCTCCACACCTTTCCTTTCAGTACCCTCAAGTGTTGACGTCAGTTTCAGCACAGCCAGTGAAGTGTGTTGATGCTTCACGAGCAAAAAGAAAAAACAAGATCCCCAGTAAAGAAAGAAGGGAAATGCAGAGTATGCAGTCTCACAATATGTTAGCCATTAATTTTAAAGCTCAATCCTATAATCTAATAACATTGCTGCTATGCTATGATACGTACAAGTTGTTGCTTGAAACTTACTACCTAGAAGCAGATAATTCTGCGGCATTTTCTCTACTTCTACAGCTGTATGCACATGCACACAAGAAACAAGTGGAATCCCTGCTCCAGAGAGCCTTCCTGGGATCAATGGCCCCTCACAGCACAGTGAGGCTGCCTGCAGGGCTGGGAGCTGCAGAAAGCAGCCCTGCAGTGGAGTGCAGAATGTGGGTGGCCGACGCAGCCCTGCAGATGGGTGCTACGCCTCCCTCTCCTCCCAGCACTCACTTAATGTAGTTCAACAACAGGTCACACTCATGATTCATTATTTTTAATAAAAACCTGATTATCTCCATATACCCTCTTAAACATACGGCAACCCTTTGGTTGCACTCGCCTCCCCCCTTTCCTCTGAACTAGCAGTTAGAACCAGGAGTAAAAACCTCACTCTCATTTTCCAATGTAATACGCTGTACTTCCATACTCCGAACAGAAGACAGCTTTGTAAGCCTACAGAACTCTCGTTGTGTTCCAGCCTGCATTTTTTTAAAAGCAGTGGTGGCTGAGTAATGCACAGACAGCCTGGCAACTCAACCGAGGCGGGCACTAACAGCTACCTCAAGCAAACACCCTTTTTCCTAAAGAAAATTCACGTCTTCCACGCAGCACACTGCACTGCTCATCTTTTGAGAGCAGGACGTCCAGACCCAGCTGGCAAAACCAAACCAACCCACATGCAGATCAAACTCTCCTCCTGCAGCAGCACTGCAGCTTAGTAGCTATCTACTGGTTTTGAGCCATGCAGGGTTACAGAGCCACTTTACTGCCCTGCGCTTCACCCACGCACACAGAGCATTTAACTCAGCTCAGCGCTGAGAGCTACTTGATATTTTACACAATATCTGTGCAACAAGACTTGTTACCGGCCCGATGGAGCTCTAGGAGAGGAAAACTCCCTGTTCGACTTGGACTCAGGATTACTCCAAACACAGGACTCCTCTCTGGAAGATTGCAGAAAAACAGACAAAAGCTTTAGACACGCAACCAAGATTTTTATCTGCTTTTTTCCATCTGTTGAAGAGAGATGCAGCTTTCACAGTGCAAAGTGAAATAGTTTCCCTATCTTTCACATCTGCTGCTGTTCAACATCGGGTCAGTCAGCTCAATTTAACAATGGTTCTGCACCAACTGCCAACGCAAAGAGGACGGCACTCAATATATTTACAGAAAATTGCTCTGTGTCAAACAGTCTGTCTTTTGATAAAGTTTATCGTTTAAACAGAGGTGGAAAGGCTTGCTCTGCAGTTTGTCAGGTCACTGATGGCAGTAACCCATGTTTGCTCTACCTAAAAGCTGTATTTTGGCACTGTGAGCACACTTAGCAAGATAGCGTTGTTCAGCGTGGGTTGGAAAGAGCCACGTTTTTCACATCAAGGGAACAGCCAGACTACAGTGGAAATTCCACTTCGTTCCATTATGTCAATAATGGCTTGATAAATTAAAAAAAAAAAAAAAGGAAATAACCCAAACTAGAGGTACAATTAGCCTTCTCCAGCAGTACTGCAACCTGTGAGCTAGATAGAATGCCACAGTTTGCTCCACGCTGTTCCTTACGTATCAAGATAAACAGAACGCATGACTTCCAAAAACAAGGCCTTCACAGTCCCTACTCCTCCCCCAGTTTTCCCTTCTGTATCAGTACAGTGCTTATTCCAGACTATGCAGGGGATTTTATTCTAACAGAAGTTGAACTGTGATTCTA
Source organism: Gallus gallus (assembly GCF_016699485.2). Lineage (NCBI taxonomy): Eukaryota > Metazoa > Chordata > Aves > Galliformes > Phasianidae > Gallus > Gallus gallus. The sequence goes on along the minus strand of NC_052538.1, from coordinate 7,461,688 downwards.
ACCAAGAGGTTAAATACCAAATATGGTGCCTGATTTCTCATTTCAGTGCCTTCAAACAGCTGGACAGTGGTTACCATCTCATTTCACACAGGCAGAGCAACAAAAAAAGCAAGGAGCCATTCTCCTAGAGAAACATTCCTACCTCCAGGCATAACCAGCACAATGCAGAATGGGATGTGCAGAACCAAAAATGATACGAAGTTATATTAAGGCTACTCGTGGATCGCACACTACTAACCAGAACACACAAGTGAAAGCTGCCAGGGCTGCCATCTGTAGCTCAATACAAAGCCTGCAGAAGCGAGTAGTAGCTGCTGTCCAGTTGGACACCGAGCCCAACAGCAGCAGCAGGGAACCATTTACCCAAGAGCTCAGAAGACCCAGAGAAAGCATAACCTTCAGGTCAAAGATGGGCACATCTGAGTAGATGTCAAAGTGCTCCTGGTGAAACCAAGAATTGTTGCTTCAAACTCTTACTCTGAGAAGCTTGGGTTGAATGAAAACTCTCAACAGTTTGATGCACCTGCTTAGCTGAGCACAAGATGAATCGCTGTCTGATTAATGTTCAGTGATTCCACTGGAATCCGGCCTGAGTATGAAAGCAAAACAAATTCAGAAAGTTATCTCTAGAATTCACCCCTGGCCTTGAAAAGGAGCGCTAGTACTGTCTTGTGATTCTAAGGGAAAAACATTAAAATGATAACAACTCTTCTGTTTTGCTTTGCTGGATTCTATATGCTTATATCAGCACAACTGTAAGTCAGCTATGCTTCAAAATTCACCGTCTTGCTCCTCCCCCTCACCTTACTGCATGTCCACACAATTCAGAAGTAGCTTATACTAAGGTGAACTATATGTGATCCTATTACTGTCCAGTATAAAATGCAAGAAGGAAAATGCAGCTAGACTGAAAACAGAAGTAGAGACTATCTCATGTTACATGAGAACGTATCTGGATCATTTAGGACTGCACTTGGACACTGTGTTTTAAACACTTAAGCATGAAGCAATGATTACTTTCTAATCCACAACCTTCAGTCATCAGAATTACCAGTCTATGGGTGCTTCCTCAGCTTAACCTCAGATATTTCTTCTTCCCAAAATGTACCTAGTCGCAGGTGAGGCCGCAGAGCGACAGCACTTGCTGCCCTCCAGATGGACCCCCTCCACCCACCAGCTCAGCACAGCAGCCCTTGCACTGCTGGATGGCACCACATTGCAGCCAGCAGAGCGCAGCCTGCACTCACCCAGGCCAGCTGATAGCCCAGAAACCAGTCTGCTGAAACACACTTCTTCTGCACCCTACACTGTCTTAACATAGCAAAGATTTCCACGTGTAAGGTACCACGTACAAATGCTTAAGTAAAACGTTTGCAATCCCATAGAAGAATTAGAATGAGTGGGCCATCAGGAATTCCTGCCCAACTTGAACTGCAAAGAAACAGTTTCCAGTTTTGTACTTGTTTATAACTACATACTGTAGGTTTCATGCAATTGTTCTTTGCTCACTGTGCAGGAATGCTCAAAGCACAACTATCTGACTTTCACATACTTTTGTCAAAGGCCAAATATGTGAGAACTGTTTAACTGGTTTGTGACTACGCAGTCTCCCCACGCGTGTCAGAAATTCCACGGCTCCCCTAAATGACGCTGATTAGCAGGAGCTGTTCTAAAAGCTCAGTTTAAGGAAACGTTACCTCTTTGAAAAACCACCTCTGCAACCACCACAGCTGCCATACTGGGGCTTTTTTTCTGTATGTTTTTGATGGCAATGTCTGTGTTTCTCACTGAAAGTGGAAGTAAGTCTTGAGGCCACGCCTACCTGAGGCACAGCCAGAAATATTTTTTGCTCCCAAACATTACACGTAGAGCTAATTCACACAGGAGGCTAAATGATGAAAGATAGTATAACGACAATAATATATCAATGCACATTACGTCTTATAAGGTTCTCTAACCCAATGCACATGCATGATCAAAGAGCCTGCTAGCTGAATTACAAGCAACACCTTCACATGCAGCCCATATCTCAATGCAGAAGAGATTTGGCCCAATCCCAGCAGCTCGGACATTTGGTGGAATGAGAGGGAAAAGACCAAGGAAGCTTCTCCCCCTGCCCACAGGCCGAAGGAGCACAAGTTCACACGAAAACCCCTCTCCAAAGGACAGCTATGGGCAAGCCAAGAGCTGCAGCTCCTGCCTCACCTCGTGGAATCTCTTCTGACTTCCTCTTAGCATGAGGCTAATGGAGGCATGGCTGCACATTAAAGCCAGGCACTCTTTCCTCCTCTCGCTTCCTCTCTGCCTTCTCTTCATCTAGATAAGAGGTGTGGCAAAGCCGGGGAAAGGAGGCTGGCATTAGGTTTTAACTAGGCCACCCCAGAGGTAGCACTGAGAAGATGCATAGGCCACCTAGGAGACAGGAGAGGGGCATGTTCCAAGCACACCCAGAGGAAATGTATCTGCATGAGGCCTGCAGTTATCTGTCCAAGCTGGGAAAGGCTCAGCACGCTGAGCTCAGCCCGCGTTCAAAAAACCAAAGCGGATGGGTGCGGGGGATGAACGGGGCTCCTACAAGAACTGCCTAAGGCCAAGAACCAGCAGGGCAGAGCTCTGAGGAGCCGGCGGCACCCAACGTGCTCCGGAACCGCCTCAGGCCGTGGGCGAGGGCCCCGCGCCGGGCTCCGCTCGGGGGCACCCGCGACACTAGGCGCACCGCCGCCTCCGCGCCCGCGGGTGGATGTCTTCCATCATTAACGTGAGATGACACAGACATAATTCTTTCGAGAAAACAAACAATAAATAAATGAAATCCCCACGGCACAGCCCCCGCCAGCCGTCCTGCGGCAGCACCCGGGGCCCGCCCGGCACCGCGCTTCACCGTCCCGCCCGGCATTTCCTCCCCCGGGTCGCCCGCATCGGGCCCAGCACCGCCCGCAGCCCCGCACCTGCCGGGCGCCGCCCGCCCCTCCCGCTCCGCCCGCGTGTGAGGCCGCGGGCGCTCACATGGCGCCGCGGCCGCCGCCCCGCCCGCACTCACTTCTCCCCCCCGCCGCCGCCTCCGGCCAGCTCCTTGTCGCCGCTGCCGTGGTTGTTATTGCGGCCGCCGTCGGGGGGTTCGCTGGGGGCCGCCGGCTGCTGGGCCCCCTTCCCCGGCTCCTCCAGGGCGCCCTCAGAGCGGGTGCACAGACCCCGCGCCGGGCCCGGACCGCGGCGAGTAGCGGGGCCGGCACCCAGGGCGGCGAGCTGCGGCGGGAGGCGCCTGGAGCCGGAGCCGGGCCCGCCGCCGCCGGCCGCCCCCGGCGGGCCGAGCAGCAGCAGCTCCCGCAACAGCGCCGCCCGCCACAGCCGCATCATGCTGCACCTCCGCCGACTGCCCGGCCGCCGGCCCGCCGCGCCGCTCGCGGCCCGCCGCGCCCGCCCCCTCGCTCGCCGATTGGCCGCCGCGGCCTAACTGTCAGGCAGGCGGCGCGATCGTTGGCTGGGCGGGCCGCCACTCCCGGCGCGAGACGAGCCGCCCCCGAGGCGCGGAGGGAGGTGGGCGAGGACGCGGGGTGGTGACTCCCTCGCGCCGAGGGGAGCGGCGGGCCGGCGGCGCGTGGCGGGGCCGGGACCGCCCCGAGGTCGGCCCGCCCCTTCCCATTCCCCCTCTCGCCGCCTCCATTTTCTGAGGAGGAAAGTATGAGTGGTTGCCGGTCCCGCGGCGGGGAAGGGGTGAGAGGCTGGGCCGGCACCTGCGCGGCGGCGCCGGGAGCGCCTGGGGCTCCCTGCGGCCCGGGATGTGCCGTGCGGGGCTCCGGCCTGCCAGGTTGCCATGGAGACGACCATTTCTACTCGTCGCTTCTCACGTCGGCGGGCGAGGGCGCCGCCGCCTGCCGGGAGACAAAGGGATGGGAGCGACGCCTCGAGGGGAGGACCCGTCCCCGTGCTGCGGCAGAACGCTGTCCCCGGCGCGCGGCCTGCGCTGGATTCCCTGCGCGTGTCATCAAAGTGCGTAGCGCTGTGCTCCGCAGAAATTACACCGAGCCAGGCTGAAACGGAGCACCTGCACCCCCAGCTCGCCCTCCGTGCCCTCACGCGCAGAACCTGTGCTTGGGCACATCCCAAGGCCTTAAGCTGAAAGTTTCCGTGCAAAAATGCAAATAGTTTCCGATTTCTGAGTCTGCTATTGCTAAATTTCCTTCCAAACAATTGACCAATGCCCCCATCCCTGGAGGTGTTCAAGGCCAGGTCAGGCAGGGCCGTGGGAGCCCGTGGCATTCCTTCCCACAGCACTGGGGCTTGGAGCGAGATAGGTGATCTCTGAGGTCCCTTCCAACCCAAGCTGCTATACGATTCTATGATTTCTTTTGGTATCTTTCCTATATTTGGGGTCTGGGGAGTTGGAGTTCCAGGTTAAATGGGTCTTGCTGCAAACTTCCACTGTAACAATGCTGATATTTTTATGTCCTCTACCCCCCATGCTGAAAGTTTCAGCTATCGAGGCACAATACAATTTCTCTTAAAAAACAGTGGAACAGAGGGGATTTGTTAGTTGTTTTCCAGGCAGCCTGAGCTTTGGACAATGGCTGTAAATACACGTTCAGAATAGCCTTTGCTTACACTTACACTCTCTGCTAATAAAGCATCACAGCAGCCATGGGAATCTTTGGAGGCAGATATAAAGATAGCTGATAGTTTATGCCTATAAAATGAGCCTTGGCTCACGGGTGCTTTTCCTTCCCCTGAACAAGGAAACTCAAAATAGCAGTGTGGGATGTGCAATCCTGTACTACAATTATTCCACATACAGAAATACAAAGTGCCTGCAGTTCTCACATATTTATTGTTACCTGTTGCGTTTTCTGGAACTAATGCTATATTTCCATTTGCTAAGACTTGCTGGCAAGCTGATAACTTCCATCCCACTTCCCAGTACTAACATTTTTAACATTCCTCATTGCACAGTCAGAAGTATCTCAACTACGTTTTCCTTTCTTTTTGCAGGAGCTCCGGCTCCAAGCGCAGACAGCAAGTACGTGTCCCTGATGTGCATGTGGCCGCTAAGGAAACACACAGCCCTGCAGACCCTCCCAGGGCTCCCCACTGATTTGCCTTGCCAAGGTGATACTTGTGGTGCAACAGCTGCACTCTTTCACACGCCAGCTGTTTAGCAACTGACCTGATTGAAAATCCCTTCTAATTTGACTCCTGTACTGTAATGGGAAGAAGAGGAAGAACAGAAAATGCAACAATCTGGATCTTTCCTTTCAGTGCTCCGGTTTCTACTCAGAACATTACATGTAAGATTGTGGGAGGGACAGAAAAAGTACTACATTGGCAAAAATAGTTGCCTCTCATAACAGTACCCTGTGTTACGCATTCTTGACCCTGCGTGAACTCTTTTACTCATTTCCTTTTTCTACTTTGTATGCTATCGCCTTGTTCCTCTACTTAACCTTTTACTATCAGCTTCACATCAGTAATCTCCCAGTGGAAGAGTTCCTCAATAAAGGTTCTCTTAAAACTCACTTCAGGAAATGAATTCTCACCTTATCTCCCTGGAAATTTCCTTGTATGTGTTTCAGCTCCCCAGGGCAGAGAAGACAAGTTGCCCGGCGCATGAAACTAGAAATACAATTCGGGAACAGTGCAAATGATAAATATAGTTTCAGATTCACAAAGGTCAAGGGTAATAGTGACTCATTCCCTATTCTGAAAACTTTTGCTGCATATTTCAGGCCATCACCACAGGCTCTCGCTATTACTAAGCACATGAAGACTCACATGGAGATTCTCTCCCCTCTTGCCAAAGGCACCAGTATGTCAGAGAATCTTAATTTCAAGATGGTTTTCCTTACTTTTAAATGAGGCCCCAAGAAACATAGAAGAGAGTGCATCAGAAATACGGCAATTTATTGTAAAAAGTGATATATGTAAAACCTATCAAGCTGCCTCTGGTTTTTGTTTTGATCCCACATCTCAGTGAAATCCCCTTTTGACTTCCCTCTTGAACAGCATGATACTGTCTTTTTGAAAACAGAAGACAGGCTGTGATGACAAGTTGCTTCAGTAAAAAAATAAAAATAAAGAATTGTTCTTTTAAATGGACATTATTTTGAAGTATTTTCCCTAAGCTGTACTGTAGCCAAGTATGTGTAGTCTATCCCTCTCAAAATAATCCATGTTTCAGAGGTTTTTCTTTCTAAAAGAAGTATAGCAGCATTAATCTTCTAGGAGAAAGGGCCCTGAAAAGCAGGTGGAAAGAGGTCTTCCCAGTTCAAGCACATCCACTGATAACAGCTTTCAGGAAGGTTAAATCCTCCCATCAGATCTGCAGGGCAGATCTCAGATAAGCAGCAGAAATTAAGGATTATCTTGACTACACCACAAACTGTTTACTTTGCTATTTTAAATGGTTATGTTGACTCTATTTCATTTGTTCCTGGGTAATGCTTTCCACGGGAGAACTGAGGACCAGACACCCCAATCTTGACTCTATTTGAGTATTCCTATTCATTCTAGCAGCAAACCCTAAGAGTAATTTTCCTCATTTGTGAAGCTAACATGGCATACATTTGGATAACATTTTGGTATGGTTCAAAGGAAAGGTGCTTAGCCACAGGAAGCGTTTCCTGTTGGTTGTACTGTGAGGGTACGACACAGCCTCCTCGGAGCAGAGGACAAGCAGTAAATAAAGTTACTATTTAATTAAAGAAAACAGTTGTTCAAACGTTCAGACATTAGCTCAGAAATCCAACGAGGAGGAAAAAGTTCAGAGGAGTAATTTACCTGGAAGGTAAGAGCTGAGAGAGTGACTTCAAGTGACAAGCAATAGCAAAAATCTGAAATTATCTCCCCAGCATGAAGCACAGTAACAACGCCATAGCTTATTTCTCATTCTGCAAATTCCAGGTTAAGTAATGCAGTGAGGAATCAATTCAAAGGAAAGCAACAGAAATATTCGGAGGATTTGCTGAGACTGACATACAGAGAGACTGAAGGGACCAGAGGCATTCCTAGCATGGCTAAGAGACAGCATATGAAGTTCTTTCAGGGTAGATGACAGAGTAAGCAGCAAAGTGGGTTTCTTGACGATTATCTGCCAAGATTGATGTGAAGGTGTGGGGTGAAATCAAAGAAATGTGTAAAAGCCATAGAATTGCCATATGATTTTGATTAAACTGGGAAGAAGGTGCTTAAAATACAAAGATAAATCTTAACAAAACTATAACATGTAAAATGTTTCTCTTTTGCCCCATTTCCTAACCTGCATACCAGGGAAGATCATCTGTTAGCCAGTCTTCTCCGCTTCTCTGTTTGTTAATCCGTTTCTTTTCCTTGTAGCACTAGTGAGACAGCACTGTCACTTGACATGCACATTGGTGGTTGTGGTGCTTTTCAAATGCAAAATGCTTCTCACATCAGAGGATTCACCTTTGGAGACCAATAGCTTACCTTCAAGGAAGCGTCCCTTGATGCCTCCAACACACCGCATATTATTTGCCCTATAATATACCCAAATCATAACATTACAAAATCCATCCACTCGATCCACAGCTACATTACATGCTTAACCCCAGTGACTCCTGCCAAGCTGCAGTCCAGCTCTTGACATCAGAGCAGGCAGAGCATGGGAGCAAACCTTGACCTTCTCCTCCTGGACCTGATCCTCAACTGCTAATGCTGTGCTAGCAAATCTAGCAACAGTACCATGCGGCATGTAGCGTGCCACTGGACTCCAACCACCTTTAGTATTTGGACAGGGACTTTTGAACAGTTCCACAGTGATAGGTCAGTGGCAACTGCTGGTTTGAGAAACTGGCTGCAAAGGTGTCTTTAAAAACAAAAAATAGAATTACCAAGGTTGTAAAGTAGCCTGGATTAAGCAGCTGGTTTTGGTAATAGCGTTCTTAGTGGTTAAGTGTGTGTGCATTCATCTTAACTCACAAGATGACAAACATTCGAAATTCTCCTAAGTGAATTCTGGTGCATTTGATACATTTGTGAAAGCAGAAGGTTTGTGCTTTAGAGGTAACCGCTGTCACAGAGCATCTTCCCATCATCTTAACTACTCCATAGCACTCCGTCTTCTCATACACAGCTTGGAAATATGCACAAGAAAAGACTCTGCTTTTTAAAGTGTATTTTTAGTCCTCAGCATAGTTTCCATAGCAGTATCAGACCCAATTATGTGGGCTTCTGCCTTGCCTGTCTGGGCTGCACTTTGGAAATTGAGAGTGTTTCAGGCACCGTTACCTTGGGAGGCAAAGCCACTCCTTCCCACACACATGCCACAGCCCTTCACAGCGCTGCTCAGGCAGAGATTTAATCAGGTCAAGGGAAGCGGTTCAGGCTCAACACTGAAAAACAGCAGATCTCCTCCTTTGGAAATAGGAGTTTCACACCACGCATCAGTGAAACATCTGAAGAGCCCTGGGTAGGACATGGCGCTGTGTGACTCAATGGAAGAGCAGCAACCCAGAGCTTTTGATAACTTTGTTTCCCTTTCTACACTTGGCCTTGCACTACAGGAAGGGGATGCTGTTGGACTTCACAGCCTTCCTGTCCCAGGCCATTTTTAAATGATGACCAAGTGCTGGGATGTTTTGAGTATTTAGATAAAGTTTCATCGAGTGGCTCGGTCAACAGGGTGAGCTGCGGGCAGTTAGATAACCTCACGAGAAAGCATGGAGCCGAGTCTCCTGCCTGTCTGTATAACACGATTGTACTGACCTCAGGAGGAAACATAAGCAGCTCTGGAACTGCTAGCATAGCCCTTATTCTTTCACATCCTCACACGTGAAATAACCTTAAAATCCCCAACAGTTGTCACTCATTCAAGACATCCTGGGCCTGATTTGAGAACATAGCTAGCGTAGCTTCCCAGGAGCCCATCTGAAACTAGTTTCTATCTCCAGTCTCTTTGTTGTATGTGCTACCTTATCCTATCCTCTCGTTAGATACCCGAGGATGCAAAATACAGGTCAGGAGAGCAGTGGGACTTCTGAGAAATGAAAGCCAGGCCACCTTAGGATATTGCAGCTAGAAGAGGACTGTGGGAGAACACATGCAAAAATGAACAGTGTTGTGTATTTGGGGCCAAAAGGCTCACAGAGCTGACACACACATGCACTGAGAACATCACCCAGCCACCGTTCTGCTTCCTCCCCTGCCCTGACTGGTCACGTCTCATCTGCTGCAGAATTACAAACACTTGTGACAGGGCAAACATCAACCAGTGTTACACAGACCTAGGACGTCCTTGGGGGGCGGTACAAATAAACGCTATATTAAGAGGAGCTGCTCCAGGCAAATAAGAAAAACTTAAGCCAGGTGTAAAATCTCTGGCACCCTGCAGAAGCCTTCTGGAGTCACCAGATCAAAACTCTGAATCTCAGAGCAGCAGCGTTCAGTAGGTGCTGTGCAGGAAATGTGTGCTTGGAAGCTTTCTGAGATCTGCTGTGGGTTGCTGTAACAGCAGCTGCTGAATGAAAATTGCTTCTCTAGTTTACATGAAGCATCTCCTCTTTCCACCAGCAGAAGAGAAGCTATTTAGTTCACTAATATGAAAGTGATATTCCTGACAGAAGCCACAACAATCAAAATATTTCACTTACTACTTCATTTGTTTATTATTCCTATTTATCATTATACTTTATTATAAACCTAAACATTGGAGAGAATCCTAAATATTAGCACTGGAGACAAACAGAAAGCTGGTTTGGGAAAACTCTCAGGATGGAGATGGCCATATATTACTTAGAAATATTTCTCTATCCCAGTTATGTTTAATCAAGGAGTTTTATTTGGTTTCTTCCTTCAACTTCCACTATACATATCCTGATGCAGTTCAGTTTCAGTTCACCTCACCTTGTACAGTTCTACAACTGTTTCCTCCCATTATCTCTCCTCTAATTTATATCCCTGTGGCTTTTGTTTGATGGAGAAAGCATGAGCTGAAAAAACAGTTCAAAACAATGACTCATTCTGTTCTGCTTTACATATCAGTTACATTAGTTGGTATGTCAACAGCTTTTATTAATATGAAGGGTGAAATTCAGAGACAAAATATAGACAAAATAGCATGAAAGAAATGGTGCATTGCCGTATGACTGCAGAGATAAACATGAAAACTAGATGGCATGGCTTGATGCAAAGCCATATAAATTCTACCCTTTGAAATAAAAAGTTGTTCTTAATCTAATAAAAGTTGTTAATGATTACTAGAACTGGAAGTAATCTGAATTCACATGCTGGTGAGTAATACTCTTCTACGAACATCCTGAATGTGAAGATTATGCTCTCAGCCCAATCGCTGTGTACTTCAGGATGAGTAGGATGATGCATGCACTGGAATGTTACTGCTCATCTCCCAGCTATTTGGCTCGGCTTTGGGTCCCTGCACACCCCGGCTGAATGGCATTAAACTGTTCAGAATCAGCTTACACGATTATTTTGAAATAGAAAACCAAAAGGAATTGATCTCTTCTCCATGACTATCAGTAGCTCTAGGAAAAAAAAAAAAAAAAAAAAGGCTGCTAATATTTTTTACATCACTGAATTGGTGGCATACAGTTGGATCAAATGCTGCCCTTTAAACAACAAAACAATGAGCACCCTGATAGTGTTACAGCTATGCTCTCTTGCTGCATTATCTCTGTCCCTTCTACACTTTTAATTTTCAGTGAACATTTACTGGTGCCTTGAGACTCGCATCTTAAAAACCAGAAGAGCACTGGGCATGAGATCAGGGCAGGAGCAGCGCAGTCCCCAGGCAGCTGTCACTGTGCTCATGGATCAAGGACAGCACCAGGCACCCTGTGCTGGGGAGCAGGTCGTGGCAGGGCAGGGCAGCGCAGCCTCAGCCCGACCACAGCAGGATGAGGCTGGTTTCCCTGAGCCTATCACCTACTGCTCTGTTCACTTCAAGGGTGTGGGTAGCAGGCAGCTGTGCCACCAAGGCTACAGGTACAACCTTTGCAAGTGTATTTCGAAGTTAATTTACGAAGGCAGCCTGCTTGCTCCAGCTGGATCTCAAACAGCTTAACCTACAGCTTCCGGAGGCATTCAGGTGGGGGCTGCACATGGAAGAAGCATGTCATTACCATGCCCTGGCAACCTGCAACACATTAACCTGAAGCAGGGAGGACATGGTGCTCTGTCTCCCTGTGGGCAGAAGGGGATGTCCTGGGGTTGTGCGTGTGCAGTGTTGTGCCAGCTTGTTGGAGGGCCATGTGATTGCATAAGCCTTCAAAAACACCTTCAGTCCTCAAAGGTGCTGAGAAGATACAGAAAGCTATATAACAACACTTATGGAAGGCTATAGGAGATGTTAGGCTTCCACTGAAATTCTTCACCAGGACAAATACAACAAAAAATGGCCTTGTCTCCCCTGAGGAAAGTTATCTTTCACAAAATCCAGGGGAGCAGATGTTGCTGTGCTCCAGGCAAGTGAGATCTGGAAGGAAGTGAATGTCACCATGCAGGAAATGGGAATTATTGGAAGCAGATGCAATCCCGGGCTCCCTGACTCTCTTGGCAAGCTCTGCAGTCGTGGCTCCTCCATGCAGTGCTGGGCTTCAGTCTCCCCATCACTCACATTACACCACTGGAGGGACACACACGAGGGCTGGCCGCTGAGGCCCCACAAGCATACTGAAAGATTAGCGTGGGGGAAGCTGGGAGGCTGTCCTAATCCTCTGCAACACAGTGCAAATCCTCACACTGCACAGCAGGCCTCCCTTGGCTTGCTGGAGAGGACATCCCTGGTGCCCTGCTAGTACCAGGGCCAGAGCACCCGAGGTAAAAGAGAGGCTGTCATCTGACAACCACTGCAACCTAATTGCTACGTCTGGAATCTGGATGTCCCTTCTCCTGCTCTACCACTCAGGGCAAACACATGTCCTCGGAGTAAATTCAGGCCCAAACATCCTGCGTTTTGGCTAAACTTACACAAGAAAAAAAAAAGTATACAACGAAAGGGTTATACTAAAGAACAAGTAGCTGTAACAAGGATACAGCAACAAAGATGAGCCATGGCATTTCTGTCCAGATACAGAAAGCAATTGCCATCACGGTTAAGCAGTACACTGACCATACAGATATGTGCTCAGAACCAACATTTTTTTCATGAGGAACAAAGTAAGAAGTTGTCCAAAAGTTCCCTGCTAGGGTAAGGTGCTGGGTTGGTTCTAGATGCTGATGACCAATCAGCACAAGAACAGCTAGGATTTTTCTTCTACACTACATAAATATGTGGCTTTTTTCAAGTGTTAACTGAAAGCCATCATCCTGTATCCCTGGGTAAAGTGCTACAAAACACCAAGACTGTTTCCCAACCCTGCAGAGCTTGCAGAGGTTGTGCCTGCCCAGGAAGGCTGTACTAAGCTAAGAGAGATGCCAAGACATGAGACTGCTGAACATGATGTTCAGTGGTGAATTGCAGTTGTTCTCAAGCAATCTGTGTGGCTTTTTGCTGCAGATAAAAAGGGACACAGCAAGACTCTACTTTTGGAATATCTACAGAGACCCAGAGTTAAGTTACTGGGATAATAAGGTGCTTCGCATCCTCCTGTTCTGCGTGGAAATAACTCTGCACTGACACACCAGATTTTCATATGCCGCCTAAGGTCTGCTGTTACTTGTTAAATGTTACTGTCAGCTGTTACAGCACAGCAGGTTCCCACAGCCACCACCAAGCTGAACGCCATGTACACATGCAGGCAAATCCAGAACAGTGATGGTTCCTCACTTTTAAGCATTTTTTCTCATCGTGTAAGTCATATAAACCATTAAAATCGGGAAAAGTCATCATCACATGCAACTACGAGGACACTTTGAATGTATTAGTTACATAATTTAGACCCTTGACTTTTAAAGCCCTACCCAAAATAGCTTGCAGTTGAGCTGAAGGAGCCGCTGTGACCTTAACATGGGTCCAGCCGGCTGAGGGAATGGCAAAACCCTTTACCAGGGGCCATCTGAGGACAGTGGGGAAGTGTTAGTGAGCTGAGTTTCTGGGTATTGTTCTTCACCGAAGTCAAAGAATGATGGGTAGGAAGGACAGTCATACACATCATCTGGACTTGCTCAGCCTAAATGCATGGGTTGGATCCCAATTCCAGGTTAGAAGAACAAAAGCTCACAAATATTTTCCAAGATGGCAATGCGTTACAGATGCAGAGCTGAGAGTTTTAACTAGTGCTCACACAAAAGGGCTTACACTTTTTCTCCCTGAATTACGTGCTGAAGTTATGCATTAGCAGATCCCCTTCAGGCACAGGAACATTTGTTCAGGGCAAGAATGTATTTTATTTGGTTTTATTTTCTCAGAAGCACGCAGTTTGCATCTGAGGAATGTCAATTATTAACTCTGGCCTGGGATGGAGGTGTGCAGGGTTATCCTTCCTGAGGACCACATGCATCACTGGATCTGACAGCCCTGGTGTGGCTGGTTCCTACCGCTTGCAGGTTACTACGACCTGTTAAAGGGGCTGGGACAAAGGGCACTGACTATAGAGGGCAAGAAAACACTGACTGATATAAGTTAAATTCACATTTTTACAGTGTACAGAGCCACATCAACAGGAGGCAACCCCCTGAATTTTTGAAGCCTGCTCCCACAGTGTGACTTCATGCTCATCTGTCAGCTGTAACTGAGCTCTCATATATCAGATGTTTCTGCGCAAGCTCCCCCCCCACGCCGCAGCATACAGCAATACTCTCCCATGCTGTTGATCCTTTAGTGAGGGGAGCTGTAGATTTCACTTAACTAACCAGCTTTTACTCTGGATTCCCAGAGCACTCAGGCATCTCTGCCCTGCCCCATGGAGTTTGGGAATCTCAGCAGCATGGATGGCAGCCCACGTGTGACAAGCCTCATGTTGTTCCTTACTTCTGGCCCTTTTTTTTCATAAAATGGGAAAGGGAACTTCCCTACATCTGCTCATTGCAAGAGCTGCTTCTGTCCAGAGGGAGCAGGAGCATTGCCATAGCGCTTTGCTCCAAGCTCAGGCCTCACTCACAGAGGCGACCTTATCCTCCTAGGCCAAGGCTCCTTTTGTTAAAGCCTGTCCCAGCTGAGCTGCTAAAAACCAGCACAGTCATGTGGCCAGACAGCAGACAGTAACGGATCTATTTAGATTGATTATACTTCCAACAAAACTGGTTTTGTCATTGTCTATTTACAGGGAGGTTCTGAGGGCACTTCATAACCACTTTATATACCTCCACTGCTAAGCCAGTCAGCCCTGGTCCCTGATGTCTTGGTCTGACATCCCTGTAGCTGTTATGGAAAATACAGAAAGCCCCATCCAACACTGTCCCTCCTGAGTTTGCAGGAGGCTGGGGCTGAGTCCTTACTCACCCTTCCTCGGGACACTGGAGCATCAGAAATAGCACACCCCAGCTCAGCTAGCTCCCTCTCAAGCTTTCAGCTAAAAACAACTATTGCCTCAAATGCGGGGGCTGTAAACCAACATGAAGAGGAATGCTGTTTTCATGACAGACTAGGTGAAGTTATTCTGTGTCAAGGACCCAATTGTTGAAGTTTTAACAATTAACACCTCACCGATTGCTATGTAAAGCTAATTAAACATTTGCCTTAAAACATGCTTTTCTTCATGCTGGCTTTGGGCAATGTTTTCTTGAACTCAGTGAATTCTCAAAGCAGCGTGACAGAGAAGACCACAGCCTCCAGCAGGCAGAGCAGTTGAGGACAACAAGCCAGCAGCCAAGAGTTTCTGTAGCCTTCAGCCTTCCCTGCTGAAGCAGCTGGGAAACAGCAATTGCTTTGGGATAGTAAAACAGCAGCATTTACTATTTATTTGTAGATGATCAGCAATATCCCCATTGATTTTTCTGTGGATCAGCTTCTGCTGTCCTCGAAGGCGGGGCTTTGCGCATCGGAGCTTCATGTGCAAGTCACTGCTATGCAATTCAAGGGAGTGACTGTATGCTCCTTGGCTCACAGGGGATGACTCACTTCCAAAGCTGAAATACCGTTTGACTACAAGTGATGTGGTAGCTTCTCAAACTCCAAGAGCATTCAGTTGGAATAATGTCATGGCAAGAATGAAAAAGTAATGTTAGCTGAAAGGATAAGTTGAAACCTAGCACCTTGTAACTGCTGCCCACTGCGTTTGGTACGTGTCTGGTGGAGCAGCATCATACCCCATCCCTGAAAGCATTCAAGGCCAGGCTGGATGGGCTGTGGGCAACCTGAGATTGTATAAGTTACCCCATTGTAAGGTGTTCCTAAACCTTGGACTAGATTATATTCAAGGTTCCTTCCAACCCAAACCATTCTGTGATTCTCATTAGGTGCCAGTTCCCTGGGGAAGGGACACCTGCTGAAGCTGATTGGTGGACTCTACACCAGAAAAGCAGTTGTTCAGGGAGCAGGCTACTTTGTGGTGCTCAGTCTAAGGGTGAGCACTCTGGCAGCAACAAGAGCCTTACCAAGTGAGTGTACAGACATGTGCAAAGTCACTGGTGGATTTGCTTCCCCACCCAAAATTAATCAATTCTAAACTAAAGTATTTGTGCATCACTACACGCTTTGCTCTAGGTAACTACTAGAGTTACTGTGTTACAGGAGGCTTGTCTAACAAACAGGGTGTGTATTTCCCATCACTTTTGTCCTACAAATAACTACAGATTACCAATAATGGTTATCTTAGAAATGCCATTGCAACATAATGAGCTAAGGTTAGTGGATCATTAAAGCTACTAGAGAACACAACCATGCTTTTGACTGGCAAGGTTTGTAGTAGTAGGAGAAGAATTGTGACACACAGAACTATTTGATAACTGGTGCAAGTGACGCTTTTTTAACTTCCTTGTGTAGCACCACTGCACATCCCGCAGTGACAGCTTAATCCAACATAATGCTTTCCTCATATGTGAGAAGGAGGAGGAGAACCAAGTGAGGAACATGCTGAAAAACCAATGCAAACTAGATATGCAGAAACTGAGTGATGGCTTTTATTCTAGTGCATGGCAAAAGCCTTCAGGCAGAACAAAATAAAACCTGTTCTAACTAAATTCAACTTGCTTTGAGCTAATTTCCATGCTTCCTCTTCTGCATACCTTATTCAAATTTCTTCTTCATTTAGCAGCCCAAGACATATCAACAGGGAAATCAGCCCCAGCTTTTCACTGCATTTCACAGAATTGGAGAACCAACACATCAGCAGGTGTGCTTACTGATGGGCATCTTTAATCTTGGAATACAAGCAAAAACAAAACAGAAAAAGCCCCAACATTTTCCTCATGCCAATTAAGACCATTATGTAACCAATAGCATTACTGCTCAGGCATAACCATTGCTGCCCTTCCCCAAATACTTGTTTGCGCTGTAAGTCCTGCAAGGGCAAGAATCTGTCTTTCAAGTCTTTGAGATGCTTAGCACACTGTTCATACTTTATAAAGGTATCATAAACCTACACAAGCATATATCTGCGTGGTTTATAATTATTAGGGATATTGTTATATATGCTGGTAAGTTGCTGTTCAGTAGTTATCCTACTCTGTGTTACTATAAGTTCATTTGAGGCATATACAAATCATGCAAATGCAAGCAGTGATAATTTCCTCCACAAATATAAGCTGAGAGAAGCAGGACAGGACTAAGAGAGTAATGATGCCTGGTTAGAAAAGCTGTCCATGAGCACAGCCTGCAGGAAGAATCTGATATTGCATCTCAAGCTGCAGTGCTTTATCTCTTCTGCTTTTGAACTTTCTGGAAGTTCTGATGATGAATACATCCTTACAGACAACAGACTGGGCAAAGACCAGGTGAGCACCTCCCACCTGGGTATCACAGTGCAATGCATTTCTGTTGAACAGGGTACTAGTAGGGGCACACCATGCAGACTGAGATGAACTCAGTCCATGACTCTCTAAGAGCAAGAAACTGGGCTCACTGCAGGTGTCATTGCTAAAACCAAGATCTGCCTTGGTCACAAGGAAAACATCAGTTTTCTGCTCTACTACTCAGTTTTCTGCAGCACATGAACAATGGTTTGTTCACACAGACCTCCTCAACGAAAAAATGGGTTGCATACGTGAAGTGGATGCCAGCGTCATGGTGCCCAGGATGGAGCAGCCAAACCTACCCTCGTAAGAGCAAAGGGCTTCCACCTTCCATGTGGAAGGGGCTCAAAGAGGTCCTCAAAACTACTTATGAATATAGGCATGGGATGCTGGATGCATGACAACTGAATTATCATCCTAGAGATAAATTTTCCTTTCAAGACTTGAAGTGCTTTTCAAACAGGAGTGAATTAGGCACTGTGTTTGGTCACATCATCTCATTCTCTACCAAGCTGGGAAGACATAATTTATTCTGGACTCAGGGACCATAAATGACAACAGGGGAACGTGGCTTACCTCCAGATGAGGCTCCTGGTTTTCAGGGCCACTGAGCTTGCTCGTAACCCAAGAAGTTCATAGAGAAAGAGATACTTGTGGCACTAGGGCAGGGAGAGCTCACAAGCAAGGCTGTACTGTGGTCATCCAAGTCTCGGCCGGGCCAAACGTGAAACAAGATGGACCAAATGTGGGCTTCTGTTGTACCAGGAAGGTGATCTGGAATTTCAGTGCCAAACCACCCTTAGAGTTTGGGTCTTTATAAAATCCCAGTGCTTCTTCCTCAGTAGGAGGAGGAAACCTGTAGCACATGGTGTGAATGCAGTGTATTTACCTCAGAGAATGGTGTTGGGTGGTCAGAGCCTGCAGGGGACAGTCAAGGCTTGTTCGCCATTATGGGGCTGAGGAAGCCTGCCCCTACCGCCATCTTAGGCTGGAGATGGAGAGGGCCTGCATCACCTCATCGCTGCTGGGCCTGATGTTCAACTGTGTGGCAGCTTTTCAACATGGGCTCTACTTGAGAGTTTTAACTGTGATTCCCAATACTTGCCTATGACTTCCAAACATCACTTGTAATATTAGCCCAGATACAATTGGAAGACACTAGATTCTTCCAGACAATCTGGCCCTGCTGTTAACGGCATTAAGCAATTTTGTAACTGCTCCCAGGGCAGAGTTTATTTTGGGATAAAAGAGGCTTTTTTTCCATTACGTTTCTGTTATTACATTGGAAAGCCACAAGAAGGCACTCATCACCTGGGTTCCTGTGAAAAATTCCAGAGCAAAGTCATTTTCAAGCTGGAAACTCCTGAAAATAGTCAAACTTTCAGCAGTGCTTATCTCTGTTCTGGCACAGAAACGTGTCAAACACAGGCTACTTGAAGTCATGATCATTTCAAGCAATCAAAGTTATAAAATCATTCTTGAAGTCACTCAGATCTGGTAGAAAGATCACAAGATGCAATGGGATCTGCTGCAGAAGGCCTCTCTCTTTGGCAGACTTAGCTCAAACATCACTTTTGCTTCAAGAAACAAAAACCAAGAGCAAGAGAGCATGGAAAAAACTTAACATAGAATATAAAAAGCCAGGAAAACTGTAACATTTCCTCCCCAAAATACCATTTTCTACACAAAATACGACATTTCTCCCGCAAACTTGCAACATTCTCCCCCAAATATTCTACTTGCTCCCCAAAAAGAGCACTTCTCTTTCCGAGATATGACATTCCCTTCTCACAACAACAACTCTCTCCCCAAAATTTGACATTGTCTCCCACAAAATACCACTTCTCTCCCCTAAACGTGACGTTTTCTCCAAGGAAATGCCACTGTTCTCCCAGAAGATACCACCTCACTCCCCAGAATGTCACATTTTGTCCCCAACACACCTCTTTCCTTTACAAAATACCACTTCTTCTCCCCCAGAATACCACTTCTCTCCCAAGAAATGGGGCATTTTTACCTGCAAAATGTAACTTTTCTATCAAAAATAAGATATTTTCTCCCACAAAATACCACTTTTCTCACAAAAATAAGACGTTTTCACTCAAAGATGACACCTTTTCTCCAAAAAATTAGAGAAATTCTCCCCCAAATTACTCTTTTCTATCCAAAATAGGACATTTTCTCCCTTTAAATGGCACTTTTCTCCGCAAAATATAAAACTTTGCTCCATAAAATAAGGCATTTCTATGCAAAATACCGCTTTTTTTGCCAAAATAGCTGAAACTTTCTCCCCCCAAATGCCACTTTTCCCCCAAAACATAAGGTTTTCTCCCACAGCTTAGAACTTTTCTCATCAATATAGGACCCTTGTACCCCAAAATAACTACTTAGGACACTTGTACCCCAAAATAACCGCCTGCGTTTGCGCACCGCAAGCCCCAGGCCTTCCGCCTTTCGCCCCAGCAAGCACCCTTCCTTCTCAGTCTTGGCACACCACGCGCCCTTCCTTCTGCATTTTGACGCAGAGGGCCAGCAGCCTTTTGGACTTGAAACCTGCCAGCCTCCTTCCTTCTGCTTTCCGGCTTCTCGGCACAGAAAGAGCTCTCCCTTCTGGGCTTCTGGCCTGCAAGCCCCCTTCCTGTGGGGTTTCAGCCCAGAAAGACCCCTTCGTTCTGTCTTTCACACCAGCAAGCCACCTTCCACTACACTTGCGGCCCCTTCTGCATTTCGGACTAGCCAAGTCCGTTCCTACTGGGTTTTCTGGGCAGAGAACCTCTCCCTCATCCATTTCTGCCAAAATACAAGGCCCATCGACCTTTCGGCCCGTGATGTTTTCTCCCCCACATACCATTTTCTCCCCAAAACGTGACGTTGCCCCCACAAAACAGCAGCTTTCTTTCTCCCCAAAATAGGAGAGTTGCTCCCCAGAATACCACTTTTCTCCCAGAACCAAAACATTTTCTCCACAAAACACCACATTTCTCACAAAAACAGGGAAATTTCGCTCCACAAATACCACGTTTTCTCCTAGAAATAAGGCATTCTTATCCCCAAATACCAAGTTTCTCCCAGAAATAGGACAGTTTCTCTGAAGGAATACTACTGTTCTCCCCAGACTATGACATTCTCTCCCCCACAGTGCCACCGTTCAACCGAAAATATGACGCTTTCTCCAACAAAAGCCCGCTTTTCTCCCAGCAAAATAGGTGACATTCTGTCCCCGTCCCCCCCCCAAATCCC
This sequence comes from Gallus gallus, assembly GCF_016699485.2. NCBI lineage: Eukaryota > Metazoa > Chordata > Aves > Galliformes > Phasianidae > Gallus > Gallus gallus. The sequence continues at coordinate 7,441,651 of NC_052538.1, read as the reverse complement.
ACTTCTCTTGCCAAAAGACAACATTCCACCCAAAATGCTGCTCTTCGCTTCAGAATAGGACATTTTCTCCCCCGAGTACCATTTTCTGCCCCAAATACAACATTTCCTCCCACACCGTACGACCTTTCTCCAAAAACGGTAACATTTTAGAAGAAGAAAGAGAGCATTTTGCGAGGGGAAAACCTCCAATGTTCTGGTGATAAGGTGGTATCTGGTGGAGAAAACATCCTACCTTTTGGCGGGAAGTGGTATTTTGGCGACGAAAAGACGTATCTTTGGGAGAAAAGTGATACGTGGGGGAGGAAATGCCCTACCTTTGGAGAGAATCGTAGAACCATATCATGGAATGATAGAATGGCCTGGGTTGAAAAGGACCACCATGATCGTGGAGTTTCAAGCCCCCTGCCACGTGCAGGGTCGCCAACCACTGGAGCGGGCTGCCCAGAGCCACATCCAGCCTGGGCTTGAATGCCTCCAGGGATGGGGCATCCACAACCTCCTCGGGCAAGCTGTTCCAGTGCATCCCCAGCCTCTGTGTGCAAAACTTCTTCCTACTACCTAACCTAGACGCCCCCTGTCTCAGCTGAAAACCGTTCCCCCCACCTTGTCCTATCACTATCCACCCTGGGAAGCAAGCCTTCCCCGTCCTGCTGGTACGCTCCCTTCAGGTACGGGAAGTGGTATTAAGGGGGAGAAAATGTCTTCGTTTGGGGAGAAGAGTGGTATGTGGGGGAGAAAACATCTCATATGTGGAGAGAAGTAGTGCCCGGGGGAGAAAAAAGTCTAATTTTGGGGTGAAAATGGGTCTTTGGGGGGGGACAATGTCTAACGTAGGGGAGAAAAGTGGTATTTTGCGGCAAAGATGTCCTATTTCTTGGGAGAGAAGTGGTATTCTGGGGGAGAAGAAGTGGTCTGTTGTAAAGGAAAGAGGTATGCTGGGGAGCAAATGTCACATTCTGGGGAGTGAGGTGGTATTTTCTGGGAGAACAGTGGCATTTCCTTGGAGAAAACGTCACGTTTGGGGGAGAGAAGTGGTATTTTGTGGGAGACGATGTCAAATTTTGGGGAGAGAGTTGTTGTTGTGAGAAGGGAATGTCATATCTCGGAAAGAGAAGTGCTCTTTTTGGGGAGCAAGTAGAATATTTGGGAGAGAAAGCTGCAAGTTTGCGGGAGAAATGTCGTATTTTGCGGAGACAAGGGGCCTGGGGGGAGGAGATAGCGTATGCCTGGAGCACAGAGGTATGTGGGGGAGAACATGTCGTCTTTCGGGGAGAGAAGTGGCATGTGGGGGCAGAACCGTCAAAGTGCCTAGAGACGAGGTGGCATTTTGGGGTGGAAATGCCTTTTGGACTTGAAACCTGCCAGCCTCCTTCTGCATTTCGGACTAGCCAAGTCCGTTCCTACTGGGTTTTCTGGGCAGAGAACCTCTCCCTCATCCATTTCTGCCAAAATACAAGGCCCATCGACCTTTCGGCCCGTGATGTTTTCTCCCCCACATACCATTTTCTCCCCAAAACGTGACGTTGCCCCCACAAAACAGCAGCTTTCTTTCTCCCCAAAATAGGAGAGTTGCTCCCCAGAATACCACTTTTCTCCCAGAACCAAAACATTTTCTCCACAAAACACCACATTTCTCACAAAAACAGGGAAACTTCGCTCCACAAATACCACGTTTTCTCCTAGAAATAAGGCATTCTTATCCCCAAATACCAAGTTTCTCCCAGAAATAGGACAGTTTCTCTGAAGGAATACTACTGTTCTCCCCAGACTATGACATTCTCTCCCCCACAGTGCCACCGTTCAACCGAAAATATGACGCTTTCTCCAACAAAAGCCCGCTTTTCTCCCAGCAAAATAGGTGACATTCTGTCCCCGTCCCCCCCCCAAATCCCACTTCTCTTGCCAAAAGACAACATTCCACCCAAAATGCTGCTCTTCGCTTCAGAATAGGACATTTTCTCCCCCGAGTACCATTTTCTGCCCCAAATACAACATTTCCTCCCACACCGTACGACCTTTCTCCAAAAACGGTAACATTTTAGAAGAAGAAAGAGAGCATTTTGCGAGGGGAAAACCTCCAATGTTCTGGTGATAAGGTGGTATCTGGTGGAGAAAACATCCTGCCTTTTGGCGGGAAGTGGTATTTTGGCGACGAAAAGACGTATCTTTGGGAGAAAAGTGATACGTGGGGGAGGAAATGCCCTACCTTTGGAGAGAATCGTAGAACCATATCATGGAATGATAGAATGGCCTGGGTTGAAAAGGACCACCATGATCGTGGAGTTTCAAGCCCCCTGCCACGTGCAGGGTCGCCAACCACTGGAGCGGGCTGCCCAGAGCCACATCCAGCCTGGGCTTGAATGCCTCCAGGGATGGGGCATCCACAACCTCCTCGGGCAAGCTGTTCCAGTGCATCCCCAGCCTCTGTGTGCAAAACTTCTTCCTACTACCTAACCTAGACGCCCCCTGTCTCAGCTGAAAACCGTTCCCCCCACCTTGTCCTATCACTATCCACCCTGGGAAGCAAGCCTTCCCCGTCCTGCTGGTACGCTCCCTTCAGGTACGGGAAGTGGTATTAAGGGGGAGAAAATGTCTTCGTTTGGGGAGAAGAGTGGTATGTGGGGGAGAAAACATCTCATATGTGGAGAGAAGTAGTGCCCGGGGGAGAAAAAAGTCTAATTTTGGGGTGAAAATGGGTCTTTGGGGGGGGGACAATGTCTAACGTAGGGGAGAAAAGTGGTATTTTGCGGCGAAGATGTCCTATTTCTTGGGAGAGAAGTGGTATTCTGGGGGAGAAGAAGTGGTCTGTTGTAAAGGAAAGAGGTATGCTGGGGAGCAAATGTCACATTCTGGGGAGTGAGGTGGTATTTTCTGGGAGAACAGTGGCATTTCCTTGGAGAAAACGTCACGTTTGGGGGAGAGAAGTGGTATTTTGTGGGAGACGATGTCAAATTTTGGGGAGAGAGTTGTTGTTGTGAGAAGGGAATGTCATATCTCGGAAAGAGAAGTGCTCTTTTTGGGGAGCAAGTAGGATATTTGGGAGAGAAAGCTGCAAGTTTGCGGGAGAAATGTCGTATTTTGCGGAGACAAGGGGCCTGGGGGGAGGAGATAGCGTATGCCTGGAGCACAGAGGTATGTGGGGGAGAACATGTCGTCTTTCGGGGAGAGAAGTGGCATGTGGGGGCAGAACCGTCAAAGTGCCTAGAGACGAGGTGGCATTTTGGGGTGGAAATGCCTTTTGGACTTGAAACCTGCCAGCCTCCTTCTGCATTTCGGACTAGCCAAGTCCGTTCCTACTGGGTTTTCTGGGCAGAGAACCTCTCCCTCATCCATTTCTGCCAAAATACAAGGCCCATCGACCTTTCGGCCCGTGATGTTTTCTCCCCCACATACCATTTTCTCCCCAAAACGTGACGTTGCCCCCACAAAACAGCAGCTTTCTTTCTCCCCAAAATAGGAGAGTTGCTCCCCAGAATACCACTTTTCTCCCAGAACCAAAACATTTTCTCCACAAAACACCACATTTCTCACAAAAACAGGGAAACTTCGCTCCACAAATACCACGTTTTCTCCTAGAAATAAGGCATTCTTATCCCCAAATACCAAGTTTCTCCCAGAAATAGGACAGTTTCTCTGAAGGAATACTACTGTTCTCCCCAGACTATGACATTCTCTCCCCCACAGTGCCACCGTTCAACCGAAAATATGACGCTTTCTCCAACAAAAGCCCGCTTTTCTCCCAGCAAAATAGGTGACATTCTGTCCCCGTCCCCCCCCCAAATCCCACTTCTCTTGCCAAAAGACAACATTCCACCCAAAATGCTGCTCTTCGCTTCAGAATAGGACATTTTCTCCCCCGAGTACCATTTTCTGCCCCAAATACAACATTTCCTCCCACACCGTACGACCTTTCTCCAAAAACGGTAACATTTTAGAAGAAGAAAGAGAGCATTTTGCGAGGGGAAAACCTCCAATGTTCTGGTGATAAGGTGGTATCTGGTGGAGAAAACATCCTGCCTTTTGGCGGGAAGTGGTATTTTGGCGACGAAAAGACGTATCTTTGGGAGAAAAGTGATACGTGGGGGAGGAAATGCCCTACCTTTGGAGAGAATCGTAGAACCATATCATGGAATGATAGAATGGCCTGGGTTGAAAAGGACCACCATGATCGTGGAGTTTCAAGCCCCCTGCCACGTGCAGGGTCGCCAACCACTGGAGCGGGCTGCCCAGAGCCACATCCAGCCTGGGCTTGAATGCCTCCAGGGATGGGGCATCCACAACCTCCTCGGGCAAGCTGTTCCAGTGCATCCCCAGCCTCTGTGTGCAAAACTTCTTCCTACTACCTAACCTAGACGCCCCCTGTCTCAGCTGAAAACCGTTCCCCCCACCTTGTCCTATCACTATCCACCCTGGGAAGCAAGCCTTCCCCGTCCTGCTGGTACGCTCCCTTCAGGTACGGGAAGTGGTATTAAGGGGGAGAAAATGTCTTCGTTTGGGGAGAAGAGTGGTATGTGGGGGAGAAAACATCTCATATGTGGAGAGAAGTAGTGCCCGGGGGAGAAAAAAGTCTAATTTTGGGGTGAAAATGGGTCTTTGGGGGGGGGACAATGTCTAACGTAGGGGAGAAAAGTGGTATTTTGCGGCGAAGATGTCCTATTTCTTGGGAGAGAAGTGGTATTCTGGGGGAGAAGAAGTGGTCTGTTGTAAAGGAAAGAGGTATGCTGGGGAGCAAATGTCACATTCTGGGGAGTGAGGTGGTATTTTCTGGGAGAACAGTGGCATTTCCTTGGAGAAAACGTCACGTTTGGGGGAGAGAAGTGGTATTTTGTGGGAGACGATGTCAAATTTTGGGGAGAGAGTTGTTGTTGTGAGAAGGGAATGTCATATCTCGGAAAGAGAAGTGCTCTTTTTGGGGAGCAAGTAGGATATTTGGGAGAGAAAGCTGCAAGTTTGCGGGAGAAATGTCGTATTTTGCGGAGACAAGGGGCCTGGGGGGAGGAGATAGCGTATGCCTGGAGCACAGAGGTATGTGGGGGAGAACATGTCGTCTTTCGGGGAGAGAAGTGGCATGTGGGGGCAGAACCGTCAAAGTGCCTAGAGACGAGGTGGCATTTTGGGGTGGAAATGCCTTTTGGACTTGAAACCTGCCAGCCTCCTTCTGCATTTCGGACTAGCCAAGTCCGTTCCTACTGGGTTTTCTGGGCAGAGAACCTCTCCCTCATCCATTTCTGCCAAAATACAAGGCCCATCGACCTTTCGGCCCGTGATGTTTTCTCCCCCACATACCATTTTCTCCCCAAAACGTGACGTTGCCCCCACAAAACAGCAGCTTTCTTTCTCCCCAAAATAGGAGAGTTGCTCCCCAGAATACCACTTTTCTCCCAGAACCAAAACATTTTCTCCACAAAACACCACATTTCTCACAAAAACAGGGAAACTTCGCTCCACAAATACCACGTTTTCTCCTAGAAATAAGGCATTCTTATCCCCAAATACCAAGTTTCTCCCAGAAATAGGACAGTTTCTCTGAAGGAATACTACTGTTCTCCCCAGACTATGACATTTTTCTCCCCCACAATGCCACCGTTCAACCGAAAATATGACGCTTTCTCCAACAAAAGCCCGCTTTTCTCCCAGCAAAATAGGTGACATTCTGTCCCCGTCCCCCCCCCAAATCCCACTTCTCTTGCCAAAAGACAACATTCCACCCAAAATGCTGCTCTTCGCTTCAGAATAGGACATTTTCTCCCCCGAGTACCATTTTCTGCCCCAAATACAACATTTCCTCCCACACCGTACGACCTTTCTCCAAAAACGGTAACATTTTAGAAGAAGAAAGAGAGCATTTTGCGAGGGGAAAACCTCCAATGTTCTGGTGATAAGGTGGTATCTGGTGGAGAAAACATCCTGCCTTTTGGCGGGAAGTGGTATTTTGGCGACGAAAAGACGTATCTTTGGGAGAAAAGTGATACGTGGGGGAGGAAATGCCCTACCTTTGGAGAGAATCGTAGAACCATATCATGGAATGATAGAATGGCCTGGGTTGAAAAGGACCACCATGATCGTGGAGTTTCAAGCCCCCTGCCACGTGCAGGGTCGCCAACCACTGGAGCGGGCTGCCCAGAGCCACATCCAGCCTGGGCTTGAATGCCTCCACGGATGGGGCATCCACAACCTCCTCGGGCAAGCTGTTCCAGTGCATCCCCAGCCTCTGTGTGCAAAACTTCTTCCTACTACCTAACCTAGACGCCCCCTGTCTCAGCTGAAAACCGTTCCCCCCACCTTGTCCTATCACTATCCACCCTGGGAAGCAAGCCTTCCCCGTCCTGCTGGTACGCTCCCTTCAGGTACGGGAAGTGGTATTAAGGGGGAGAAAATGTCTTCGTTTGGGGAGAAGAGTGGTATGTGGGGGAGAAAACATCTCATATGTGGAGAGAAGTAGTGCCCGGGGGAGAAAAAAGTCTAATTTTGGGGTGAAAATGGGTCTTTGGGGGGGGGACAATGTCTAACGTAGGGGAGAAAAGTGGTATTTTGCGGCGAAGATGTCCTATTTCTTGGGAGAGAAGTGGTATTCTGGGGGAGAAGAAGTGGTCTGTTGTAAAGGAAAGAGGTATGCTGGGGAGCAAATGTCACATTCTGGGGAGTGAGGTGGTATTTTCTGGGAGAACAGTGGCATTTCCTTGGAGAAAACGTCACGTTTGGGGGAGAGAAGTGGTATTTTGTGGGAGACGATGTCAAATTTTGGGGAGAGAGTTGTTGTTGTGAGAAGGGAATGTCATATCTCGGAAAGAGAAGTGCTCTTTTTGGGGAGCAAGTAGGATATTTGGGAGAGAAAGCTGCAAGTTTGCGGGAGAAATGTCGTATTTTGCGGAGACAAGGGGCCTGGGGGGAGGAGATAGCGTATGCCTGGAGCACAGAGGTATGTGGGGGAGAACATGTCGTCTTTCGGGGAGAGAAGTGGCATGTGGGGGCAGAACCGTCAAAGTGCCTAGAGACGAGGTGGCATTTTGGGGTGGAAATGCCTTTTGGACTTGAAACCTGCCAGCCTCCTTCTGCATTTCGGACTAGCCAAGTCCGTTCCTACTGGGTTTTCTGGGCAGAGAACCTCTCCCTCATCCATTTCTGCCAAAATACAAGGCCCATCGACCTTTCGGCCCGTGATGTTTTCTCCCCCACATACCATTTTCTCCCCAAAACGTGACGTTGCCCCCACAAAACAGCAGCTTTCTTTCTCCCCAAAATAGGAGAGTTGCTCCCCAGAATACCACTTTTCTCCCAGAACCAAAACATTTTCTCCACAAAACACCACATTTCTCACAAAAACAGGGAAACTTCGCTCCACAAATACCACGTTTTCTCCTAGAAATAAGGCATTCTTATCCCCAAATACCAAGTTTCTCCCAGAAATAGGACAGTTTCTCTGAAGGAATACTACTGTTCTCCCCAGACTATGACATTTTTCTCCCCCACAATGCCACCGTTCAACCGAAAATATGACGCTTTCTCCAACAAAAGCCCGCTTTTCTCCCAGCAAAATAGGTGACATTCTGTCCCCGTCCCCCCCCCAAATCCCACTTCTCTTGCCAAAAGACAACATTCCACCCAAAATGCTGCTCTTCGCTTCAGAATAGGACATTTTCTCCCCCGAGTACCATTTTCTGCCCCAAATACAACATTTCCTCCCACACCGTACGACCTTTCTCCAAAAACGGTAACATTTTAGAAGAAGAAAGAGAGCATTTTGCGAGGGGAAAACCTCCAATGTTCTGGTGATAAGGTGGTATCTGGTGGAGAAAACATCCTGCCTTTTGGCGGGAAGTGGTATTTTGGCGACGAAAAGACGTATCTTTGGGAGAAAAGTGATACGTGGGGGAGGAAATGCCCTACCTTTGGAGAGAATCGTAGAACCATATCATGGAATGATAGAATGGCCTGGGTTGAAAAGGACCACCATGATCGTGGAGTTTCAAGCCCCCTGCCACGTGCAGGGTCGCCAACCACTGGAGCGGGCTGCCCAGAGCCACATCCAGCCTGGGCTTGAATGCCTCCAGGGATGGGGCATCCACAACCTCCTCGGGCAAGCTGTTCCAGTGCATCCCCAGCCTCTGTGTGCAAAACTTCTTCCTACTACCTAACCTAGACGCCCCCTGTCTCAGCTGAAAACCGTTCCCCCCACCTTGTCCTATCACTATCCACCCTGGGAAGCAAGCCTTCCCCGTCCTGCTGGTACGCTCCCTTCAGGTACGGGAAGTGGTATTAAGGGGGAGAAAATGTCTTCGTTTGGGGAGAAGAGTGGTATGTGGGGGAGAAAACATCTCATATGTGGAGAGAAGTAGTGCCCGGGGGAGAAAAAAGTCTAATTTTGGGGTGAAAATGGGTCTTTGGGGGGGGGACAATGTCTAACGTAGGGGAGAAAAGTGGTATTTTGCGGCGAAGATGTCCTATTTCTTGGGAGAGAAGTGGTATTCTGGGGGAGAAGAAGTGGTCTGTTGTAAAGGAAAGAGGTATGCTGGGGAGCAAATGTCACATTCTGGGGAGTGAGGTGGTATTTTCTGGGAGAACAGTGGCATTTCCTTGGAGAAAACGTCACGTTTGGGGGAGAGAAGTGGTATTTTGTGGGAGACGATGTCAAATTTTGGGGAGAGAGTTGTTGTTGTGAGAAGGGAATGTCATATCTCGGAAAGAGAAGTGCTCTTTTTGGGGAGCAAGTAGGATATTTGGGAGAGAAAGCTGCAAGTTTGCGGGAGAAATGTCGTATTTTGCGGAGACAAGGGGCCTGGGGGGAGGAGATAGCGTATGCCTGGAGCACAGAGGTATGTGGGGGAGAACATGTCGTCTTTCGGGGAGAGAAGTGGCATGTGGGGGCAGAACCGTCAAAGTGCCTAGAGACGAGGTGGCATTTTGGGGTGGAAATGCCTTTTGGACTTGAAACCTGCCAGCCTCCTTCTGCATTTCGGACTAGCCAAGTCCGTTCCTACTGGGTTTTCTGGGCAGAGAACCTCTCCCTCATCCATTTCTGCCAAAATACAAGGCCCATCGACCTTTCGGCCCGTGATGTTTTCTCCCCCACATACCATTTTCTCCCCAAAACGTGACGTTGCCCCCACAAAACAGCAGCTTTCTTTCTCCCCAAAATAGGAGAGTTGCTCCCCAGAATACCACTTTTCTCCCAGAACCAAAACATTTTCTCCACAAAACACCACATTTCTCACAAAAACAGGGAAACTTCGCTCCACAAATACCACGTTTTCTCCTAGAAATAAGGCATTCTTATCCCCAAATACCAAGTTTCTCCCAGAAATAGGACAGTTTCTCTGAAGGAATACTACTGTTCTCCCCAGACTATGACATTCTCTCCCCCACAGTGCCACCGTTCAACCGAAAATATGACGCTTTCTCCAACAAAAGCCCGCTTTTCTCCCAGCAAAATAGGTGACATTCTGTCCCCGTCCCCCCCCCAAATCCCACTTCTCTTGCCAAAAGACAACATTCCACCCAAAATGCTGCTCTTCGCTTCAGAATAGGACATTTTCTCCCCCGAGTACCATTTTCTGCCCCAAATACAACATTTCCTCCCACACCGTACGACCTTTCTCCAAAAACGGTAACATTTTAGAAGAAGAAAGAGAGCATTTTGCGAGGGGAAAACCTCCAATGTTCTGGTGATAAGGTGGTATCTGGTGGAGAAAACATCCTGCCTTTTGGCGGGAAGTGGTATTTTGGCGACGAAAAGACGTATCTTTGGGAGAAAAGTGATACGTGGGGGAGGAAATGCCCTACCTTTGGAGAGAATCGTAGAACCATATCATGGAATGATAGAATGGCCTGGGTTGAAAAGGACCACCATGATCGTGGAGTTTCAAGCCCCCTGCCACGTGCAGGGTCGCCAACCACTGGAGCGGGCTGCCCAGAGCCACATCCAGCCTGGGCTTGAATGCCTCCAGGGATGGGGCATCCACAACCTCCTCGGGCAAGCTGTTCCAGTGCATCCCCAGCCTCTGTGTGCAAAACTTCTTCCTACTACCTAACCTAGACGCCCCCTGTCTCAGCTGAAAACCGTTCCCCCCACCTTGTCCTATCACTATCCACCCTGGGAAGCAAGCCTTCCCCGTCCTGCTGGTACGCTCCCTTCAGGTACGGGAAGTGGTATTAAGGGGGAGAAAATGTCTTCGTTTGGGGAGAAGAGTGGTATGTGGGGGAGAAAACATCTCATATGTGGAGAGAAGTAGTGCCCGGGGGAGAAAAAAGTCTAATTTTGGGGTGAAAATGGGTCTTTGGGGGGGGGACAATGTCTAACGTAGGGGAGAAAAGTGGTATTTTGCGGCGAAGATGTCCTATTTCTTGGGAGAGAAGTGGTATTCTGGGGGAGAAGAAGTGGTCTGTTGTAAAGGAAAGAGGTATGCTGGGGAGCAAATGTCACATTCTGGGGAGTGAGGTGGTATTTTCTGGGAGAACAGTGGCATTTCCTTGGAGAAAACGTCACGTTTGGGGGAGAGAAGTGGTATTTTGTGGGAGACGATGTCAAATTTTGGGGAGAGAGTTGTTGTTGTGAGAAGGGAATGTCATATCTCGGAAAGAGAAGTGCTCTTTTTGGGGAGCAAGTAGGATATTTGGGAGAGAAAGCTGCAAGTTTGCGGGAGAAATGTCGTATTTTGCGGAGACAAGGGGCCTGGGGGGAGGAGATAGCGTATGCCTGGAGCACAGAGGTATGTGGGGGAGAACATGTCGTCTTTCGGGGAGAGAAGTGGCATGTGGGGGCAGAACCGTCAAAGTGCCTAGAGACGAGGTGGCATTTTGGGGTGGAAATGCCTTTTGGACTTGAAACCTGCCAGCCTCCTTCTGCATTTCGGACTAGCCAAGTCCGTTCCTACTGGGTTTTCTGGGCAGAGAACCTCTCCCTCATCCATTTCTGCCAAAATACAAGGCCCATCGACCTTTCGGCCCGTGATGTTTTCTCCCCCACATACCATTTTCTCCCCAAAACGTGACGTTGCCCCCACAAAACAGCAGCTTTCTTTCTCCCCAAAATAGGAGAGTTGCTCCCCAGAATACCACTTTTCTCCCAGAACCAAAACATTTTCTCCACAAAACACCACATTTCTCACAAAAACAGGGAAACTTCGCTCCACAAATACCACGTTTTCTCCTAGAAATAAGGCATTCTTATCCCCAAATACCAAGTTTCTCCCAGAAATAGGACAGTTTCTCTGAAGGAATACTACTGTTCTCCCCAGACTATGACATTCTCTCCCCCACAGTGCCACCGTTCAACCGAAAATATGACGCTTTCTCCAACAAAAGCCCGCTTTTCTCCCAGCAAAATAGGTGACATTCTGTCCCCGTCCCCCCCCCAAATCCCACTTCTCTTGCCAAAAGACAACATTCCACCCAAAATGCTGCTCTTCGCTTCAGAATAGGACATTTTCTCCCCCGAGTACCATTTTCTGCCCCAAATACAACATTTCCTCCCACACCGTACGACCTTTCTCCAAAAACGGTAACATTTTAGAAGAAGAAAGAGAGCATTTTGCGAGGGGAAAACCTCCAATGTTCTGGTGATAAGGTGGTATCTGGTGGAGAAAACATCCTGCCTTTTGGCGGGAAGTGGTATTTTGGCGACGAAAAGACGTATCTTTGGGAGAAAAGTGATACGTGGGGGAGGAAATGCCCTACCTTTGGAGAGAATCGTAGAACCATATCATGGAATGATAGAATGGCCTGGGTTGAAAAGGACCACCATGATCGTGGAGTTTCAAGCCCCCTGCCACGTGCAGGGTCGCCAACCACTGGAGCGGGCTGCCCAGAGCCACATCCAGCCTGGGCTTGAATGCCTCCAGGGATGGGGCATCCACAACCTCCTCGGGCAAGCTGTTCCAGTGCATCCCCAGCCTCTGTGTGCAAAACTTCTTCCTACTACCTAACCTAGACGCCCCCTGTCTCAGCTGAAAACCGTTCCCCCCACCTTGTCCTATCACTATCCACCCTGGGAAGCAAGCCTTCCCCGTCCTGCTGGTACGCTCCCTTCAGGTACGGGAAGTGGTATTAAGGGGGAGAAAATGTCTTCGTTTGGGGAGAAGAGTGGTATGTGGGGGAGAAAACATCTCATATGTGGAGAGAAGTAGTGCCCGGGGGAGAAAAAAGTCTAATTTTGGGGTGAAAATGGGTCTTTGGGGGGGGGACAATGTCTAACGTAGGGGAGAAAAGTGGTATTTTGCGGCGAAGATGTCCTATTTCTTGGGAGAGAAGTGGTATTCTGGGGGAGAAGAAGTGGTCTGTTGTAAAGGAAAGAGGTATGCTGGGGAGCAAATGTCACATTCTGGGGAGTGAGGTGGTATTTTCTGGGAGAACAGTGGCATTTCCTTGGAGAAAACGTCACGTTTGGGGGAGAGAAGTGGTATTTTGTGGGAGACGATGTCAAATTTTGGGGAGAGAGTTGTTGTTGTGAGAAGGGAATGTCATATCTCGGAAAGAGAAGTGCTCTTTTTGGGGAGCAAGTAGGATATTTGGGAGAGAAAGCTGCAAGTTTGCGGGAGAAATGTCGTATTTTGCGGAGACAAGGGGCCTGGGGGGAGGAGATAGCGTATGCCTGGAGCACAGAGGTATGTGGGGGAGAACATGTCGTCTTTCGGGGAGAGAAGTGGCATGTGGGGGCAGAACCGTCAAAGTGCCTAGAGACGAGGTGGCATTTTGGGGTGGAAATGCCTTTTGGACTTGAAACCTGCCAGCCTCCTTCTGCATTTCGGACTAGCCAAGTCCGTTCCTACTGGGTTTTCTGGGCAGAGAACCTCTCCCTCATCCATTTCTGCCAAAATACAAGGCCCATCGACCTTTCGGCCCGTGATGTTTTCTCCCCCACATACCATTTTCTCCCCAAAACGTGACGTTGCCCCCACAAAACAGCAGCTTTCTTTCTCCCCAAAATAGGAGAGTTGCTCCCCAGAATACCACTTTTCTCCCAGAACCAAAACATTTTCTCCACAAAACACCACATTTCTCACAAAAACAGGGAAACTTCGCTCCACAAATACCACGTTTTCTCCTAGAAATAAGGCATTCTTATCCCCAAATACCAAGTTTCTCCCAGAAATAGGACAGTTTCTCTGAAGGAATACTACTGTTCTCCCCAGACTATGACATTCTCTCCCCCACAGTGCCACCGTTCAACCGAAAATATGACGCTTTCTCCAACAAAAGCCCGCTTTTCTCCCAGCAAAATAGGTGACATTCTGTCCCCGTCCCCCCCCCAAATCCCACTTCTCTTGCCAAAAGACAACATTCCACCCAAAATGCTGCTCTTCGCTTCAGAATAGGACATTTTCTCCCCCGAGTACCATTTTCTGCCCCAAATACAACATTTCCTCCCACACCGTACGACCTTTCTCCAAAAACGGTAACATTTTAGAAGAAGAAAGAGAGCATTTTGCGAGGGGAAAACCTCCAATGTTCTGGTGATAAGGTGGTATCTGGTGGAGAAAACATCCTGCCTTTTGGCGGGAAGTGGTATTTTGGCGACGAAAAGACGTATCTTTGGGAGAAAAGTGATACGTGGGGGAGGAAATGCCCTACCTTTGGAGAGAATCGTAGAACCATATCATGGAATGATAGAATGGCCTGGGTTGAAAAGGACCACCATGATCGTGGAGTTTCAAGCCCCCTGCCACGTGCAGGGTCGCCAACCACTGGAGCGGGCTGCCCAGAGCCACATCCAGCCTGGGCTTGAATGCCTCCAGGGATGGGGCATCCACAACCTCCTCGGGCAAGCTGTTCCAGTGCATCCCCAGCCTCTGTGTGCAAAACTTCTTCCTACTACCTAACCTAGACGCCCCCTGTCTCAGCTGAAAACCGTTCCCCCCACCTTGTCCTATCACTATCCACCCTGGGAAGCAAGCCTTCCCCGTCCTGCTGGTACGCTCCCTTCAGGTACGGGAAGTGGTATTAAGGGGGAGAAAATGTCTTCGTTTGGGGAGAAGAGTGGTATGTGGGGGAGAAAACATCTCATATGTGGAGAGAAGTAGTGCCCGGGGGAGAAAAAAGTCTAATTTTGGGGTGAAAATGGGTCTTTGGGGGGGGGACAATGTCTAACGTAGGGGAGAAAAGTGGTATTTTGCGGCGAAGATGTCCTATTTCTTGGGAGAGAAGTGGTATTCTGGGGGAGAAGAAGTGGTCTGTTGTAAAGGAAAGAGGTATGCTGGGGAGCAAATGTCACATTCTGGGGAGTGAGGTGGTATTTTCTGGGAGAACAGTGGCATTTCCTTGGAGAAAACGTCACGTTTGGGGGAGAGAAGTGGTATTTTGTGGGAGACGATGTCAAATTTTGGGGAGAGAGTTGTTGTTGTGAGAAGGGAATGTCATATCTCGGAAAGAGAAGTGCTCTTTTTGGGGAGCAAGTAGGATATTTGGGAGAGAAAGCTGCAAGTTTGCGGGAGAAATGTCGTATTTTGCGGAGACAAGGGGCCTGGGGGGAGGAGATAGCGTATGCCTGGAGCACAGAGGTATGTGGGGGAGAACATGTCGTCTTTCGGGGAGAGAAGTGGCATGTGGGGGCAGAACCGTCAAAGTGCCTAGAGACGAGGTGGCATTTTGGGGTGGAAATGCCTTTTGGACTTGAAACCTGCCAGCCTCCTTCTGCATTTCGGACTAGCCAAGTCCGTTCCTACTGGGTTTTCTGGGCAGAGAACCTCTCCCTCATCCATTTCTGCCAAAATACAAGGCCCATCGACCTTTCGGCCCGTGATGTTTTCTCCCCCACATACCATTTTCTCCCCAAAACGTGACGTTGCCCCCACAAAACAGCAGCTTTCTTTCTCCCCAAAATAGGAGAGTTGCTCCCCAGAATACCACTTTTCTCCCAGAACCAAAACATTTTCTCCACAAAACACCACATTTCTCACAAAAACAGGGAAACTTCGCTCCACAAATACCACGTTTTCTCCTAGAAATAAGGCATTCTTATCCCCAAATACCAAGTTTCTCCCAGAAATAGGACAGTTTCTCTGAAGGAATACTACTGTTCTCCCCAGACTATGACATTCTCTCCCCCACAGTGCCACCGTTCAACCGAAAATATGACGCTTTCTCCAACAAAAGCCCGCTTTTCTCCCAGCAAAATAGGTGACATTCTGTCCCCGTCCCCCCCCCAAATCCCACTTCTCTTGCCAAAAGACAACATTCCACCCAAAATGCTGCTCTTCGCTTCAGAATAGGACATTTTCTCCCCCGAGTACCATTTTCTGCCCCAAATACAACATTTCCTCCCACACCGTACGACCTTTCTCCAAAAACGGTAACATTTTAGAAGAAGAAAGAGAGCATTTTGCGAGGGGAAAACCTCCAATGTTCTGGTGATAAGGTGGTATCTGGTGGAGAAAACATCCTGCCTTTTGGCGGGAAGTGGTATTTTGGCGACGAAAAGACGTATCTTTGGGAGAAAAGTGATACGTGGGGGAGGAAATGCCCTACCTTTGGAGAGAATCGTAGAACCATATCATGGAATGATAGAATGGCCTGGGTTGAAAAGGACCACCATGATCGTGGAGTTTCAAGCCCCCTGCCACGTGCAGGGTCGCCAACCACTGGAGCGGGCTGCCCAGAGCCACATCCAGCCTGGGCTTGAATGCCTCCAGGGATGGGGCATCCACAACCTCCTCGGGCAAGCTGTTCCAGTGCATCCCCAGCCTCTGTGTGCAAAACTTCTTCCTACTACCTAACCTAGACGCCCCCTGTCTCAGCTGAAAACCGTTCCCCCCACCTTGTCCTATCACTATCCACCCTGGGAAGCAAGCCTTCCCCGTCCTGCTGGTACGCTCCCTTCAGGTACGGGAAGTGGTATTAAGGGGGAGAAAATGTCTTCGTTTGGGGAGAAGAGTGGTATGTGGGGGAGAAAACATCTCATATGTGGAGAGAAGTAGTGCCCGGGGGAGAAAAAAGTCTAATTTTGGGGTGAAAATGGGTCTTTGGGGGGGGGACAATGTCTAACGTAGGGGAGAAAAGTGGTATTTTGCGGCGAAGATGTCCTATTTCTTGGGAGAGAAGTGGTATTCTGGGGGAGAAGAAGTGGTCTGTTGTAAAGGAAAGAGGTATGCTGGGGAGCAAATGTCACATTCTGGGGAGTGAGGTGGTATTTTCTGGGAGAACAGTGGCATTTCCTTGGAGAAAACGTCACGTTTGGGGGAGAGAAGTGGTATTTTGTGGGAGACGATGTCAAATTTTGGGGAGAGAGTTGTTGTTGTGAGAAGGGAATGTCATATCTCGGAAAGAGAAGTGCTCTTTTTGGGGAGCAAGTAGGATATTTGGGAGAGAAAGCTGCAAGTTTGCGGGAGAAATGTCGTATTTTGCGGAGACAAGGGGCCTGGGGGGAGGAGATAGCGTATGCCTGGAGCACAGAGGTATGTGGGGGAGAACATGTCGTCTTTCGGGGAGAGAAGTGGCATGTGGGGGCAGAACCGTCAAAGTGCCTAGAGACGAGGTGGCATTTTGGGGTGGAAATGCCTTTTGGACTTGAAACCTGCCAGCCTCCTTCTGCATTTCGGACTAGCCAAGTCCGTTCCTACTGGGTTTTCTGGGCAGAGAACCTCTCCCTCATCCATTTCTGCCAAAATACAAGGCCCATCGACCTTTTGGCCCGTGATGTTTTCTCCCCCACATACCATTTTCTCCCCAAAACGTGACGTTGCCCCCACAAAACAGCAGCTTTCTTTCTCCCCAAAATAGGAGAGTTGCTCCCCAGAATACCACTTTTCTCCCAGAACCAAAACATTTTCTCCACAAAACACCACATTTCTCACAAAAACAGGGAAACTTCGCTCCACAAATACCACGTTTTCTCCTAGAAATAAGGCATTCTTATCCCCAAATACCAAGTTTCTCCCAGAAATAGGACAGTTTCTCTGAAGGAATACTACTGTTCTCCCCAGACTATGACATTCTCTCCCCCACAATGCCACCGTTCAACCGAAAATATGACGCTTTCTCCAACAAAAGCCCGCTTTTCTCCCAGCAAAATAGGTGACATTCTGTCCCCGTCCCCCCCCCAAATCCCACTTCTCTTGCCAAAAGACAACATTCCACCCAAAATGCTGCTCTTCGCTTCAGAATAGGACATTTTCTCCCCCGAGTACCATTTTCTGCCCCAAATACAACATTTCCTCCCACACCGTACGACCTTTCTCCAAAAACGGTAACATTTTAGAAGAAGAAAGAGAGCATTTTGCGAGGGGAAAACCTCCAATGTTCTGGTGATAAGGTGGTATCTGGTGGAGAAAACATCCTGCCTTTTGGCGGGAAGTGGTATTTTGGCGACGAAAAGACGTATCTTTGGGAGAAAAGTGATACGTGGGGGAGGAAATGCCCTACCTTTGGAGAGAATCGTAGAACCATATCATGGAATGATAGAATGGCCTGGGTTGAAAAGGACCACCATGATCGTGGAGTTTCAAGCCCCCTGCCACGTGCAGGGTCGCCAACCACTGGAGCGGGCTGCCCAGAGCCACATCCAGCCTGGGCTTGAATGCCTCCAGGGATGGGGCATCCACAACCTCCTCGGGCAAGCTGTTCCAGTGCATCCCCAGCCTCTGTGTGCAAAACTTCTTCCTACTACCTAACCTAGACGCCCCCTGTCTCAGCTGAAAACCGTTCCCCCCACCTTGTCCTATCACTATCCACCCTGGGAAGCAAGCCTTCCCCGTCCTGCTGGTACGCTCCCTTCAGGTACGGGAAGTGGTATTAAGGGGGAGAAAATGTCTTCGTTTGGGGAGAAGAGTGGTATGTGGGGGAGAAAACATCTCATATGTGGAGAGAAGTAGTGCCCGGGGGAGAAAAAAGTCTAATTTTGGGGTGAAAATGGGTCTTTGGGGGGGGGACAATGTCTAACGTAGGGGAGAAAAGTGGTATTTTGCGGCGAAGATGTCCTATTTCTTGGGAGAGAAGTGGTATTCTGGGGGAGAAGAAGTGGTCTGTTGTAAAGGAAAGAGGTATGCTGGGGAGCAAATGTCACATTCTGGGGAGTGAGGTGGTATTTTCTGGGAGAACAGTGGCATTTCCTTGGAGAAAACGTCACGTTTGGGGGAGAGAAGTGGTATTTTGTGGGAGACGATGTCAAATTTTGGGGAGAGAGTTGTTGTTGTGAGAAGGGAATGTCATATCTCGGAAAGAGAAGTGCTCTTTTTGGGGAGCAAGTAGGATATTTGGGAGAGAAAGCTGCAAGTTTGCGGGAGAAATGTCGTATTTTGCGGAGACAAGGGGCCTGGGGGGAGGAGATAGCGTATGCCTGGAGCACAGAGGTATGTGGGGGAGAACATGTCGTCTTTCGGGGAGAGAAGTGGCATGTGGGGGCAGAACCGTCAAAGTGCCTAGAGACGAGGTGGCATTTTGGGGTGGAAATGCCTTTTGGACTTGAAACCTGCCAGCCTCCTTCTGCATTTCGGACTAGCCAAGTCCGTTCCTACTGGGTTTTCTGGGCAGAGAACCTCTCCCTCATCCATTTCTGCCAAAATACAAGGCCCATCGACCTTTCGGCCCGTGATGTTTTCTCCCCCACATACCATTTTCTCCCCAAAACGTGACGTTGCCCCCACAAAACAGCAGCTTTCTTTCTCCCCAAAATAGGAGAGTTGCTCCCCAGAATACCACTTTTCTCCCAGAACCAAAACATTTTCTCCACAAAACACCACATTTCTCACAAAAACAGGGAAACTTCGCTCCACAAATACCACGTTTTCTCCTAGAAATAAGGCATTCTTATCCCCAAATACCAAGTTTCTCCCAGAAATAGGACAGTTTCTCTGAAGGAATACTACTGTTCTCCCCAGACTATGACATTCTCTCCCCCACAGTGCCACCGTTCAACCGAAAATATGACGCTTTCTCCAACAAAAGCCCGCTTTTCTCCCAGCAAAATAGGTGACATTCTGTCCCCGTCCCCCCCCCAAATCCCACTTCTCTTGCCAAAAGACAACATTCCACCCAAAATGCTGCTCTTCGCTTCAGAATAGGACATTTTCTCCCCCGAGTACCATTTTCTGCCCCAAATACAACATTTCCTCCCACACCGTACGACCTTTCTCCAAAAACGGTAACATTTTAGAAGAAGAAAGAGAGCATTTTGCGAGGGGAAAACCTCCAATGTTCTGGTGATAAGGTGGTATCTGGTGGAGAAAACATCCTGCCTTTTGGCGGGAAGTGGTATTTTGGCGACGAAAAGACGTATCTTTGGGAGAAAAGTGATACGTGGGGGAGGAAATGCCCTACCTTTGGAGAGAATCGTAGAACCATATCATGGAATGATAGAATGGCCTGGGTTGAAAAGGACCACCATGATCGTGGAGTTTCAAGCCCCCTGCCACGTGCAGGGTCGCCAACCACTGGAGCGGGCTGCCCAGAGCCACATCCAGCCTGGGCTTGAATGCCTCCAGGGATGGGGCATCCACAACCTCCTCGGGCAAGCTGTTCCAGTGCATCCCCAGCCTCTGTGTGCAAAACTTCTTCCTACTACCTAACCTAGACGCCCCCTGTCTCAGCTGAAAACCGTTCCCCCCACCTTGTCCTATCACTATCCACCCTGGGAAGCAAGCCTTCCCCGTCCTGCTGGTACGCTCCCTTCAGGTACGGGAAGTGGTATTAAGGGGGAGAAAATGTCTTCGTTTGGGGAGAAGAGTGGTATGTGGGGGAGAAAACATCTCATATGTGGAGAGAAGTAGTGCCCGGGGGAGAAAAAAGTCTAATTTTGGGGTGAAAATGGGTCTTTGGGGGGGGGACAATGTCTAACGTAGGGGAGAAAAGTGGTATTTTGCGGCGAAGATGTCCTATTTCTTGGGAGAGAAGTGGTATTCTGGGGGAGAAGAAGTGGTCTGTTGTAAAGGAAAGAGGTATGCTGGGGAGCAAATGTCACATTCTGGGGAGTGAGGTGGTATTTTCTGGGAGAACAGTGGCATTTCCTTGGAGAAAACGTCACGTTTGGGGGAGAGAAGTGGTATTTTGTGGGAGACGATGTCAAATTTTGGGGAGAGAGTTGTTGTTGTGAGAAGGGAATGTCATATCTCGGAAAGAGAAGTGCTCTTTTTGGGGAGCAAGTAGGATATTTGGGAGAGAAAGCTGCAAGTTTGCGGGAGAAATGTCGTATTTTGCGGAGACAAGGGGCCTGGGGGGAGGAGATAGCGTATGCCTGGAGCACAGAGGTATGTGGGGGAGAACATGTCGTCTTTCGGGGAGAGAAGTGGCATGTGGGGGCAGAACCGTCAAAGTGCCTAGAGACGAGGTGGCATTTTGGGGTGGAAATGCCTTTTGGACTTGAAACCTGCCAGCCTCCTTCTGCATTTCGGACTAGCCAAGTCCGTTCCTACTGGGTTTTCTGGGCAGAGAACCTCTCCCTCATCCATTTCTGCCAAAATACAAGGCCCATCGACCTTTCGGCCCGTGATGTTTTCTCCCCCACATACCATTTTCTCCCCAAAACGTGACGTTGCCCCCACAAAACAGCAGCTTTCTTTCTCCCCAAAATAGGAGAGTTGCTCCCCAGAATACCACTTTTCTCCCAGAACCAAAACATTTTCTCCACAAAACACCACATTTCTCACAAAAACAGGGAAACTTCGCTCCACAAATACCACGTTTTCTCCTAGAAATAAGGCATTCTTATCCCCAAATACCAAGTTTCTCCCAGAAATAGGACAGTTTCTCTGAAGGAATACTACTGTTCTCCCCAGACTATGACATTCTCTCCCCCACAGTGCCACCGTTCAACCGAAAATATGACGCTTTCTCCAACAAAAGCCCGCTTTTCTCCCAGCAAAATAGGTGACATTCTGTCCCCGTCCCCCCCCCAAATCCCACTTCTCTTGCCAAAAGACAACATTCCACCCAAAATGCTGCTCTTCGCTTCAGAATAGGACATTTTCTCCCCCGAGTACCATTTTCTGCCCCAAATACAACATTTCCTCCCACACCGTACGACCTTTCTCCAAAAACGGTAACATTTTAGAAGAAGAAAGAGAGCATTTTGCGAGGGGAAAACCTCCAATGTTCTGGTGATAAGGTGGTATCTGGTGGAGAAAACATCCTGCCTTTTGGCGGGAAGTGGTATTTTGGCGACGAAAAGACGTATCTTTGGGAGAAAAGTGATACGTGGGGGAGGAAATGCCCTACCTTTGGAGAGAATCGTAGAACCATATCATGGAATGATAGAATGGCCTGGGTTGAAAAGGACCACCATGATCGTGGAGTTTCAAGCCCCCTGCCACGTGCAGGGTCGCCAACCACTGGAGCGGGCTGCCCAGAGCCACATCCAGCCTGGGCTTGAATGCCTCCAGGGATGGGGCATCCACAACCTCCTCGGGCAAGCTGTTCCAGTGCATCCCCAGCCTCTGTGTGCAAAACTTCTTCCTACTACCTAACCTAGACGCCCCCTGTCTCAGCTGAAAACCGTTCCCCCCACCTTGTCCTATCACTATCCACCCTGGGAAGCAAGCCTTCCCCGTCCTGCTGGTACGCTCCCTTCAGGTACGGGAAGTGGTATTAAGGGGGAGAAAATGTCTTCGTTTGGGGAGAAGAGTGGTATGTGGGGGAGAAAACATCTCATATGTGGAGAGAAGTAGTGCCCGGGGGAGAAAAAAGTCTAATTTTGGGGTGAAAATGGGTCTTTGGGGGGGGGACAATGTCTAACGTAGGGGAGAAAAGTGGTATTTTGCGGCGAAGATGTCCTATTTCTTGGGAGAGAAGTGGTATTCTGGGGGAGAAGAAGTGGTCTGTTGTAAAGGAAAGAGGTATGCTGGGGAGCAAATGTCACATTCTGGGGAGTGAGGTGGTATTTTCTGGGAGAACAGTGGCATTTCCTTGGAGAAAACGTCACGTTTGGGGGAGAGAAGTGGTATTTTGTGGGAGACGATGTCAAATTTTGGGGAGAGAGTTGTTGTTGTGAGAAGGGAATGTCATATCTCGGAAAGAGAAGTGCTCTTTTTGGGGAGCAAGTAGGATATTTGGGAGAGAAAGCTGCAAGTTTGCGGGAGAAATGTCGTATTTTGCGGAGACAAGGGGCCTGGGGGGAGGAGATAGCGTATGCCTGGAGCACAGAGGTATGTGGGGGAGAACATGTCGTCTTTCGGGGAGAGAAGTGGCATGTGGGGGCAGAACCGTCAAAGTGCCTAGAGACGAGGTGGCATTTTGGGGTGGAAATGCCTTTTGGACTTGAAACCTGCCAGCCTCCTTCTGCATTTCGGACTAGCCAAGTCCGTTCCTACTGGGTTTTCTGGGCAGAGAACCTCTCCCTCATCCATTTCTGCCAAAATACAAGGCCCATCGACCTTTCGGCCCGTGATGTTTTCTCCCCCACATACCATTTTCTCCCCAAAACGTGACGTTGCCCCCACAAAACAGCAGCTTTCTTTCTCCCCAAAATAGGAGAGTTGCTCCCCAGAATACCACTTTTCTCCCAGAACCAAAACATTTTCTCCACAAAACACCACATTTCTCACAAAAACAGGGAAACTTCGCTCCACAAATACCACGTTTTCTCCTAGAAATAAGGCATTCTTATCCCCAAATACCAAGTTTCTCCCAGAAATAGGACAGTTTCTCTGAAGGAATACTACTGTTCTCCCCAGACTATGACATTCTCTCCCCCACAGTGCCACCGTTCAACCGAAAATATGACGCTTTCTCCAACAAAAGCCCGCTTTTCTCCCAGCAAAATAGGTGACATTCTGTCCCCGTCCCCCCCCCAAATCCCACTTCTCTTGCCAAAAGACAACATTCCACCCAAAATGCTGCTCTTCGCTTCAGAATAGGACATTTTCTCCCCCGAGTACCATTTTCTGCCCCAAATACAACATTTCCTCCCACACCGTACGACCTTTCTCCAAAAACGGTAACATTTTAGAAGAAGAAAGAGAGCATTTTGCGAGGGGAAAACCTCCAATGTTCTGGTGATAAGGTGGTATCTGGTGGAGAAAACATCCTGCCTTTTGGCGGGAAGTGGTATTTTGGCGACGAAAAGACGTATCTTTGGGAGAAAAGTGATACGTGGGGGAGGAAATGCCCTACCTTTGGAGAGAATCGTAGAACCATATCATGGAATGATAGAATGGCCTGGGTTGAAAAGGACCACCATGATCGTGGAGTTTCAAGCCCCCTGCCACGTGCAGGGTCGCCAACCACTGGAGCGGGCTGCCCAGAGCCACATCCAGCCTGGGCTTGAATGCCTCCAGGGATGGGGCATCCACAACCTCCTCGGGCAAGCTGTTCCAGTGCATCCCCAGCCTCTGTGTGCAAAACTTCTTCCTACTACCTAACCTAGACGCCCCCTGTCTCAGCTGAAAACCGTTCCCCCCACCTTGTCCTATCACTATCCACCCTGGGAAGCAAGCCTTCCCCGTCCTGCTGGTACGCTCCCTTCAGGTACGGGAAGTGGTATTAAGGGGGAGAAAATGTCTTCGTTTGGGGAGAAGAGTGGTATGTGGGGGAGAAAACATCTCATATGTGGAGAGAAGTAGTGCCCGGGGGAGAAAAAAGTCTAATTTTGGGGTGAAAATGGGTCTTTGGGGGGGGGACAATGTCTAACGTAGGGGAGAAAAGTGGTATTTTGCGGCGAAGATGTCCTATTTCTTGGGAGAGAAGTGGTATTCTGGGGGAGAAGAAGTGGTCTGTTGTAAAGGAAAGAGGTATGCTGGGGAGCAAATGTCACATTCTGGGGAGTGAGGTGGTATTTTCTGGGAGAACAGTGGCATTTCCTTGGAGAAAACGTCACGTTTAGGGGAGAGAAGTGGTATTTTGTGGGAGACGATGTCAAATTTTGGGGAGAGAGTTGTTGTTGTGAGAAGGGAATGTCATATCTCGGAAAGAGAAGTGCTCTTTTTGGGGAGCAAGTAGGATATTTGGGAGAGAAAGCTGCAAGTTTGCGGGAGAAATGTCGTATTTTGCGGAGACAAGGGGCCTGGGGGGAGGAGATAGCGTATGCCTGGAGCACAGAGGTATGTGGGGGAGAACATGTCGTCTTTCGGGGAGAGAAGTGGCATGTGGGGGCAGAACCGTCAAAGTGCCTAGAGACGAGGTGGCATTTTGGGGTGGAAATGCCTTTTGGACTTGAAACCTGCCAGCCTCCTTCTGCATTTCGGACTAGCCAAGTCCGTTCCTACTGGGTTTTCTGGGCAGAGAACCTCTCCCTCATCCATTTCTGCCAAAATACAAGGCCCATCGACCTTTCGGCCCGTGATGTTTTCTCCCCCACATACCATTTTCTCCCCAAAACGTGACGTTGCCCCCACAAAACAGCAGCTTTCTTTCTCCCCAAAATAGGAGAGTTGCTCCCCAGAATACCACTTTTCTCCCAGAACCAAAACATTTTCTCCACAAAACACCACATTTCTCACAAAAACAGGGAAACTTCGCTCCACAAATACCACGTTTTCTCCTAGAAATAAGGCATTCTTATCCCCAAATACCAAGTTTCTCCCAGAAATAGGACAGTTTCTCTGAAGGAATACTACTGTTCTCCCCAGACTATGACATTTTTCTCCCCCACAATGCCACCGTTCAACCGAAAATATGACGCTTTCTCCAACAAAAGCCCGCTTTTCTCCCAGCAAAATAGGTGACATTCTGTCCCCGTCCCCCCCCCAAATCCCACTTCTCTTGCCAAAAGACAACATTCCACCCAAAATGCTGCTCTTCGCTTCAGAATAGGACATTTTCTCCCCCGAGTACCATTTTCTGCCCCAAATACAACATTTCCTCCCACACCGTACGACCTTTCTCCAAAAACGGTAACATTTTAGAAGAAGAAAGAGAGCATTTTGCGAGGGGAAAACCTCCAATGTTCTGGTGATAAGGTGGTATCTGGTGGAGAAAACATCCTGCCTTTTGGCGGGAAGTGGTATTTTGGCGACGAAAAGACGTATCTTTGGGAGAAAAGTGATACGTGGGGGAGGAAATGCCCTACCTTTGGAGAGAATCGTAGAACCATATCATGGAATGATAGAATGGCCTGGGTTGAAAAGGACCACCATGATCGTGGAGTTTCAAGCCCCCTGCCACGTGCAGGGTCGCCAACCACTGGAGCGGGCTGCCCAGAGCCACATCCAGCCTGGGCTTGAATGCCTCCAGGGATGGGGCATCCACAACCTCCTCGGGCAAGCTGTTCCAGTGCATCCCCAGCCTCTGTGTGCAAAACTTCTTCCTACTACCTAACCTAGACGCCCCCTGTCTCAGCTGAAAACCGTTCCCCCCACCTTGTCCTATCACTATCCACCCTGGGAAGCAAGCCTTCCCCGTCCTGCTGGTACGCTCCCTTCAGGTACGGGAAGTGGTATTAAGGGGGAGAAAATGTCTTCGTTTGGGGAGAAGAGTGGTATGTGGGGGAGAAAACATCTCATATGTGGAGAGAAGTAGTGCCCGGGGGAGAAAAAAGTCTAATTTTGGGGTGAAAATGGGTCTTTGGGGGGGGGACAATGTCTAACGTAGGGGAGAAAAGTGGTATTTTGCGGCGAAGATGTCCTATTTCTTGGGAGAGAAGTGGTATTCTGGGGGAGAAGAAGTGGTCTGTTGTAAAGGAAAGAGGTATGCTGGGGAGCAAATGTCACATTCTGGGGAGTGAGGTGGTATTTTCTGGGAGAACAGTGGCATTTCCTTGGAGAAAACGTCACGTTTGGGGGAGAGAAGTGGTATTTTGTGGGAGACGATGTCAAATTTTGGGGAGAGAGTTGTTGTTGTGAGAAGGGAATGTCATATCTCGGAAAGAGAAGTGCTCTTTTTGGGGAGCAAGTAGGATATTTGGGAGAGAAAGCTGCAAGTTTGCGGGAGAAATGTCGTATTTTGCGGAGACAAGGGGCCTGGGGGGAGGAGATAGCGTATGCCTGGAGCACAGAGGTATGTGGGGGAGAACATGTCGTCTTTCGGGGAGAGAAGTGGCATGTGGGGGCAGAACCGTCAAAGTGCCTAGAGACGAGGTGGCATTTTGGGGTGGAAATGCCTTTTGGACTTGAAACCTGCCAGCCTCCTTCTGCATTTCGGACTAGCCAAGTCCGTTCCTACTGGGTTTTCTGGGCAGAGAACCTCTCCCTCATCCATTTCTGCCAAAATACAAGGCCCATCGACCTTTCGGCCCGTGATGTTTTCTCCCCCACATACCATTTTCTCCCCAAAACGTGACGTTGCCCCCACAAAACAGCAGCTTTCTTTCTCCCCAAAATAGGAGAGTTGCTCCCCAGAATACCACTTTTCTCCCAGAACCAAAACATTTTCTCCACAAAACACCACATTTCTCACAAAAACAGGGAAACTTCGCTCCACAAATACCACGTTTTCTCCTAGAAATAAGGCATTCTTATCCCCAAATACCAAGTTTCTCCCAGAAATAGGACAGTTTCTCTGAAGGAATACTACTGTTCTCCCCAGACTATGACATTCTCTCCCCCACAGTGCCACCGTTCAACCGAAAATATGACGCTTTCTCCAACAAAAGCCCGCTTTTCTCCCAGCAAAATAGGTGACATTCTGTCCCCGTCCCCCCCCCAAATCCCACTTCTCTTGCCAAAAGACAACATTCCACCCAAAATGCTGCTCTTCGCTTCAGAATAGGACATTTTCTCCCCCGAGTACCATTTTCTGCCCCAAATACAACATTTCCTCCCACACCGTACGACCTTTCTCCAAAAACGGTAACATTTTAGAAGAAGAAAGAGAGCATTTTGCGAGGGGAAAACCTCCAATGTTCTGGTGATAAGGTGGTATCTGGTGGAGAAAACATCCTGCCTTTTGGCGGGAAGTGGTATTTTGGCGACGAAAAGACGTATCTTTGGGAGAAAAGTGATACGTGGGGGAGGAAATGCCCTACCTTTGGAGAGAATCGTAGAACCATATCATGGAATGATAGAATGGCCTGGGTTGAAAAGGACCACCATGATCGTGGAGTTTCAAGCCCCCTGCCACGTGCAGGGTCGCCAACCACTGGAGCGGGCTGCCCAGAGCCACATCCAGCCTGGGCTTGAATGCCTCCAGGGATGGGGCATCCACAACCTCCTCGGGCAAGCTGTTCCAGTGCATCCCCAGCCTCTGTGTGCAAAACTTCTTCCTACTACCTAACCTAGACGCCCCCTGTCTCAGCTGAAAACCGTTCCCCCCACCTTGTCCTATCACTATCCACCCTGGGAAGCAAGCCTTCCCCGTCCTGCTGGTACGCTCCCTTCAGGTACGGGAAGTGGTATTAAGGGGGAGAAAATGTCTTCGTTTGGGGAGAAGAGTGGTATGTGGGGGAGAAAACATCTCATATGTGGAGAGAAGTAGTGCCCGGGGGAGAAAAAAGTCTAATTTTGGGGTGAAAATGGGTCTTTGGGGGGGGGACAATGTCTAACGTAGGGGAGAAAAGTGGTATTTTGCGGCGAAGATGTCCTATTTCTTGGGAGAGAAGTGGTATTCTGGGGGAGAAGAAGTGGTCTGTTGTAAAGGAAAGAGGTATGCTGGGGAGCAAATGTCACATTCTGGGGAGTGAGGTGGTATTTTCTGGGAGAACAGTGGCATTTCCTTGGAGAAAACGTCACGTTTGGGGGAGAGAAGTGGTATTTTGTGGGAGACGATGTCAAATTTTGGGGAGAGAGTTGTTGTTGTGAGAAGGGAATGTCATATCTCGGAAAGAGAAGTGCTCTTTTTGGGGAGCAAGTAGGATATTTGGGAGAGAAAGCTGCAAGTTTGCGGGAGAAATGTCGTATTTTGCGGAGACAAGGGGCCTGGGGGGAGGAGATAGCGTATGCCTGGAGCACAGAGGTATGTGGGGGAGAACATGTCGTCTTTCGGGGAGAGAAGTGGCATGTGGGGGCAGAACCGTCAAAGTGCCTAGAGACGAGGTGGCATTTTGGGGTGGAAATGCCTTTTGGACTTGAAACCTGCCAGCCTCCTTCTGCATTTCGGACTAGCCAAGTCCGTTCCTACTGGGTTTTCTGGGCAGAGAACCTCTCCCTCATCCATTTCTGCCAAAATACAAGGCCCATCGACCTTTCGGCCCGTGATGTTTTCTCCCCCACATACCATTTTCTCCCCAAAACGTGACGTTGCCCCCACAAAACAGCAGCTTTCTTTCTCCCCAAAATAGGAGAGTTGCTCCCCAGAATACCACTTTTCTCCCAGAACCAAAACATTTTCTCCACAAAACACCACATTTCTCACAAAAACAGGGAAACTTCGCTCCACAAATACCACGTTTTCTCCTAGAAATAAGGCATTCTTATCCCCAAATACCAAGTTTCTCCCAGAAATAGGACAGTTTCTCTGAAGGAATACTACTGTTCTCCCCAGACTATGACATTCTCTCCCCCACAGTGCCACCGTTCAACTGAAAATATGACGCTTTCTCCAACAAAAGCCCGCTTTTCTCCCAGCAAAATAGGTGACATTCTGTCCCCGTCCCCCCCCCAAATCCCACTTCTCTTGCCAAAAGACAACATTCCACCCAAAATGCTGCTCTTCGCTTCAGAATAGGACATTTTCTCCCCCGAGTACCATTTTCTGCCCCAAATACAACATTTCCTCCCACACCGTACGACCTTTCTCCAAAAACGGTAACATTTTAGAAGAAGAAAGAGAGCATTTTGCGAGGGGAAAACCTCCAATGTTCTGGTGATAAGGTGGTATCTGGTGGAGAAAACATCCTGCCTTTTGGCGGGAAGTGGTATTTTGGCGACGAAAAGACGTATCTTTGGGAGAAAAGTGATACGTGGGGGAGGAAATGCCCTACCTTTGGAGAGAATCGTAGAACCATATCATGGAATGATAGAATGGCCTGGGTTGAAAAGGACCACCATGATCGTGGAGTTTCAAGCCCCCTGCCACGTGCAGGGTCGCCAACCACTGGAGCGGGCTGCCCAGAGCCACATCCAGCCTGGGCTTGAATGCCTCCAGGGATGGGGCATCCACAACCTCCTCGGGCAAGCTGTTCCAGTGCATCCCCAGCCTCTGTGTGCAAAACTTCTTCCTACTACCTAACCTAGACGCCCCCTGTCTCAGCTGAAAACCGTTCCCCCCACCTTGTCCTATCACTATCCACCCTGGGAAGCAAGCCTTCCCCGTCCTGCTGGTACGCTCCCTTCAGGTACGGGAAGTGGTATTAAGGGGGAGAAAATGTCTTCGTTTGGGGAGAAGAGTGGTATGTGGGGGAGAAAACATCTCATATGTGGAGAGAAGTAGTGCCCGGGGGAGAAAAAAGTCTAATTTTGGGGTGAAAATGGGTCTTTGGGGGGGGGACAATGTCTAACGTAGGGGAGAAAAGTGGTATTTTGCGGCGAAGATGTCCTATTTCTTGGGAGAGAAGTGGTATTCTGGGGGAGAAGAAGTGGTCTGTTGTAAAGGAAAGAGGTATGCTGGGGAGCAAATGTCACATTCTGGGGAGTGAGGTGGTATTTTCTGGGAGAACAGTGGCATTTCCTTGGAGAAAACGTCACGTTTAGGGGAGAGAAGTGGTATTTTGTGGGAGACGATGTCAAATTTTGGGGAGAGAGTTGTTGTTGTGAGAAGGGAATGTCATATCTCGGAAAGAGAAGTGCTCTTTTTGGGGAGCAAGTAGGATATTTGGGAGAGAAAGCTGCAAGTTTGCGGGAGAAATGTCGTATTTTGCGGAGACAAGGGGCCTGGGGGGAGGAGATAGCGTATGCCTGGAGCACAGAGGTATGTGGGGGAGAACATGTCGTCTTTCGGGGAGAGAAGTGGCATGTGGGGGCAGAACCGTCAAAGTGCCTAGAGACGAGGTGGCATTTTGGGGTGGAAATGCCTTTTGGACTTGAAACCTGCCAGCCTCCTTCTGCATTTCGGACTAGCCAAGTCCGTTCCTACTGGGTTTTCTGGGCAGAGAACCTCTCCCTCATCCATTTCTGCCAAAATACAAGGCCCATCGACCTTTCGGCCCGTGATGTTTTCTCCCCCACATACCATTTTCTCCCCAAAACGTGACGTTGCCCCCACAAAACAGCAGCTTTCTTTCTCCCCAAAATAGGAGAGTTGCTCCCCAGAATACCACTTTTCTCCCAGAACCAAAACATTTTCTCCACAAAACACCACATTTCTCACAAAAACAGGGAAACTTCGCTCCACAAATACCACGTTTTCTCCTAGAAATAAGGCATTCTTATCCCCAAATACCAAGTTTCTCCCAGAAATAGGACAGTTTCTCTGAAGGAATACTACTGTTCTCCCCAGACTATGACATTCTCTCCCCCACAGTGCCACCGTTCAACCGAAAATATGACGCTTTCTCCAACAAAAGCCCGCTTTTCTCCCAGCAAAATAGGTGACATTCTGTCCCCGTCCCCCCCCCAAATCCCACTTCTCTTGCCAAAAGACAACATTCCACCCAAAATGCTGCTCTTCGCTTCAGAATAGGACATTTTCTCCCCCGAGTACCATTTTCTGCCCCAAATACAACATTTCCTCCCACACCGTACGACCTTTCTCCAAAAACGGTAACATTTTAGAAGAAGAAAGAGAGCATTTTGCGAGGGGAAAACCTCCAATGTTCTGGTGATAAGGTGGTATCTGGTGGAGAAAACATCCTACCTTTTGGCGGGAAGTGGTATTTTGGCGACGAAAAGACGTATCTTTGGGAGAAAAGTGATACGTGGGGGAGGAAATGCCCTACCTTTGGAGAGAATCGTAGAACCATATCATGGAATGATAGAATGGCCTGGGTTGAAAAGGACCACCATGATCGTGGAGTTTCAAGCCCCCTGCCACGTGCAGGGTCGCCAACCACTGGAGCGGGCTGCCCAGAGCCACATCCAGCCTGGGCTTGAATGCCTCCAGGGATGGGGCATCCACAACCTCCTCGGGCAAGCTGTTCCAGTGCATCCCCAGCCTCTGTGTGCAAAACTTCTTCCTACTACCTAACCTAGACGCCCCCTGTCTCAGCTGAAAACCGTTCCCCCCACCTTGTCCTATCACTATCCACCCTGGGAAGCAAGCCTTCCCCGTCCTGCTGGTACGCTCCCTTCAGGTACGGGAAGTGGTATTAAGGGGGAGAAAATGTCTTCGTTTGGGGAGAAGAGTGGTATGTGGGGGAGAAAACATCTCATATGTGGAGAGAAGTAGTGCCCGGGGGAGAAAAAAGTCTAATTTTGGGGTGAAAATGGGTCTTTGGGGGGGGGACAATGTCTAACGTAGGGGAGAAAAGTGGTATTTTGCGGCGAAGATGTCCTATTTCTTGGGAGAGAAGTGGTATTCTGGGGGAGAAGAAGTGGTCTGTTGTAAAGGAAAGAGGTATGCTGGGGAGCAAATGTCACATTCTGGGGAGTGAGGTGGTATTTTCTGGGAGAACAGTGGCATTTCCTTGGAGAAAACGTCACGTTTGGGGGAGAGAAGTGGTATTTTGTGGGAGACGATGTCAAATTTTGGGGAGAGAGTTGTTGTTGTGAGAAGGGAATGTCATATCTCGGAAAGAGAAGTGCTCTTTTTGGGGAGCAAGTAGAATATTTGGGAGAGAAAGCTGCAAGTTTGCGGGAGAAATGTCGTATTTTGCGGAGACAAGGGGCCTGGGGGGAGGAGATAGCGTATGCCTGGAGCACAGAGGTATGTGGGGGAGAACATGTCGTCTTTCGGGGAGAGAAGTGGCATGTGGGGGCAGAACCGTCAAAGTGCCTAGAGACGAGGTGGCATTTTGGGGTGGAAATGCCTTTTGGACTTGAAACCTGCCAGCCTCCTTCTGCATTTCGGACTAGCCAAGTCCGTTCCTACTGGGTTTTCTGGGCAGAGAACCTCTCCCTCATCCATTTCTGCCAAAATACAAGGCCCATCGACCTTTCGGCCCGTGATGTTTTCTCCCCCACATACCATTTTCTCCCCAAAACGTGACGTTGCCCCCACAAAACAGCAGCTTTCTTTCTCCCCAAAATAGGAGAGTTGCTCCCCAGAATACCACTTTTCTCCCAGAACCAAAACATTTTCTCCACAAAACACCACATTTCTCACAAAAACAGGGAAACTTCGCTCCACAAATACCACGTTTTCTCCTAGAAATAAGGCATTCTTATCCCCAAATACCAAGTTTCTCCCAGAAATAGGACAGTTTCTCTGAAGGAATACTACTGTTCTCCCCAGACTATGACATTCTCTCCCCCACAGTGCCACCGTTCAACCGAAAATATGACGCTTTCTCCAACAAAAGCCCGCTTTTCTCCCAGCAAAATAGGTGACATTCTGTCCCCGTCCCCCCCCCAAATCCCACTTCTCTTGCCAAAAGACAACATTCCACCCAAAATGCTGCTCTTCGCTTCAGAATAGGACATTTTCTCCCCCGAGTACCATTTTCTGCCCCAAATACAACATTTCCTCCCACACCGTACGACCTTTCTCCAAAAACGGTAACATTTTAGAAGAAGAAAGAGAGCATTTTGCGAGGGGAAAACCTCCAATGTTCTGGTGATAAGGTGGTATCTGGTGGAGAAAACATCCTACCTTTTGGCGGGAAGTGGTATTTTGGCGACGAAAAGACGTATCTTTGGGAGAAAAGTGATACGTGGGGGAGGAAATGCCCTACCTTTGGAGAGAATCGTAGAACCATATCATGGAATGATAGAATGGCCTGGGTTGAAAAGGACCACCATGATCGTGGAGTTTCAAGCCCCCTGCCACGTGCAGGGTTGCCAACCACTGGAGCGGGCTGCCCAGAGCCACATCCAGCCTGGGCTTGAATGCCTCCAGGGATGGGGCATCCACAACCTCCTCGGGCAAGCTGTTCCAGTGCATCCCCAGCCTCTGTGTGCAAAACTTCTTCCTACTACCTAACCTAGACGCCCCCTGTCTCAGCTGAAAACCGTTCCCCCCACCTTGTCCTATCACTATCCACCCTGGGAAGCAAGCCTTCCCCGTCCTGCTGGTACGCTCCCTTCAGGTACGGGAAGTGGTATTAAGGGGGAGAAAATGTCTTCGTTTGGGGAGAAGAGTGGTATGTGGGGGAGAAAACATCTCATATGTGGAGAGAAGTAGTGCCCGGGGGAGAAAAAAGTCTAATTTTGGAGTGAAAATGGGTCTTTGGGGGGGGGACAATGTCTAACGTAGGGGAGAAAAGTGGTATTTTGCGGCGAAGATGTCCTATTTCTTGGGAGAGAAGTGGTATTCTGGGGGAGAAGAAGTGGTCTGTTGTAAAGGAAAGAGGTATGCTGGGGAGCAAATGTCACATTCTGGGGAGTGAGGTGGTATTTTCTGGGAGAACAGTGGCATTTCCTTGGAGAAAACGTCACGTTTGGGGGAGAGAAGTGGTATTTTGTGGGAGACGATGTCAAATTTTGGGGAGAGAGTTGTTGTTGTGAGAAGGGAATGTCATATCTCGGAAAGAGAAGTGCTCTTTTTGGGGAGCAAGTAGAATATTTGGGAGAGAAAGCTGCAAGTTTGCGGGAGAAATGTCGTATTTTGCGGAGACAAGGGGCCTGGGGGGAGGAGATAGCGTATGCCTGGAGCACAGAGGTATGTGGGGGAGAACATGTCGTCTTTCGGGGAGAGAAGTGGCATGTGGGGGCAGAACCGTCAAAGTGCCTAGAGACGAGGTGGCATTTTGGGGTGGAAATGCCTTTTGGACTTGAAACCTGCCAGCCTCCTTCTGCATTTCGGACTAGCCAAGTCCGTTCCTACTGGGTTTTCTGGGCAGAGAACCTCTCCCTCATCCATTTCTGCCAAAATACAAGGCCCATCGACCTTTCGGCCCGTGATGTTTTCTCCCCCACATACCATTTTCTCCCCAAAACGTGACGTTGCCCCCACAAAACAGCAGCTTTCTTTCTCCCCAAAATAGGAGAGTTGCTCCCCAGAATACCACTTTTCTCCCAGAACCAAAACATTTTCTCCACAAAACACCACATTTCTCACAAAAACAGGGAAACTTCGCTCCACAAATACCACGTTTTCTCCTAGAAATAAGGCATTCTTATCCCCAAATACCAAGTTTCTCCCAGAAATAGGACAGTTTCTCTGAAGGAATACTACTGTTCTCCCCAGACTATGACATTCTCTCCCCCACAGTGCCACCGTTCAACCGAAAATATGACGCTTTCTCCAACAAAAGCCCGCTTTTCTCCCAGCAAAATAGGTGACATTCTGTCCCCGTCCCCCCCCCAAATCCCACTTCTCTTGCCAAAAGACAACATTCCACCCAAAATGCTGCTCTTCGCTTCAGAATAGGACATTTTCTCCCCCGAGTACCATTTTCTGCCCCAAATACAACATTTCCTCCCACACCGTACGACCTTTCTCCAAAAACGGTAACATTTTAGAAGAAGAAAGAGAGCATTTTGCGAGGGGAAAACCTCCAATGTTCTGGTGATAAGGTGGTATCTGGTGGAGAAAACATCCTACCTTTTGGCGGGAAGTGGTATTTTGGCGACGAAAAGACGTATCTTTGGGAGAAAAGTGATACGT
The DNA here is from genome assembly GCF_016699485.2 of Gallus gallus. Taxonomy (NCBI): domain Eukaryota; kingdom Metazoa; phylum Chordata; class Aves; order Galliformes; family Phasianidae; genus Gallus; species Gallus gallus. Next base: position 7,407,280 of record NC_052538.1, on the reverse strand, counting down.
GGGGGAGGAAATGCCCTACCTTTGGAGAGAATCGTAGAACCATATCATGGAATGATAGAATGGCCTGGGTTGAAAAGGACCACCATGATCGTGGAGTTTCAAGCCCCCTGCCACGTGCAGGGTCGCCAACCACTGGAGCGGGCTGCCCAGAGCCACATCCAGCCTGGGCTTGAATGCCTCCAGGGATGGGGCATCCACAACCTCCTCGGGCAAGCTGTTCCAGTGCATCCCCAGCCTCTGTGTGCAAAACTTCTTCCTACTACCTAACCTAGACGCCCCCTGTCTCAGCTGAAAACCGTTCCCCCCACCTTGTCCTATCACTATCCACCCTGGGAAGCAAGCCTTCCCCGTCCTGCTGGTACGCTCCCTTCAGGTACGGGAAGTGGTATTAAGGGGGAGAAAATGTCTTCGTTTGGGGAGAAGAGTGGTATGTGGGGGAGAAAACATCTCATATGTGGAGAGAAGTAGTGCCCGGGGGAGAAAAAAGTCTAATTTTGGGGTGAAAATGGGTCTTTGGGGGGGGGACAATGTCTAACGTAGGGGAGAAAAGTGGTATTTTGCGGCGAAGATGTCCTATTTCTTGGGAGAGAAGTGGTATTCTGGGGGAGAAGAAGTGGTCTGTTGTAAAGGAAAGAGGTATGCTGGGGAGCAAATGTCACATTCTGGGGAGTGAGGTGGTATTTTCTGGGAGAACAGTGGCATTTCCTTGGAGAAAACGTCACGTTTGGGGGAGAGAAGTGGTATTTTGTGGGAGACGATGTCAAATTTTGGGGAGAGAGTTGTTGTTGTGAGAAGGGAATGTCATATCTCGGAAAGAGAAGTGCTCTTTTTGGGGAGCAAGTAGAATATTTGGGAGAGAAAGCTGCAAGTTTGCGGGAGAAATGTCGTATTTTGCGGAGACAAGGGGCCTGGGGGGAGGAGATAGCGTATGCCTGGAGCACAGAGGTATGTGGGGGAGAACATGTCGTCTTTCGGGGAGAGAAGTGGCATGTGGGGGCAGAACCGTCAAAGTGCCTAGAGACGAGGTGGCATTTTGGGGTGGAAATGCCTTTTGGACTTGAAACCTGCCAGCCTCCTTCTGCATTTCGGACTAGCCAAGTCCGTTCCTACTGGGTTTTCTGGGCAGAGAACCTCTCCCTCATCCATTTCTGCCAAAATACAAGGCCCATCGACCTTTCGGCCCGTGATGTTTTCTCCCCCACATACCATTTTCTCCCCAAAACGTGACGTTGCCCCCACAAAACAGCAGCTTTCTTTCTCCCCAAAATAGGAGAGTTGCTCCCCAGAATACCACTTTTCTCCCAGAACCAAAACATTTTCTCCACAAAACACCACATTTCTCACAAAAACAGGGAAATTTCGCTCCACAAATACCACGTTTTCTCCTAGAAATAAGGCATTCTTATCCCCAAATACCAAGTTTCTCCCAGAAATAGGACAGTTTCTCTGAAGGAATACTACTGTTCTCCCCAGACTATGACATTCTCTCCCCCACAGTGCCACCGTTCAACCGAAAATATGACGCTTTCTCCAACAAAAGCCCGCTTTTCTCCCAGCAAAATAGGTGACATTCTGTCCCCGTCCCCCCCCCAAATCCCACTTCTCTTGCCAAAAGACAACATTCCACCCAAAATGCTGCTCTTCGCTTCAGAATAGGACATTTTCTCCCCCGAGTACCATTTTCTGCCCCAAATACAACATTTCCTCCCACACCGTACGACCTTTCTCCAAAAACGGTAACATTTTAGAAGAAGAAAGAGAGCATTTTGCGAGGGGAAAACCTCCAATGTTCTGGTGATAAGGTGGTATCTGGTGGAGAAAACATCCTACCTTTTGGCGGGAAGTGGTATTTTGGCGACGAAAAGACGTATCTTTGGGAGAAAAGTGATACGTGGGGGAGGAAATGCCCTACCTTTGGAGAGAATCGTAGAACCATATCATGGAATGATAGAATGGCCTGGGTTGAAAAGGACCACCATGATCGTGGAGTTTCAAGCCCCCTGCCACGTGCAGGGTCGCCAACCACTGGAGCGGGCTGCCCAGAGCCACATCCAGCCTGGGCTTGAATGCCTCCAGGGATGGGGCATCCACAACCTCCTCGGGCAAGCTGTTCCAGTGCATCCCCAGCCTCTGTGTGCAAAACTTCTTCCTACTACCTAACCTAGACGCCCCCTGTCTCAGCTGAAAACCGTTCCCCCCACCTTGTCCTATCACTATCCACCCTGGGAAGCAAGCCTTCCCCGTCCTGCTGGTACGCTCCCTTCAGGTACGGGAAGTGGTATTAAGGGGGAGAAAATGTCTTCGTTTGGGGAGAAGAGTGGTATGTGGGGGAGAAAACATCTCATATGTGGAGAGAAGTAGTGCCCGGGGGAGAAAAAAGTCTAATTTTGGGGTGAAAATGGGTCTTTGGGGGGGGGACAATGTCTAACGTAGGGGAGAAAAGTGGTATTTTGCGGCGAAGATGTCCTATTTCTTGGGAGAGAAGTGGTATTCTGGGGGAGAAGAAGTGGTCTGTTGTAAAGGAAAGAGGTATGCTGGGGAGCAAATGTCACATTCTGGGGAGTGAGGTGGTATTTTCTGGGAGAACAGTGGCATTTCCTTGGAGAAAACGTCACGTTTGGGGGAGAGAAGTGGTATTTTGTGGGAGACGATGTCAAATTTTGGGGAGAGAGTTGTTGTTGTGAGAAGGGAATGTCATATCTCGGAAAGAGAAGTGCTCTTTTTGGGGAGCAAGTAGAATATTTGGGAGAGAAAGCTGCAAGTTTGCGGGAGAAATGTCGTATTTTGCGGAGACAAGGGGCCTGGGGGGAGGAGATAGCGTATGCCTGGAGCACAGAGGTATGTGGGGGAGAACATGTCGTCTTTCGGGGAGAGAAGTGGCATGTGGGGGCAGAACCGTCAAAGTGCCTAGAGACGAGGTGGCATTTTGGGGTGGAAATGCCTTTTGGACTTGAAACCTGCCAGCCTCCTTCTGCATTTCGGACTAGCCAAGTCCGTTCCTACTGGGTTTTCTGGGCAGAGAACCTCTCCCTCATCCATTTCTGCCAAAATACAAGGCCCATCGACCTTTCGGCCCGTGATGTTTTCTCCCCCACATACCATTTTCTCCCCAAAACGTGACGTTGCCCCCACAAAACAGCAGCTTTCTTTCTCCCCAAAATAGGAGAGTTGCTCCCCAGAATACCACTTTTCTCCCAGAACCAAAACATTTTCTCCACAAAACACCACATTTCTCACAAAAACAGGGAAACTTCGCTCCACAAATACCACGTTTTCTCCTAGAAATAAGGCATTCTTATCCCCAAATACCAAGTTTCTCCCAGAAATAGGACAGTTTCTCTGAAGGAATACTACTGTTCTCCCCAGACTATGACATTCTCTCCCCCACAATGCCACCGTTCAACCGAAAATATGACGCTTTCTCCAACAAAAGCCCGCTTTTCTCCCAGCAAAATAGGTGACATTCTGTCCCCGTCCCCCCCCCAAATCCCACTTCTCTTGCCAAAAGACAACATTCCACCCAAAATGCTGCTCTTCGCTTCAGAATAGGACATTTTCTCCCCCGAGTACCATTTTCTGCCCCAAATACAACATTTCCTCCCACACCGTACGACCTTTCTCCAAAAACGGTAACATTTTAGAAGAAGAAAGAGAGCATTTTGCGAGGGGAAAACCTCCAATGTTCTGGTGATAAGGTGGTATCTGGTGGAGAAAACATCCTACCTTTTGGCGGGAAGTGGTATTTTGGCGACGAAAAGACGTATCTTTGGGAGAAAAGTGATACGTGGGGGAGGAAATGCCCTACCTTTGGAGAGAATCGTAGAACCATATCATGGAATGATAGAATGGCCTGGGTTGAAAAGGACCACCATGATCGTGGAGTTTCAAGCCCCCTGCCACGTGCAGGGTCGCCAACCACTGGAGCGGGCTGCCCAGAGCCACATCCAGCCTGGGCTTGAATGCCTCCAGGGATGGGGCATCCACAACCTCCTCGGGCAAGCTGTTCCAGTGCATCCCCAGCCTCTGTGTGCAAAACTTCTTCCTACTACCTAACCTAGACGCCCCCTGTCTCAGCTGAAAACCGTTCCCCCCACCTTGTCCTATCACTATCCACCCTGGGAAGCAAGCCTTCCCCGTCCTGCTGGTACGCTCCCTTCAGGTACGGGAAGTGGTATTAAGGGGGAGAAAATGTCTTCGTTTGGGGAGAAGAGTGGTATGTGGGGGAGAAAACATCTCATATGTGGAGAGAAGTAGTGCCCGGGGGAGAAAAAAGTCTAATTTTGGGGTGAAAATGGGTCTTTGGGGGGGGGACAATGTCTAACGTAGGGGAGAAAAGTGGTATTTTGCGGCGAAGATGTCCTATTTCTTGGGAGAGAAGTGGTATTCTGGGGGAGAAGAAGTGGTCTGTTGTAAAGGAAAGAGGTATGCTGGGGAGCAAATGTCACATTCTGGGGAGTGAGGTGGTATTTTCTGGGAGAACAGTGGCATTTCCTTGGAGAAAACGTCACGTTTGGGGGAGAGAAGTGGTATTTTGTGGGAGACGATGTCAAATTTTGGGGAGAGAGTTGTTGTTGTGAGAAGGGAATGTCATATCTCGGAAAGAGAAGTGCTCTTTTTGGGGAGCAAGTAGAATATTTGGGAGAGAAAGCTGCAAGTTTGCGGGAGAAATGTCGTATTTTGCGGAGACAAGGGGCCTGGGGGGAGGAGATAGCGTATGCCTGGAGCACAGAGGTATGTGGGGGAGAACATGTCGTCTTTCGGGGAGAGAAGTGGCATGTGGGGGCAGAACCGTCAAAGTGCCTAGAGACGAGGTGGCATTTTGGGGTGGAAATGCCTTTTGGACTTGAAACCTGCCAGCCTCCTTCTGCATTTCGGACTAGCCAAGTCCGTTCCTACTGGGTTTTCTGGGCAGAGAACCTCTCCCTCATCCATTTCTGCCAAAATACAAGGCCCATCGACCTTTCGGCCCGTGATGTTTTCTCCCCCACATACCATTTTCTCCCCAAAACGTGACGTTGCCCCCACAAAACAGCAGCTTTCTTTCTCCCCAAAATAGGAGAGTTGCTCCCCAGAATACCACTTTTCTCCCAGAACCAAAACATTTTCTCCACAAAACACCACATTTCTCACAAAAACAGGGAAACTTCGCTCCACAAATACCACGTTTTCTCCTAGAAATAAGGCATTCTTATCCCCAAATACCAAGTTTCTCCCAGAAATAGGACAGTTTCTCTGAAGGAATACTACTGTTCTCCCCAGACTATGACATTCTCTCCCCCACAATGCCACCGTTCAACCGAAAATATGACGCTTTCTCCAACAAAAGCCCGCTTTTCTCCCAGCAAAATAGGTGACATTCTGTCCCCGTCCCCCCCCCAAATCCCACTTCTCTTGCCAAAAGACAACATTCCACCCAAAATGCTGCTCTTCGCTTCAGAATAGGACATTTTCTCCCCCGAGTACCATTTTCTGCCCCAAATACAACATTTCCTCCCACACCGTACGACCTTTCTCCAAAAACGGTAACATTTTAGAAGAAGAAAGAGAGCATTTTGCGAGGGGAAAACCTCCAATGTTCTGGTGATAAGGTGGTATCTGGTGGAGAAAACATCCTACCTTTTGGCGGGAAGTGGTATTTTGGCGACGAAAAGACGTATCTTTGGGAGAAAAGTGATACGTGGGGGAGGAAATGCCCTACCTTTGGAGAGAATCGTAGAACCATATCATGGAATGATAGAATGGCCTGGGTTGAAAAGGACCACCATGATCGTGGAGTTTCAAGCCCCCTGCCACGTGCAGGGTCGCCAACCACTGGAGCGGGCTGCCCAGAGCCACATCCAGCCTGGGCTTGAATGCCTCCAGGGATGGGGCATCCACAACCTCCTCGGGCAAGCTGTTCCAGTGCATCCCCAGCCTCTGTGTGCAAAACTTCTTCCTACTACCTAACCTAGACGCCCCCTGTCTCAGCTGAAAACCGTTCCCCCCACCTTGTCCTATCACTATCCACCCTGGGAAGCAAGCCTTCCCCGTCCTGCTGGTACGCTCCCTTCAGGTACGGGAAGTGGTATTAAGGGGGAGAAAATGTCTTCGTTTGGGGAGAAGAGTGGTATGTGGGGGAGAAAACATCTCATATGTGGAGAGAAGTAGTGCCCGGGGGAGAAAAAAGTCTAATTTTGGGGTGAAAATGGGTCTTTGGGGGGGGGACAATGTCTAACGTAGGGGAGAAAAGTGGTATTTTGCGGCGAAGATGTCCTATTTCTTGGGAGAGAAGTGGTATTCTGGGGGAGAAGAAGTGGTCTGTTGTAAAGGAAAGAGGTATGCTGGGGAGCAAATGTCACATTCTGGGGAGTGAGGTGGTATTTTCTGGGAGAACAGTGGCATTTCCTTGGAGAAAACGTCACGTTTGGGGGAGAGAAGTGGTATTTTGTGGGAGACGATGTCAAATTTTGGGGAGAGAGTTGTTGTTGTGAGAAGGGAATGTCATATCTCGGAAAGAGAAGTGCTCTTTTTGGGGAGCAAGTAGAATATTTGGGAGAGAAAGCTGCAAGTTTGCGGGAGAAATGTCGTATTTTGCGGAGACAAGGGGCCTGGGGGGAGGAGATAGCGTATGCCTGGAGCACAGAGGTATGTGGGGGAGAACATGTCGTCTTTCGGGGAGAGAAGTGGCATGTGGGGGCAGAACCGTCAAAGTGCCTAGAGACGAGGTGGCATTTTGGGGTGGAAATGCCTTTTGGACTTGAAACCTGCCAGCCTCCTTCTGCATTTCGGACTAGCCAAGTCCGTTCCTACTGGGTTTTCTGGGCAGAGAACCTCTCCCTCATCCATTTCTGCCAAAATACAAGGCCCATCGACCTTTCGGCCCGTGATGTTTTCTCCCCCACATACCATTTTCTCCCCAAAACGTGACGTTGCCCCCACAAAACAGCAGCTTTCTTTCTCCCCAAAATAGGAGAGTTGCTCCCCAGAATACCACTTTTCTCCCAGAACCAAAACATTTTCTCCACAAAACACCACATTTCTCACAAAAACAGGGAAACTTCGCTCCACAAATACCACGTTTTCTCCTAGAAATAAGGCATTCTTATCCCCAAATACCAAGTTTCTCCCAGAAATAGGACAGTTTCTCTGAAGGAATACTACTGTTCTCCCCAGACTATGACATTCTCTCCCCCACAGTGCCACCGTTCAACCGAAAATATGACGCTTTCTCCAACAAAAGCCCGCTTTTCTCCCAGCAAAATAGGTGACATTCTGTCCCCGTCCCCCCCCCAAATCCCACTTCTCTTGCCAAAAGACAACATTCCACCCAAAATGCTGCTCTTCGCTTCAGAATAGGACATTTTCTCCCCCGAGTACCATTTTCTGCCCCAAATACAACATTTCCTCCCACACCGTACGACCTTTCTCCAAAAACGGTAACATTTTAGAAGAAGAAAGAGAGCATTTTGCGAGGGGAAAACCTCCAATGTTCTGGTGATAAGGTGGTATCTGGTGGAGAAAACATCCTACCTTTTGGCGGGAAGTGGTATTTTGGCGACGAAAAGACGTATCTTTGGGAGAAAAGTGATACGTGGGGGAGGAAATGCCCTACCTTTGGAGAGAATCGTAGAACCATATCATGGAATGATAGAATGGCCTGGGTTGAAAAGGACCACCATGATCGTGGAGTTTCAAGCCCCCTGCCACGTGCAGGGTCGCCAACCACTGGAGCGGGCTGCCCAGAGCCACATCCAGCCTGGGCTTGAATGCCTCCAGGGATGGGGCATCCACAACCTCCTCGGGCAAGCTGTTCCAGTGCATCCCCAGCCTCTGTGTGCAAAACTTCTTCCTACTACCTAACCTAGACGCCCCCTGTCTCAGCTGAAAACCGTTCCCCCCACCTTGTCCTATCACTATCCACCCTGGGAAGCAAGCCTTCCCCGTCCTGCTGGTACGCTCCCTTCAGGTACGGGAAGTGGTATTAAGGGGGAGAAAATGTCTTCGTTTGGGGAGAAGAGTGGTATGTGGGGGAGAAAACATCTCATATGTGGAGAGAAGTAGTGCCCGGGGGAGAAAAAAGTCTAATTTTGGGGTGAAAATGGGTCTTTGGGGGGGGGACAATGTCTAACGTAGGGGAGAAAAGTGGTATTTTGCGGCGAAGATGTCCTATTTCTTGGGAGAGAAGTGGTATTCTGGGGGAGAAGAAGTGGTCTGTTGTAAAGGAAAGAGGTATGCTGGGGAGCAAATGTCACATTCTGGGGAGTGAGGTGGTATTTTCTGGGAGAACAGTGGCATTTCCTTGGAGAAAACGTCACGTTTGGGGGAGAGAAGTGGTATTTTGTGGGAGACGATGTCAAATTTTGGGGAGAGAGTTGTTGTTGTGAGAAGGGAATGTCATATCTCGGAAAGAGAAGTGCTCTTTTTGGGGAGCAAGTAGAATATTTGGGAGAGAAAGCTGCAAGTTTGCGGGAGAAATGTCGTATTTTGCGGAGACAAGGGGCCTGGGGGGAGGAGATAGCGTATGCCTGGAGCACAGAGGTATGTGGGGGAGAACATGTCGTCTTTCGGGGAGAGAAGTGGCATGTGGGGGCAGAACCGTCAAAGTGCCTAGAGACGAGGTGGCATTTTGGGGTGGAAATGCCTTTTGGACTTGAAACCTGCCAGCCTCCTTCTGCATTTCGGACTAGCCAAGTCCGTTCCTACTGGGTTTTCTGGGCAGAGAACCTCTCCCTCATCCATTTCTGCCAAAATACAAGGCCCATCGACCTTTCGGCCCGTGATGTTTTCTCCCCCACATACCATTTTCTCCCCAAAACGTGACGTTGCCCCCACAAAACAGCAGCTTTCTTTCTCCCCAAAATAGGAGAGTTGCTCCCCAGAATACCACTTTTCTCCCAGAACCAAAACATTTTCTCCACAAAACACCACATTTCTCACAAAAACAGGGAAACTTCGCTCCACAAATACCACGTTTTCTCCTAGAAATAAGGCATTCTTATCCCCAAATACCAAGTTTCTCCCAGAAATAGGACAGTTTCTCTGAAGGAATACTACTGTTCTCCCCAGACTATGACATTCTCTCCCCCACAGTGCCACCGTTCAACCGAAAATATGACGCTTTCTCCAACAAAAGCCCGCTTTTCTCCCAGCAAAATAGGTGACATTCTGTCCCCGTCCCCCCCCCAAATCCCACTTCTCTTGCCAAAAGACAACATTCCACCCAAAATGCTGCTCTTCGCTTCAGAATAGGACATTTTCTCCCCCGAGTACCATTTTCTGCCCCAAATACAACATTTCCTCCCACACCGTACGACCTTTCTCCAAAAACGGTAACATTTTAGAAGAAGAAAGAGAGCATTTTGCGAGGGGAAAACCTCCAATGTTCTGGTGATAAGGTGGTATCTGGTGGAGAAAACATCCTACCTTTTGGCGGGAAGTGGTATTTTGGCGACGAAAAGACGTATCTTTGGGAGAAAAGTGATACGTGGGGGAGGAAATGCCCTACCTTTGGAGAGAATCGTAGAACCATATCATGGAATGATAGAATGGCCTGGGTTGAAAAGGACCACCATGATCGTGGAGTTTCAAGCCCCCTGCCACGTGCAGGGTCGCCAACCACTGGAGCGGGCTGCCCAGAGCCACATCCAGCCTGGGCTTGAATGCCTCCAGGGATGGGGCATCCACAACCTCCTCGGGCAAGCTGTTCCAGTGCATCCCCAGCCTCTGTGTGCAAAACTTCTTCCTACTACCTAACCTAGACGCCCCCTGTCTCAGCTGAAAACCGTTCCCCCCACCTTGTCCTATCACTATCCACCCTGGGAAGCAAGCCTTCCCCGTCCTGCTGGTACGCTCCCTTCAGGTACGGGAAGTGGTATTAAGGGGGAGAAAATGTCTTCGTTTGGGGAGAAGAGTGGTATGTGGGGGAGAAAACATCTCATATGTGGAGAGAAGTAGTGCCCGGGGGAGAAAAAAGTCTAATTTTGGGGTGAAAATGGGTCTTTGGGGGGGGGACAATGTCTAACGTAGGGGAGAAAAGTGGTATTTTGCGGCGAAGATGTCCTATTTCTTGGGAGAGAAGTGGTATTCTGGGGGAGAAGAAGTGGTCTGTTGTAAAGGAAAGAGGTATGCTGGGGAGCAAATGTCACATTCTGGGGAGTGAGGTGGTATTTTCTGGGAGAACAGTGGCATTTCCTTGGAGAAAACGTCACGTTTGGGGGAGAGAAGTGGTATTTTGTGGGAGACGATGTCAAATTTTGGGGAGAGAGTTGTTGTTGTGAGAAGGGAATGTCATATCTCGGAAAGAGAAGTGCTCTTTTTGGGGAGCAAGTAGAATATTTGGGAGAGAAAGCTGCAAGTTTGCGGGAGAAATGTCGTATTTTGCGGAGACAAGGGGCCTGGGGGGAGGAGATAGCGTATGCCTGGAGCACAGAGGTATGTGGGGGAGAACATGTCGTCTTTCGGGGAGAGAAGTGGCATGTGGGGGCAGAACCGTCAAAGTGCCTAGAGACGAGGTGGCATTTTGGGGTGGAAATGCCTTTTGGACTTGAAACCTGCCAGCCTCCTTCTGCATTTCGGACTAGCCAAGTCCGTTCCTACTGGGTTTTCTGGGCAGAGAACCTCTCCCTCATCCATTTCTGCCAAAATACAAGGCCCATCGACCTTTCGGCCCGTGATGTTTTCTCCCCCACATACCATTTTCTCCCCAAAACGTGACGTTGCCCCCACAAAACAGCAGCTTTCTTTCTCCCCAAAATAGGAGAGTTGCTCCCCAGAATACCACTTTTCTCCCAGAACCAAAACATTTTCTCCACAAAACACCACATTTCTCACAAAAACAGGGAAACTTCGCTCCACAAATACCACGTTTTCTCCTAGAAATAAGGCATTCTTATCCCCAAATACCAAGTTTCTCCCAGAAATAGGACAGTTTCTCTGAAGGAATACTACTGTTCTCCCCAGACTATGACATTCTCTCCCCCACAGTGCCACCGTTCAACCGAAAATATGACGCTTTCTCCAACAAAAGCCCGCTTTTCTCCCAGCAAAATAGGTGACATTCTGTCCCCGTCCCCCCCCCAAATCCCACTTCTCTTGCCAAAAGACAACATTCCACCCAAAATGCTGCTCTTCGCTTCAGAATAGGACATTTTCTCCCCCGAGTACCATTTTCTGCCCCAAATACAACATTTCCTCCCACACCGTACGACCTTTCTCCAAAAACGGTAACATTTTAGAAGAAGAAAGAGAGCATTTTGCGAGGGGAAAACCTCCAATGTTCTGGTGATAAGGTGGTATCTGGTGGAGAAAACATCCTACCTTTTGGCGGGAAGTGGTATTTTGGCGACGAAAAGACGTATCTTTGGGAGAAAAGTGATACGTGGGGGAGGAAATGCCCTACCTTTGGAGAGAATCGTAGAACCATATCATGGAATGATAGAATGGCCTGGGTTGAAAAGGACCACCATGATCGTGGAGTTTCAAGCCCCCTGCCACGTGCAGGGTCGCCAACCACTGGAGCGGGCTGCCCAGAGCCACATCCAGCCTGGGCTTGAATGCCTCCAGGGATGGGGCATCCACAACCTCCTCGGGCAAGCTGTTCCAGTGCATCCCCAGCCTCTGTGTGCAAAACTTCTTCCTACTACCTAACCTAGACGCCCCCTGTCTCAGCTGAAAACCGTTCCCCCCACCTTGTCCTATCACTATCCACCCTGGGAAGCAAGCCTTCCCCGTCCTGCTGGTACGCTCCCTTCAGGTACGGGAAGTGGTATTAAGGGGGAGAAAATGTCTTCGTTTGGGGAGAAGAGTGGTATGTGGGGGAGAAAACATCTCATATGTGGAGAGAAGTAGTGCCCGGGGGAGAAAAAAAGTCTAATTTTGGGGTGAAAATGGGTCTTTGGGGGGGGGACAATGTCTAACGTAGGGGAGAAAAGTGGTATTTTGCGGCGAAGATGTCCTATTTCTTGGGAGAGAAGTGGTATTCTGGGGGAGAAGAAGTGGTCTGTTGTAAAGGAAAGAGGTATGCTGGGGAGCAAATGTCACATTCTGGGGAGTGAGGTGGTATTTTCTGGGAGAACAGTGGCATTTCCTTGGAGAAAACGTCACGTTTGGGGGAGAGAAGTGGTATTTTGTGGGAGACGATGTCAAATTTTGGGGAGAGAGTTGTTGTTGTGAGAAGGGAATGTCATATCTCGGAAAGAGAAGTGCTCTTTTTGGGGAGCAAGTAGAATATTTGGGAGAGAAAGCTGCAAGTTTGCGGGAGAAATGTCGTATTTTGCGGAGACAAGGGGCCTGGGGGGAGGAGATAGCGTATGCCTGGAGCACAGAGGTATGTGGGGGAGAACATGTCGTCTTTCGGGGAGAGAAGTGGCATGTGGGGGCAGAACCGTCAAAGTGCCTAGAGACGAGGTGGCATTTTGGGGTGGAAATGCCTTTTGGACTTGAAACCTGCCAGCCTCCTTCTGCATTTCGGACTAGCCAAGTCCGTTCCTACTGGGTTTTCTGGGCAGAGAACCTCTCCCTCATCCATTTCTGCCAAAATACAAGGCCCATCGACCTTTCGGCCCGTGATGTTTTCTCCCCCACATACCATTTTCTCCCCAAAACGTGACGTTGCCCCCACAAAACAGCAGCTTTCTTTCTCCCCAAAATAGGAGAGTTGCTCCCCAGAATACCACTTTTCTCCCAGAACCAAAACATTTTCTCCACAAAACACCACATTTCTCACAAAAACAGGGAAACTTCGCTCCACAAATACCACGTTTTCTCCTAGAAATAAGGCATTCTTATCCCCAAATACCAAGTTTCTCCCAGAAATAGGACAGTTTCTCTGAAGGAATACTACTGTTCTCCCCAGACTATGACATTCTCTCCCCCACAGTGCCACCGTTCAACCGAAAATATGACGCTTTCTCCAACAAAAGCCCGCTTTTCTCCCAGCAAAATAGGTGACATTCTGTCCCCGTCCCCCCCCCAAATCCCACTTCTCTTGCCAAAAGACAACATTCCACCCAAAATGCTGCTCTTCGCTTCAGAATAGGACATTTTCTCCCCCGAGTACCATTTTCTGCCCCAAATACAACATTTCCTCCCACACCGTACGACCTTTCTCCAAAAAACGGTAACATTTTAGAAGAAGAAAGAGAGCATTTTGCGAGGGGAAAACCTCCAATGTTCTGGTGATAAGGTGGTATCTGGTGGAGAAAACATCCTACCTTTTGGCGGGAAGTGGTATTTTGGCGACGAAAAGACGTATCTTTGGGAGAAAAGTGATACGTGGGGGAGGAAATGCCCTACCTTTGGAGAGAATCGTAGAACCATATCATGGAATGATAGAATGGCCTGGGTTGAAAAGGACCACCATGATCGTGGAGTTTCAAGCCCCCTGCCACGTGCAGGGTCGCCAACCACTGGAGCGGGCTGCCCAGAGCCACATCCAGCCTGGGCTTGAATGCCTCCAGGGATGGGGCATCCACAACCTCCTCGGGCAAGCTGTTCCAGTGCATCCCCAGCCTCTGTGTGCAAAACTTCTTCCTACTACCTAACCTAGACGCCCCCTGTCTCAGCTGAAAACCGTTCCCCCCACCTTGTCCTATCACTATCCACCCTGGGAAGCAAGCCTTCCCCGTCCTGCTGGTACGCTCCCTTCAGGTACGGGAAGTGGTATTAAGGGGGAGAAAATGTCTTCGTTTGGGGAGAAGAGTGGTATGTGGGGGAGAAAACATCTCATATGTGGAGAGAAGTAGTGCCCGGGGGAGAAAAAAGTCTAATTTTGGGGTGAAAATGGGTCTTTGGGGGGGGGACAATGTCTAACGTAGGGGAGAAAAGTGGTATTTTGCGGCGAAGATGTCCTATTTCTTGGGAGAGAAGTGGTATTCTGGGGGAGAAGAAGTGGTCTGTTGTAAAGGAAAGAGGTATGCTGGGGAGCAAATGTCACATTCTGGGGAGTGAGGTGGTATTTTCTGGGAGAACAGTGGCATTTCCTTGGAGAAAACGTCACGTTTGGGGGAGAGAAGTGGTATTTTGTGGGAGACGATGTCAAATTTTGGGGAGAGAGTTGTTGTTGTGAGAAGGGAATGTCATATCTCGGAAAGAGAAGTGCTCTTTTTGGGGAGCAAGTAGAATATTTGGGAGAGAAAGCTGCAAGTTTGCGGGAGAAATGTCGTATTTTGCGGAGACAAGGGGCCTGGGGGGAGGAGATAGCGTATGCCTGGAGCACAGAGGTATGTGGGGGAGAACATGTCGTCTTTCGGGGAGAGAAGTGGCATGTGGGGGCAGAACCGTCAAAGTGCCTAGAGACGAGGTGGCATTTTGGGGTGGAAATGCCTTTTGGACTTGAAACCTGCCAGCCTCCTTCTGCATTTCGGACTAGCCAAGTCCGTTCCTACTGGGTTTTCTGGGCAGAGAACCTCTCCCTCATCCATTTCTGCCAAAATACAAGGCCCATCGACCTTTCGGCCCGTGATGTTTTCTCCCCCACATACCATTTTCTCCCCAAAACGTGACGTTGCCCCCACAAAACAGCAGCTTTCTTTCTCCCCAAAATAGGAGAGTTGCTCCCCAGAATACCACTTTTCTCCCAGAACCAAAACATTTTCTCCACAAAACACCACATTTCTCACAAAAACAGGGAAACTTCGCTCCACAAATACCACGTTTTCTCCTAGAAATAAGGCATTCTTATCCCCAAATACCAAGTTTCTCCCAGAAATAGGACAGTTTCTCTGAAGGAATACTACTGTTCTCCCCAGACTATGACATTCTCTCCCCCACAGTGCCACCGTTCAACCGAAAATATGACGCTTTCTCCAACAAAAGCCCGCTTTTCTCCCAGCAAAATAGGTGACATTCTGTCCCCGTCCCCCCCCCAAATCCCACTTCTCTTGCCAAAAGACAACATTCCACCCAAAATGCTGCTCTTCGCTTCAGAATAGGACATTTTCTCCCCCGAGTACCATTTTCTGCCCCAAATACAACATTTCCTCCCACACCGTACGACCTTTCTCCAAAAACGGTAACATTTTAGAAGAAGAAAGAGAGCATTTTGCGAGGGGAAAACCTCCAATGTTCTGGTGATAAGGTGGTATCTGGTGGAGAAAACATCCTACCTTTTGGCGGGAAGTGGTATTTTGGCGACGAAAAGACGTATCTTTGGGAGAAAAGTGATACGTGGGGGAGGAAATGCCCTACCTTTGGAGAGAATCGTAGAACCATATCATGGAATGATAGAATGGCCTGGGTTGAAAAGGACCACCATGATCGTGGAGTTTCAAGCCCCCTGCCACGTGCAGGGTCGCCAACCACTGGAGCGGGCTGCCCAGAGCCACATCCAGCCTGGGCTTGAATGCCTCCAGGGATGGGGCATCCACAACCTCCTCGGGCAAGCTGTTCCAGTGCATCCCCAGCCTCTGTGTGCAAAACTTCTTCCTACTACCTAACCTAGACGCCCCCTGTCTCAGCTGAAAACCGTTCCCCCCACCTTGTCCTATCACTATCCACCCTGGGAAGCAAGCCTTCCCCGTCCTGCTGGTACGCTCCCTTCAGGTACGGGAAGTGGTATTAAGGGGGAGAAAATGTCTTCGTTTGGGGAGAAGAGTGGTATGTGGGGGAGAAAACATCTCATATGTGGAGAGAAGTAGTGCCCGGGGGAGAAAAAAGTCTAATTTTGGGGTGAAAATGGGTCTTTGGGGGGGGGACAATGTCTAACGTAGGGGAGAAAAGTGGTATTTTGCGGCGAAGATGTCCTATTTCTTGGGAGAGAAGTGGTATTCTGGGGGAGAAGAAGTGGTCTGTTGTAAAGGAAAGAGGTATGCTGGGGAGCAAATGTCACATTCTGGGGAGTGAGGTGGTATTTTCTGGGAGAACAGTGGCATTTCCTTGGAGAAAACGTCACGTTTGGGGGAGAGAAGTGGTATTTTGTGGGAGACGATGTCAAATTTTGGGGAGAGAGTTGTTGTTGTGAGAAGGGAATGTCATATCTCGGAAAGAGAAGTGCTCTTTTTGGGGAGCAAGTAGAATATTTGGGAGAGAAAGCTGCAAGTTTGCGGGAGAAATGTCGTATTTTGCGGAGACAAGGGGCCTGGGGGGAGGAGATAGCGTATGCCTGGAGCACAGAGGTATGTGGGGGAGAACATGTCGTCTTTCGGGGAGAGAAGTGGCATGTGGGGGCAGAACCGTCAAAGTGCCTAGAGACGAGGTGGCATTTTGGGGTGGAAATGCCTTTTGGACTTGAAACCTGCCAGCCTCCTTCTGCATTTCGGACTAGCCAAGTCCGTTCCTACTGGGTTTTCTGGGCAGAGAACCTCTCCCTCATCCATTTCTGCCAAAATACAAGGCCCATCGACCTTTCGGCCCGTGATGTTTTCTCCCCCACATACCATTTTCTCCCCAAAACGTGACGTTGCCCCCACAAAACAGCAGCTTTCTTTCTCCCCAAAATAGGAGAGTTGCTCCCCAGAATACCACTTTTCTCCCAGAACCAAAACATTTTCTCCACAAAACACCACATTTCTCACAAAAACAGGGAAACTTCGCTCCACAAATACCACGTTTTCTCCTAGAAATAAGGCATTCTTATCCCCAAATACCAAGTTTCTCCCAGAAATAGGACAGTTTCTCTGAAGGAATACTACTGTTCTCCCCAGACTATGACATTCTCTCCCCCACAGTGCCACCGTTCAACCGAAAATATGACGCTTTCTCCAACAAAAGCCCGCTTTTCTCCCAGCAAAATAGGTGACATTCTGTCCCCGTCCCCCCCCCAAATCCCACTTCTCTTGCCAAAAGACAACATTCCACCCAAAATGCTGCTCTTCGCTTCAGAATAGGACATTTTCTCCCCCGAGTACCATTTTCTGCCCCAAATACAACATTTCCTCCCACACCGTACGACCTTTCTCCAAAAACGGTAACATTTTAGAAGAAGAAAGAGAGCATTTTGCGAGGGGAAAACCTCCAATGTTCTGGTGATAAGGTGGTATCTGGTGGAGAAAACATCCTACCTTTTGGCGGGAAGTGGTATTTTGGCGACGAAAAGACGTATCTTTGGGAGAAAAGTGATACGTGGGGGAGGAAATGCCCTACCTTTGGAGAGAATCGTAGAACCATATCATGGAATGATAGAATGGCCTGGGTTGAAAAGGACCACCATGATCGTGGAGTTTCAAGCCCCCTGCCACGTGCAGGGTCGCCAACCACTGGAGCGGGCTGCCCAGAGCCACATCCAGCCTGGGCTTGAATGCCTCCAGGGATGGGGCATCCACAACCTCCTCGGGCAAGCTGTTCCAGTGCATCCCCAGCCTCTGTGTGCAAAACTTCTTCCTACTACCTAACCTAGACGCCCCCTGTCTCAGCTGAAAACCGTTCCCCCCACCTTGTCCTATCACTATCCACCCTGGGAAGCAAGCCTTCCCCGTCCTGCTGGTACGCTCCCTTCAGGTACGGGAAGTGGTATTAAGGGGGAGAAAATGTCTTCGTTTGGGGAGAAGAGTGGTATGTGGGGGAGAAAACATCTCATATGTGGAGAGAAGTAGTGCCCGGGGGAGAAAAAAGTCTAATTTTGGGGTGAAAATGGGTCTTTGGGGGGGGGACAATGTCTAACGTAGGGGAGAAAAGTGGTATTTTGCGGCGAAGATGTCCTATTTCTTGGGAGAGAAGTGGTATTCTGGGGGAGAAGAAGTGGTCTGTTGTAAAGGAAAGAGGTATGCTGGGGAGCAAATGTCACATTCTGGGGAGTGAGGTGGTATTTTCTGGGAGAACAGTGGCATTTCCTTGGAGAAAACGTCACGTTTGGGGGAGAGAAGTGGTATTTTGTGGGAGACGATGTCAAATTTTGGGGAGAGAGTTGTTGTTGTGAGAAGGGAATGTCATATCTCGGAAAGAGAAGTGCTCTTTTTGGGGAGCAAGTAGAATATTTGGGAGAGAAAGCTGCAAGTTTGCGGGAGAAATGTCGTATTTTGCGGAGACAAGGGGCCTGGGGGGAGGAGATAGCGTATGCCTGGAGCACAGAGGTATGTGGGGGAGAACATGTCGTCTTTCGGGGAGAGAAGTGGCATGTGGGGGCAGAACCGTCAAAGTGCCTAGAGACGAGGTGGCATTTTGGGGTGGAAATGCCTTTTGGACTTGAAACCTGCCAGCCTCCTTCTGCATTTCGGACTAGCCAAGTCCGTTCCTACTGGGTTTTCTGGGCAGAGAACCTCTCCCTCATCCATTTCTGCCAAAATACAAGGCCCATCGACCTTTCGGCCCGTGATGTTTTCTCCCCCACATACCATTTTCTCCCCAAAACGTGACGTTGCCCCCACAAAACAGCAGCTTTCTTTCTCCCCAAAATAGGAGAGTTGCTCCCCAGAATACCACTTTTCTCCCAGAACCAAAACATTTTCTCCACAAAACACCACATTTCTCACAAAAACAGGGAAACTTCGCTCCACAAATACCACGTTTTCTCCTAGAAATAAGGCATTCTTATCCCCAAATACCAAGTTTCTCCCAGAAATAGGACAGTTTCTCTGAAGGAATACTACTGTTCTCCCCAGACTATGACATTCTCTCCCCCACAGTGCCACCGTTCAACCGAAAATATGACGCTTTCTCCAACAAAAGCCCGCTTTTCTCCCAGCAAAATAGGTGACATTCTGTCCCCGTCCCCCCCCCAAATCCCACTTCTCTTGCCAAAAGACAACATTCCACCCAAAATGCTGCTCTTCGCTTCAGAATAGGACATTTTCTCCCCCGAGTACCATTTTCTGCCCCAAATACAACATTTCCTCCCACACCGTACGACCTTTCTCCAAAAACGGTAACATTTTAGAAGAAGAAAGAGAGCATTTTGCGAGGGGAAAACCTCCAATGTTCTGGTGATAAGGTGGTATCTGGTGGAGAAAACATCCTACCTTTTGGCGGGAAGTGGTATTTTGGCGACGAAAAGACGTATCTTTGGGAGAAAAGTGATACGTGGGGGAGGAAATGCCCTACCTTTGGAGAGAATCGTAGAACCATATCATGGAATGATAGAATGGCCTGGGTTGAAAAGGACCACCATGATCGTGGAGTTTCAAGCCCCCTGCCACGTGCAGGGTCGCCAACCACTGGAGCGGGCTGCCCAGAGCCACATCCAGCCTGGGCTTGAATGCCTCCAGGGATGGGGCATCCACAACCTCCTCGGGCAAGCTGTTCCAGTGCATCCCCAGCCTCTGTGTGCAAAACTTCTTCCTACTACCTAACCTAGACGCCCCCTGTCTCAGCTGAAAACCGTTCCCCCCACCTTGTCCTATCACTATCCACCCTGGGAAGCAAGCCTTCCCCGTCCTGCTGGTACGCTCCCTTCAGGTACGGGAAGTGGTATTAAGGGGGAGAAAATGTCTTCGTTTGGGGAGAAGAGTGGTATGTGGGGGAGAAAACATCTCATATGTGGAGAGAAGTAGTGCCCGGGGGAGAAAAAAGTCTAATTTTGGGGTGAAAATGGGTCTTTGGGGGGGGGACAATGTCTAACGTAGGGGAGAAAAGTGGTATTTTGCGGCGAAGATGTCCTATTTCTTGGGAGAGAAGTGGTATTCTGGGGGAGAAGAAGTGGTCTGTTGTAAAGGAAAGAGGTATGCTGGGGAGCAAATGTCACATTCTGGGGAGTGAGGTGGTATTTTCTGGGAGAACAGTGGCATTTCCTTGGAGAAAACGTCACGTTTGGGGGAGAGAAGTGGTATTTTGTGGGAGACGATGTCAAATTTTGGGGAGAGAGTTGTTGTTGTGAGAAGGGAATGTCATATCTCGGAAAGAGAAGTGCTCTTTTTGGGGAGCAAGTAGAATATTTGGGAGAGAAAGCTGCAAGTTTGCGGGAGAAATGTCGTATTTTGCGGAGACAAGGGGCCTGGGGGGAGGAGATAGCGTATGCCTGGAGCACAGAGGTATGTGGGGGAGAACATGTCGTCTTTCGGGGAGAGAAGTGGCATGTGGGGGCAGAACCGTCAAAGTGCCTAGAGACGAGGTGGCATTTTGGGGTGGAAATGCCTTTTGGACTTGAAACCTGCCAGCCTCCTTCTGCATTTCGGACTAGCCAAGTCCGTTCCTACTGGGTTTTCTGGGCAGAGAACCTCTCCCTCATCCATTTCTGCCAAAATACAAGGCCCATCGACCTTTCGGCCCGTGATGTTTTCTCCCCCACATACCATTTTCTCCCCAAAACGTGACGTTGCCCCCACAAAACAGCAGCTTTCTTTCTCCCCAAAATAGGAGAGTTGCTCCCCAGAATACCACTTTTCTCCCAGAACCAAAACATTTTCTCCACAAAACACCACATTTCTCACAAAAACAGGGAAACTTCGCTCCACAAATACCACGTTTTCTCCTAGAAATAAGGCATTCTTATCCCCAAATACCAAGTTTCTCCCAGAAATAGGACAGTTTCTCTGAAGGAATACTACTGTTCTCCCCAGACTATGACATTCTCTCCCCCACAGTGCCACCGTTCAACCGAAAATATGACGCTTTCTCCAACAAAAGCCCGCTTTTCTCCCAGCAAAATAGGTGACATTCTGTCCCCGTCCCCCCCCCAAATCCCACTTCTCTTGCCAAAAGACAACATTCCACCCAAAATGCTGCTCTTCGCTTCAGAATAGGACATTTTCTCCCCCGAGTACCATTTTCTGCCCCAAATACAACATTTCCTCCCACACCGTACGACCTTTCTCCAAAAACGGTAACATTTTAGAAGAAGAAAGAGAGCATTTTGCGAGGGGAAAACCTCCAATGTTCTGGTGATAAGGTGGTATCTGGTGGAGAAAACATCCTACCTTTTGGCGGGAAGTGGTATTTTGGCGACGAAAAGACGTATCTTTGGGAGAAAAGTGATACGTGGGGGAGGAAATGCCCTACCTTTGGAGAGAATCGTAGAACCATATCATGGAATGATAGAATGGCCTGGGTTGAAAAGGACCACCATGATCGTGGAGTTTCAAGCCCCCTGCCACGTGCAGGGTCGCCAACCACTGGAGCGGGCTGCCCAGAGCCACATCCAGCCTGGGCTTGAATGCCTCCAGGGATGGGGCATCCACAACCTCCTCGGGCAAGCTGTTCCAGTGCATCCCCAGCCTCTGTGTGCAAAACTTCTTCCTACTACCTAACCTAGACGCCCCCTGTCTCAGCTGAAAACCGTTCCCCCCACCTTGTCCTATCACTATCCACCCTGGGAAGCAAGCCTTCCCCGTCCTGCTGGTACGCTCCCTTCAGGTACGGGAAGTGGTATTAAGGGGGAGAAAATGTCTTCGTTTGGGGAGAAGAGTGGTATGTGGGGGAGAAAACATCTCATATGTGGAGAGAAGTAGTGCCCGGGGGAGAAAAAAGTCTAATTTTGGGGTGAAAATGGGTCTTTGGGGGGGGGACAATGTCTAACGTAGGGGAGAAAAGTGGTATTTTGCGGCGAAGATGTCCTATTTCTTGGGAGAGAAGTGGTATTCTGGGGGAGAAGAAGTGGTCTGTTGTAAAGGAAAGAGGTATGCTGGGGAGCAAATGTCACATTCTGGGGAGTGAGGTGGTATTTTCTGGGAGAACAGTGGCATTTCCTTGGAGAAAACGTCACGTTTGGGGGAGAGAAGTGGTATTTTGTGGGAGACGATGTCAAATTTTGGGGAGAGAGTTGTTGTTGTGAGAAGGGAATGTCATATCTCGGAAAGAGAAGTGCTCTTTTTGGGGAGCAAGTAGAATATTTGGGAGAGAAAGCTGCAAGTTTGCGGGAGAAATGTCGTATTTTGCGGAGACAAGGGGCCTGGGGGGAGGAGATAGCGTATGCCTGGAGCACAGAGGTATGTGGGGGAGAACATGTCGTCTTTCGGGGAGAGAAGTGGCATGTGGGGGCAGAACCGTCAAAGTGCCTAGAGACGAGGTGGCATTTTGGGGTGGAAATGCCTTTTGGACTTGAAACCTGCCAGCCTCCTTCTGCATTTCGGACTAGCCAAGTCCGTTCCTACTGGGTTTTCTGGGCAGAGAACCTCTCCCTCATCCATTTCTGCCAAAATACAAGGCCCATCGACCTTTCGGCCCGTGATGTTTTCTCCCCCACATACCATTTTCTCCCCAAAACGTGACGTTGCCCCCACAAAACAGCAGCTTTCTTTCTCCCCAAAATAGGAGAGTTGCTCCCCAGAATACCACTTTTCTCCCAGAACCAAAACATTTTCTCCACAAAACACCACATTTCTCACAAAAACAGGGAAATTTCGCTCCACAAATACCACGTTTTCTCCTAGAAATAAGGCATTCTTATCCCCAAATACCAAGTTTCTCCCAGAAATAGGACAGTTTCTCTGAAGGAATACTACTGTTCTCCCCAGACTATGACATTCTCTCCCCCACAGTGCCACCGTTCAACCGAAAATATGACGCTTTCTCCAACAAAAGCCCGCTTTTCTCCCAGCAAAATAGGTGACATTCTGTCCCCGTCCCCCCCCCAAATCCCACTTCTCTTGCCAAAAGACAACATTCCACCCAAAATGCTGCTCTTCGCTTCAGAATAGGACATTTTCTCCCCCGAGTACCATTTTCTGCCCCAAATACAACATTTCCTCCCACACCGTACGACCTTTCTCCAAAAACGGTAACATTTTAGAAGAAGAAAGAGAGCATTTTGCGAGGGGAAAACCTCCAATGTTCTGGTGATAAGGTGGTATCTGGTGGAGAAAACATCCTACCTTTTGGCGGGAAGTGGTATTTTGGCGACGAAAAGACGTATCTTTGGGAGAAAAGTGATACGTGGGGGAGGAAATGCCCTACCTTTGGAGAGAATCGTAGAACCATATCATGGAATGATAGAATGGCCTGGGTTGAAAAGGACCACCATGATCGTGGAGTTTCAAGCCCCCTGCCACGTGCAGGGTCGCCAACCACTGGAGCGGGCTGCCCAGAGCCACATCCAGCCTGGGCTTGAATGCCTCCAGGGATGGGGCATCCACAACCTCCTCGGGCAAGCTGTTCCAGTGCATCCCAGCCTCTGTGTGCAAAACTTCTTCCTACTACCTAACCTAGACGCCCCCTGTCTCAGCTGAAAACCGTTCCCCCCACCTTGTCCTATCACTATCCACCCTGGGAAGCAAGCCTTCCCCGTCCTGCTGGTACGCTCCCTTCAGGTACGGGAAGTGGTATTAAGGGGGAGAAAATGTCTTCGTTTGGGGAGAAGAGTGGTATGTGGGGGAGAAAACATCTCATATGTGGAGAGAAGTAGTGCCCGGGGGAGAAAAAAGTCTAATTTTGGGGTGAAAATGGGTCTTTGGGGGGGGGACAATGTCTAACGTAGGGGAGAAAAGTGGTATTTTGCGGCGAAGATGTCCTATTTCTTGGGAGAGAAGTGGTATTCTGGGGGAGAAGAAGTGGTCTGTTGTAAAGGAAAGAGGTATGCTGGGGAGCAAATGTCACATTCTGGGGAGTGAGGTGGTATTTTCTGGGAGAACAGTGGCATTTCCTTGGAGAAAACGTCACGTTTGGGGGAGAGAAGTGGTATTTTGTGGGAGACGATGTCAAATTTTGGGGAGAGAGTTGTTGTTGTGAGAAGGGAATGTCATATCTCGGAAAGAGAAGTGCTCTTTTTGGGGAGCAAGTAGAATATTTGGGAGAGAAAGCTGCAAGTTTGCGGGAGAAATGTCGTATTTTGCGGAGACAAGGGGCCTGGGGGGAGGAGATAGCGTATGCCTGGAGCACAGAGGTATGTGGGGGAGAACATGTCGTCTTTCGGGGAGAGAAGTGGCATGTGGGGGCAGAACCGTCAAAGTGCCTAGAGACGAGGTGGCATTTTGGGGTGGAAATGCCTTTTGGACTTGAAACCTGCCAGCCTCCTTCTGCATTTCGGACTAGCCAAGTCCGTTCCTACTGGGTTTTCTGGGCAGAGAACCTCTCCCTCATCCATTTCTGCCAAAATACAAGGCCCATCGACCTTTCGGCCCGTGATGTTTTCTCCCCCACATACCATTTTCTCCCCAAAACGTGACGTTGCCCCCACAAAACAGCAGCTTTCTTTCTCCCCAAAATAGGAGAGTTGCTCCCCAGAATACCACTTTTCTCCCAGAACCAAAACATTTTCTCCACAAAACACCACATTTCTCACAAAAACAGGGAAACTTCGCTCCACAAATACCACGTTTTCTCCTAGAAATAAGGCATTCTTATCCCCAAATACCAAGTTTCTCCCAGAAATAGGACAGTTTCTCTGAAGGAATACTACTGTTCTCCCCAGACTATGACATTCTCTCCCCCACAGTGCCACCGTTCAACCGAAAATATGACGCTTTCTCCAACAAAAGCCCGCTTTTCTCCCAGCAAAATAGGTGACATTCTGTCCCCGTCCCCCCCCCAAATCCCACTTCTCTTGCCAAAAGACAACATTCCACCCAAAATGCTGCTCTTCGCTTCAGAATAGGACATTTTCTCCCCCGAGTACCATTTTCTGCCCCAAATACAACATTTCCTCCCACACCGTACGACCTTTCTCCAAAAACGGTAACATTTTAGAAGAAGAAAGAGAGCATTTTGCGAGGGGAAAACCTCCAATGTTCTGGTGATAAGGTGGTATCTGGTGGAGAAAAACATCCTACCTTTTGGCGGGAAGTGGTATTTTGGCGACGAAAAGACGTATCTTTGGGAGAAAAGTGATACGTGGGGGAGGAAATGCCCTACCTTTGGAGAGAATCGTAGAACCATATCATGGAATGATAGAATGGCCTGGGTTGAAAAGGACCACCATGATCGTGGAGTTTCAAGCCCCCTGCCACGTGCAGGGTCGCCAACCACTGGAGCGGGCTGCCCAGAGCCACATCCAGCCTGGGCTTGAATGCCTCCAGGGATGGGGCATCCACAACCTCCTCGGGCAAGCTGTTCCAGTGCATCCCCAGCCTCTGTGTGCAAAACTTCTTCCTACTACCTAACCTAGACGCCCCCTGTCTCAGCTGAAAACCGTTCCCCCCACCTTGTCCTATCACTATCCACCCTGGGAAGCAAGCCTTCCCCGTCCTGCTGGTACGCTCCCTTCAGGTACGGGAAGTGGTATTAAGGGGGAGAAAATGTCTTCGTTTGGGGAGAAGAGTGGTATGTGGGGGAGAAAACATCTCATATGTGGAGAGAAGTAGTGCCCGGGGGAGAAAAAAGTCTAATTTTGGGGTGAAAATGGGTCTTTGGGGGGGGGACAATGTCTAACGTAGGGGAGAAAAGTGGTATTTTGCGGCGAAGATGTCCTATTTCTTGGGAGAGAAGTGGTATTCTGGGGGAGAAGAAGTGGTCTGTTGTAAAGGAAAGAGGTATGCTGGGGAGCAAATGTCACATTCTGGGGAGTGAGGTGGTATTTTCTGGGAGAACAGTGGCATTTCCTTGGAGAAAACGTCACGTTTGGGGGAGAGAAGTGGTATTTTGTGGGAGACGATGTCAAATTTTGGGGAGAGAGTTGTTGTTGTGAGAAGGGAATGTCATATCTCGGAAAGAGAAGTGCTCTTTTTGGGGAGCAAGTAGAATATTTGGGAGAGAAAGCTGCAAGTTTGCGGGAGAAATGTCGTATTTTGCGGAGACAAGGGGCCTGGGGGGAGGAGATAGCGTATGCCTGGAGCACAGAGGTATGTGGGGGAGAACATGTCGTCTTTCGGGGAGAGAAGTGGCATGTGGGGGCAGAACCGTCAAAGTGCCTAGAGACGAGGTGGCATTTTGGGGTGGAAATGCCTTTTGGACTTGAAACCTGCCAGCCTCCTTCTGCATTTCGGACTAGCCAAGTCCGTTCCTACTGGGTTTTCTGGGCAGAGAACCTCTCCCTCATCCATTTCTGCCAAAATACAAGGCCCATCGACCTTTCGGCCCGTGATGTTTTCTCCCCCACATACCATTTTCTCCCCAAAACGTGACGTTGCCCCCACAAAACAGCAGCTTTCTTTCTCCCCAAAATAGGAGAGTTGCTCCCCAGAATACCACTTTTCTCCCAGAACCAAAACATTTTCTCCACAAAACACCACATTTCTCACAAAAACAGGGAAACTTTCGCTCCACAAATACCACGTTTTCTCCTAGAAATAAGGCATTCTTATCCCCAAATACCAAGTTTCTCCCAGAAATAGGACAGTTTCTCTGAAGGAATACTACTGTTCTCCCCAGACTATGACATTCTCTCCCCCACAGTGCCACCGTTCAACCGAAAATATGACGCTTTCTCCAACAAAAGCCCGCTTTTCTCCCAGCAAAATAGGTGACATTCTGTCCCCGTCCCCCCCCCAAATCCCACTTCTCTTGCCAAAAGACAACATTCCACCCAAAATGCTGCTCTTCGCTTCAGAATAGGACATTTTCTCCCCCGAGTACCATTTTCTGCCCCAAATACAACATTTCCTCCCACACCGTACGACCTTTCTCCAAAAACGGTAACATTTTAGAAGAAGAAAGAGAGCATTTTGCGAGGGGAAAACCTCCAATGTTCTGGTGATAAGGTGGTATCTGGTGGAGAAAACATCCTACCTTTTGGCGGGAAGTGGTATTTTGGCGACGAAAAGACGTATCTTTGGGAGAAAAGTGATACGTGGGGGAGGAAATGCCCTACCTTTGGAGAGAATCGTAGAACCATATCATGGAATGATAGAATGGCCTGGGTTGAAAAGGACCACCATGATCGTGGAGTTTCAAGCCCCCTGCCACGTGCAGGGTCGCCAACCACTGGAGCGGGCTGCCCAGAGCCACATCCAGCCTGGGCTTGAATGCCTCCAGGGATGGGGCATCCACAACCTCCTCGGGCAAGCTGTTCCAGTGCATCCCCAGCCTCTGTGTGCAAAACTTCTTCCTACTACCTAACCTAGACGCCCCCTGTCTCAGCTGAAAACCGTTCCCCCCACCTTGTCCTATCACTATCCACCCTGGGAAGCAAGCCTTCCCCGTCCTGCTGGTACGCTCCCTTCAGGTACGGGAAGTGGTATTAAGGGGGAGAAAATGTCTTCGTTTGGGGAGAAGAGTGGTATGTGGGGGAGAAAACATCTCATATGTGGAGAGAAGTAGTGCCCGGGGGAGAAAAAAGTCTAATTTTGGGGTGAAAATGGGTCTTTGGGGGGGGGACAATGTCTAACGTAGGGGAGAAAAGTGGTATTTTGCGGCGAAGATGTCCTATTTCTTGGGAGAGAAGTGGTATTCTGGGGGAGAAGAAGTGGTCTGTTGTAAAGGAAAGAGGTATGCTGGGGAGCAAATGTCACATTCTGGGGAGTGAGGTGGTATTTTCTGGGAGAACAGTGGCATTTCCTTGGAGAAAACGTCACGTTGGGGGAGAGAAGTGGTATTTTGTGGAGACGATGTCAAATTTTGGGGAGAGAGTTGTTGTTGTGAGAAGGGAATGTCATATCTCGGAAAGAGAAGTGCTCTTTTTGGGGAGCAAGTAGAATATTTGGGAGAGAAAGCTGCAAGTTTGCGGGAGAAATGTCGTATTTTGCGGAGACAAGGGGCCTGGGGGGAGGAGATAGCGTATGCCTGGAGCACAGAGGTATGTGGGGGAGAACATGTCGTCTTTCGGGGAGAGAAGTGGCATGTGGGGGCAGAACCGTCAAAGTGCCTAGAGACGAGGTGGCATTTTGGGGTGGAAATGCCTTTTGGACTTGAAACCTGCCAGCCTCCTTCTGCATTTCGGACTAGCCAAGTCCGTTCCTACTGGGTTTTCTGGGCAGAGAACCTCTCCCTCATCCATTTCTGCCAAAATACAAGGCCCATCGACCTTTCGGCCCGTGATGTTTTCTCCCCCACATACCATTTTCTCCCCAAAACGTGACGTTGCCCCCACAAAACAGCAGCTTTCTTTCTCCCCAAAATAGGAGAGTTGCTCCCCAGAATACCACTTTTCTCCCAGAACCAAAACATTTTCTCCACAAAACACCACATTTCTCACAAAAACAGGGAAACTTTCGCTCCACAAATACCACGTTTTCTCCTAGAAATAAGGCATTCTTATCCCAAATACCAAGTTTCTCCCAGAAATAGGACAGTTTCTCTGAAGGAATACTACTGTTCTCCCCAGACTATGACATTCTCTCCCCCACAGTGCCACCGTTCAACCGAAAATATGACGCTTTCTCCAACAAAAGCCCGCTTTTCTCCCAGCAAAATAGGTGACATTCTGTCCCCGTCCCCCCCCCCAAATCCCACTTCTCTTGCCAAAAGACAACATTCCACCCAAAATGCTGCTCTTCGCTTCAGAATAGGACATTTTCTCCCCCCGAGTACCATTTTCTGCCCCAAATACAACATTTCCTCCCACACCGTACGACCTTTCTCCAAAAACGGTAACATTTTAGAAGAAGAAAGAGAGCATTTTGCGAGGGGAAAACCTCCAATGTTCTGGTGATAAGGTGGTATCTGGTGGAGAAAACATCCTACCTTTTGGCGGGAAGTGGTATTTTGGCGACGAAAAGACGTATCTTTGGGAGAAAAGTGATACGTGGGGGAGGAAATGCCCTACCTTTGGAGAGAATCGTAGAACCATATCATGGAATGATAGAATGGCCTGGGTTGAAAAGGACCACCATGATCGTGGAGTTTCAAGCCCCCTGCCACGTGCAGGGTCGCCAACCACTGGAGCGGGCTGCCCAGAGCCACATCCAGCCTGGGCTTGAATGCCTCCAGGGATGGGGCATCCACAACCTCCTCGGGCAAGCTGTTCCAGTGCATCCCCAGCCTCTGTGTGCAAAACTTCTTCCTACTACCTAACCTAGACGCCCCCTGTCTCAGCTGAAAACCGTTCCCCCCACCTTGTCCTATCACTATCCACCCTGGGAAGCAAGCCTTCCCCGTCCTGCTGGTACGCTCCCTTCAGGTACGGGAAGTGGTATTAAGGGGGAGAAAATGTCTTCGTTTGGGGAGAAGAGTGGTATGTGGGGGAGAAAACATCTCATATGTGGAGAGAAGTAGTGCCCGGGGGAGAAAAAAGTCTAATTTTGGGGTGAAAATGGGTCTTTGGGGGGGGGACAATGTCTAACGTAGGGGAGAAAAGTGGTATTTTGCGGCGAAGATGTCCTATTTCTTGGGAGAGAAGTGGTATTCTGGGGGAGAAGAAGTGGTCTGTTGTAAAGGAAAGAGGTATGCTGGGGAGCAAATGTCACATTCTGGGGAGTGAGGTGGTATTTTCTGGGAGAACAGTGGCATTTCCTTGGAGGAAAACGTCACGTTTGGGGGAGAGAAGTGGTATTTTGTGGGAGACGATGTCAAATTTTGGGGAGAGAGTTGTTGTTGTGAGAAGGGAATGTCATATCTCGGAAAGAGAAGTGCTCTTTTTGGGGAGCAAGTAGAATATTTGGGAGAGAAAGCTGCAAGTTTGCGGGAGAAATGTCGTATTTTGCGGAGACAAGGGGCCTGGGGGGAGGAGATAGCGTATGCCTGGAGCACAGAGGTATGTGGGGGAGAACATGTCGTCTTTCGGGGAGAGAAGTGGCATGTGGGGGCAGAACCGTCAAAGTGCCTAGAGACGAGGTGGCATTTTGGGGTGGAAATGCCTTTTGGACTTGAAACCTGCCAGCCTCCTTCTGCATTTCGGACTAGCCAAGTCCGTTCCTACTGGGTTTTCTGGGCAGAGAACCTCTCCCTCATCCATTTCTGCCAAAATACAAGGCCCATCGACCTTTCGGCCCGTGATGTTTTCTCCCCACATACCATTTTCTCCCCAAAACGTGACGTTGCCCCCACAAAACAGCAGCTTTCTTTCTCCCCAAAATAGGAGAGTTGCTCCCCAGAATACCACTTTTCTCCCAGAACCAAACATTTTCTCCACAAAACACCACATTTCTCACAAAAACAGGGAAATTTCGCTCCACAAATACCACGTTTTCTCCTAGAAATAAGGCATTCTTATCCCCAAATACCAAGTTTCTCCCAGAAATAGGACAGTTTCTCTGAAGGAATACTACTGTTCTCCCCAGACTATGACATTCTCTCCCCCACAGTGCCACCGTTCAACCGAAAATATGACGCTTTCTCCAACAAAAGCCCGCTTTTCTCCCAGCAAAATAGGTGACATTCTGTCCCCGTCCCCCCCCCCAAATCCCACTTCTCTTGCCAAAAGACAACATTCCACCCAAATGCTGCTCTTCGCTTCAGAATAGGACATTTTCTCCCCCGAGTACCATTTTCTGCCCCAAATACAACATTTCCTCCCACACCGTACGACCTTTCTCCAAAAACGGTAACATTTTAGAAGAAGAAAGAGAGCATTTTGCGAGGGGAAAACCTCCAATGTTCTGGTGATAAGGTGGTATCTGGTGGAGAAAACATCCTACCTTTTGGCGGGAAGTGGTATTTTGGCGACGAAAAGACGTATCTTTGGGAGAAAAGTGATACGTGGGGGAGGAAATGCCCTACCTTTGGAGAGAATCGTAGAACCATATCATGGAATGATAGAATGGCCTGGGTTGAAAAGGACCACCATGATCGTGGAGTTTCAAGCCCCCTGCCACGTGCAGGGTCGCCAACCACTGGAGCGGGCTGCCCAGAGCCACATCCAGCCTGGGCTTGAATGCCTCCAGGGATGGGGCATCCACAACCTCCTCGGGCAAGCTGTTCCAGTGCATCCCCAGCCTCTGTGTGCAAAACTTCTTCCTACTACCTAACCTAGACGCCCCCTGTCTCAGCTTGAAAACCGTTCCCCCCACCTTGTCCTATCACTATCCACCCTGGGAAGCAAGCCTTCCCCGTCCTGCTGGTACGCTCCCTTCAGGTACGGGAAGTGGTATTAAGGGGGAGAAAATGTCTTCGTTTGGGGAGAAGAGTGGTATGTGGGGGAGAAAACATCTCATATGTGGAGAGAAGTAGTGCCCGGGGGAGAAAAAAAGTCTAATTTTGGGGTGAAAATGGGTCTTTGGGGGGGGGACAATGTCTAACGTAGGGGAGAAAAGTGGTATTTTTGCGGCGAAGATGTCCTATTTCTTGGGAGAGAAGTGGTATTCTGGGGAGAAGAAGTGGTCTGTTGTAAGGAAAGAGGTATGCTGGGGAGCAAATGTCACATTCTGGGGAGTGAGGTGGTATTTTCTGGGAGAACAGTGGCATTTCCTTGGAGAAAACGTCACGTTTGGGGGAGAGAAGTGGTAATTTTGTGGGAGACGATGTCAAATTTTGGGAGAGAGTTGTTGTTGTGAGAAAGGGAATGTCATATCTCGAAAGAGAAGTGCTCTTTTTGGGGAGCAAGTAGAATATTTGGGAGAGAAAGCTGCAAGTTTGCGGGAGAAAATGTCGTATTTTGCGGAGACAAGGGGCCTGGGGGGAGGAGATAGCGTATGCCTGGAGCACAGAGGTATGTGGGGGAGAACATGTCGTCTTTCGGGGAGAGAAGTGGCATGTGGGGGCAGAACCGTCAAAGTGCCTAGAGACGAGGTGGCATTTTGGGGTGGAAATGCCTTTTGGACTTGAAACCTGCCAGCCTCCTTCTGCATTTCGGACTAGCCAAGTCCGTTCCTACTGGGTTTTCTGGGCAGAGAACCTCTCCCTCATCCATTTCTGCCAAAATACAAGGCCCATCGACCTTTCGGCCCGTGATGTTTTCTCCCCCACATACCATTTTCATCCCCAAAACGTGACGTTGCCCCCACAAAACAGCAGCTTTCTTTCTCCCCAAAATAGGAGAGTTGCTCCCCAGAATACCACTTTTCTCCCAGAACCAAAACATTTTCTCCACAAAACACCACATTTCTCACAAAAACAGGGAAACTTCGCTCCACAAATACCACGTTTTCTCTAAGAAATAAGGCATTCTTATCCCCAAATACCAAGTTTCTCCCAGAAATAGGACAGTTTCTCTGAAGGAATACTACTGTTCTCCCCAGACTATGACATTCTCTCCCCCACAGTGCCACCGTTCAACCGAAAATATGACGCTTTCTCCAACAAAAGCCCGCTTTTCTCCCAGCAAAATAGGTGACATTCTGTCCCCGTCCCCCCCCCAAATCCCACTTCTCTTGCCAAAAGACAACATTCCACCCAAAATGCTGCTCTTCGCTTCAG
Organism: Gallus gallus; assembly: GCF_016699485.2. Taxonomy (NCBI): domain Eukaryota; kingdom Metazoa; phylum Chordata; class Aves; order Galliformes; family Phasianidae; genus Gallus; species Gallus gallus. Next base: position 7,375,336 of record NC_052538.1, on the reverse strand, counting down.
AATAGGACATTTCTCCCCCGAGTACCATTTTCTGCCCCAAATACAACATTTCCTCCCACACCGTACGACCTTTCTCCAAAAACGGTAACATTTTAGAAGAAGAAAGAGAGCATTTTGCGAGGGGAAAACCTCCAATGTTCTGGTGATAAGGTGGTATCTGGTGGAGAAAACATCCTACCTTTTGGCGGGAAGTGGTATTTTGGCGACGAAAAGACGTATCTTTGGGAGAAAAGTGATACGTGGGGGAGGAAATGCCCTACCTTTGGAGAGAATCGTAGAACCATATCATGGAATGATAGAATGGCCTGGGTTGAAAAGGACCACCATGATCGTGGAGTTTCAAGCCCCCTGCCACGTGCAGGGTCGCCAACCACTGGAGCGGGCTGCCCAGAGCCACATCCAGCCTGGGCTTGAATGCCTCCAGGGATGGGGCATCCACAACCTCCTCGGGCAAGCTGTTCCAGTGCATCCCCAGCCTCTGTGTGCAAAACTTCTTCCTACTACCTAACCTAGACGCCCCCTGTCTCAGCTGAAAACCGTTCCCCCCACCTTGTCCTATCACTATCCACCCTGGAAGCAAGCCTTCCCCGTCCTGCTGGTACGCTCCCTTCAGGTACGGGAAGTGGTATTAAGGGGAGAAAATGTCTTCGTTTGGGGAGAAGAGTGGTATGTGGGGGAGAAAACATCTCATATGTGGAGAGAAGTATTGCCCGGGGGGAGAAAAAAAGTCTAATTTTGGGTGAAAATGGGTCTTTGGGGGGGGGACAATGTCTAACGTAGGGGAGAAAAAGTGGTATTTTGCGGCGAAGATGTCCTATTTCTTGGGAGAGAAGTGGTATTCTGGGGGAGAAGAAGTGGTCTGTTGTAAAGGAAAGAGGTATGCTGGGGAGCAAATGTCACATTCTGGGGAGTGAGGTGGTATTTTCTGGGAGAACAGTGGCATTTCCTTGGAGAAAACGTCACGTTTGGGGGAGAGAAAGTGGTATTTTGTGGGAGACGATGTCAAATTTTGGGGAGAGAGTTGTTGTTGTGAGAAGGGAATGTCATATCTCGGAAAGAGAAGTGCTCTTTTTGGGGAGCAAGTAGAATATTTGGGAGAGAAAGCTGCAAGTTTGCGGGAGAAATGTCGTATTTTGCGGAGACAAGGGGCCTGGGGGGAGGAGATAGCGTATGCCTGGCAGCACAGAGGTATGTGGGGGAGAACATGTCGTCTTTCGGGGAGAGAAGTGGCATGTGGGGGCAGAACCGTCAAAGTGCCTAGAGACGAGGTGGCATTTTGGGGTGGAAATGCCTTTTGGACTTGAAACCTGCCAGCCTCCTTCTGCATTTCGGACTAGCCAAGTCCGTTCCTACTGGGTTTTCTGGGCAGAGAACCTCTCCCTCATCCATTTCTGCCAAAATACAAGGCCCATCGACCTTTCGGCCCGTGATGTTTTCTCCCCCACATACCATTTTCTCCCCAAAACGTGACGTTGCCCCCACAAAACAGCAGCTTTCTTTCTCCCCAAAATAGGAGAGTTGCTCCCCAGAATACCACTTTTCTCCCAGAACCAAAACATTTTCTCCACAAAACACCACATTTCTCACAAAAACAGGGAAACTTTCGCTCCACAAATACCACGTTTTCTCCTAGAAATAAGGCATTCTTATCCCCAAATACAAGTTTCTCCCCAGAAATAGGACAGTTTCTCTGAAGGAATACTACTGTTCTCCCCAGACTATGACATTCTCTCCCCCACAGTGCCACCGTTCAACCGAAAATATGACGCTTTCTCCAACAAAAGCCCGCTTTTCTCCCAGCAAAATAGGTGACATTCTGTCCCCGTCCCCCCCCAAATCCCACTTCTCTTGCCAAAAGACAACATTCCACCCAAAAATGCTGCTCTTCGCTTCAGAATAGGACATTTTCTCCCCCGAGTACCATTTTCTGCCCCAAATACAACATTTCCTCCCACACCGTACGACCTTTCTCCAAAAACGGTAACATTTTAGAAGAAGAAAAGAGAGCATTTTGCGAGGGGAAAACCTCCAATGTTCTGGTGATAAGGTGGTATCTGGTGGAGAAAACATCCTACCTTTTGGCGGGAAGTGGTATTTTGGGCGACGAAAAGACGTATCTTTGGGAGAAAAGTGATACGTGGGGGAGGAAATGCCCTACCTTTGGAGAGAATCGTAGAACCATATCATGGAATGATAGAATGGCCTGGGTTGAAAAGGACCACCATGATCGTGGAGTTTCAAGCCCCCTGCCACGTGCAGGGTCGCCAACCACTGGAGCGGGCTGCCCAGAGCCACATCCAGCCTGGGCTTGAATGCCTCCAGGGATGGGGCATCCACAACCTCCTCGGGCAAGCTGTTCCAGTGCATCCCCAGCCATCTGTGTGCAAAACTTCTTCCTACTACCTAACCTAGACGCCCCCTGTCTCAGCTGAAAACCGTTCCCCCCACCTTGTCCTATCACTATCCACCCTGGGAAGCAAGCCTTCCCCGTCCTGCTGGTACGCTCCCTTCAGGTACGGGAAGTGGTATTAAGGGGGAGAAAATGTCTTCGTTTGGGGAGAAGAGTGGTATGTGGGGGAGAAAAACATCTCATATGTGGAGAGAAGTAGTGCCCGGGGGAGAAAAAAGTCTAATTTTGGGGTGAAAATGGGTCTTTGGGGGGGGGACAATGTCTAACGTAGGGGAGAAAAGTGGTATTTTGCGGCGAAGATGTCCTATTTCTTGGGAGAGAAGTGGTATTCTGGGGGGAGAAGAAGTGGTCTGTTGTAAAGGAAAGAGGTATGCTGGGGAGCAAATGTCACATTCTGGGGAGTGAGGTGGTATTTTCTGGGAGAACCAGTGGCATTTCCTTGGAGAAAACGTCACGTTTGGGGGAGAGAAGTGGTATTTTGTGGGAGACGATGTCAAATTTTGGGGAGAGAGTTGTTGTTGTGAGAAGGGAATGTCATATCTCGGAAAGAGAAGTGCTCTTTTTGGGGAGCAAGTAGAATATTTGGGAGAGAAAGCTGCAAGTTGCGGGAGAAAATGTCGTATTTTGCGGAGACAAGGGGCCTGGGGGGAGGAGATAGCGTATGCCTGGCAGCACAGAGGTATGTGGGGGAGAACATGTCGTCTTTCGGGGAGAGAAGTGGCATGTGGGGGGCAGAACCGTCAAAGTGCCTAGAGACGAGGTGGCATTTTGGGGTGGAAATGCCTTTTGGACTTGAAACCTGCAGCCTCCTTCTGCATTTCGGACTAGCCAAGTCCGTTCCTACTGGTTTTCTGGCAGAGAACCTCTCCCTCATCCATTTCTGCCAAAATACAAGGCCCATCGACCTTTCGGCCCGTGATGTTTTCTCCCCCACATACCATTTTCTCCCCAAAACGTGACGTTGCCCCCACAAAACAGCAGCTTTCTTTCTCCCCAAAATAGGAGAGTTGCTCCCCAGAATACCACTTTTCTCCCAGAACCAAAACATTTTCTCCACAAAACACCACATTTCTCACAAAAACAGGGAAATTTCGCTCCACAAATACCACGTTTTCTCCTAGAAATAAGGCATTCTTATCCCCAAATACCAAGTTTCTCCCAGAAATAGGACAGTTTCTCTGAAGGAATACTACTGTTCTCCCCAGACTATGACATTCTCTCCCCACAGTGCCACCGTTCAACCGAAAATATGACGCTTTCTCCAACAAAAGCCCGCTTTTCTCCCAGCAAAATAGGTGACATTCTGTCCCCGTCCCCCCCCAAATCCCACTTCTCTTGCCAAAAGACAACATTCCACCCAAAATGCTGCTCTTCGCTTCAGAATAGGACATTTTCTCCCCCGAGTACCATTTTCTGCCCCAAATACAACATTTCCTCCCACACCGTACGACCTTTCTCCAAAAACGGTAACATTTTAGAAGAAGAAAGAGAGCATTTTGCGAGGGGAAAACCTCCAATGTTCTGGTGATAAGGTGGTATCTGGTGGAGAAAACATCCTACCTTTTGGCGGGAAGTGGTATTTTGGCGACGAAAAGACGTATCTTTGGGAGAAAAGTGATACGTGGGGGAGGAAATGCCCTACCTTTGGAGAGAATCGTAGAACCATATCATGGAATGATAGAATGGCCTGGGTTGAAAAGGACCACCATGATCGTGGAGTTTCAAGCCCCCTGCCACGTGCAGGGTCGCCAACCACTGGAGCGGGCTGCCCAGAGCCACATCCAGCCTGGGCTTGAATGCCTCCAGGGATGGGGCATCCACAACCTCCTCGGGCAAGCTGTTCCAGTGCATCCCCAGCCTCTGTGTGCAAAACTTCTTCCTACTACCTAACCTAGACGCCCCTGTCTCAGCTGAAAACAGTTCCCCCCACCTTGTCCTATCACTATCCACCCTGGGAAGCAAGCCTTCCCCGTCCTGCTGGTACGCTCCCTTCAGGTACGGGAAGTGGTATTAAGGGGGAGAAAATGTCTTCGTTTGGGGAGAAGAGTGGTATGTGGGGGAGAAACATCTCATATGTGGAGAGAAGTAGTGCCCGGGGGAGAAAAAAGTCTAATTTTGGGGTGAAAATGGGTCTTTGGGGGGGGACAATGTCTAACGTAGGGGAGAAAAAGTGTATTTTGCGGCGAAGATGTTCCTATTTCTTGGGAGAGAAGTGGTATTCTGGGGGAGAAGAAGTGGTCTGTTGTAAAGGAAAGAGGTATGCTGGGGAGCAAATGTCACATTCTGGGGAGTGAGGTGGTATTTTCTGGGAGAACAGTGGCATTTCCTTGGAGAAAACGTCACGTTTGGGGGAGAGAAGTGGTATTTTGTGGGAGACGATGTCAAAATTTTGGGGAGAGAGTTGTTGTTGTTGAGAAGGGAATGTCATATCTCGGAAAGAGAAGTGCTCTTTTTGGGGAGCAAGTAGGAATATTTGGGAGAGAAAGCTGCAAGTTTGCGGGAGAAATGTCGTATTTTGCGGAGACAAGGGGCCTGGGGGGAGGAGATAGCGTATGCCTGGAGCACAGAGGTATGTGGGGGAGAACATGTCGTCTTTCGGGGAGAGAAGTGGGCATGTGGGGGCAGAACCGTCAACGTGCCTAGAGACGAGGTGGCATTTTGGGGTGGAAATGCCTTTTGGACTTGAAACCTGCGCAGCCTCCTTCTGCATTTCGGACTAGCCAAGTCCGTTCCTACTGGGTTGTTCTGGGCAGAGAAGCCTCTCCCTCATCCATTTCTGCCAAAATACAAGGCCCATCGACCTTTCGGCCCGCTGATGTTTTCTCCCCCACATACCATTTTCTCCCCAAAACGTGACGTTGCCCCCACAAAACAGCAGCTTTCTTTCTCCCCAAAATAGGAGAGTTGCTCCCCAGAATACCACTTTTCTCCCAGAACCAAAACATTCTTCTCCACAAAACACCACATTTCTCACAAAAACAGGGAAACTTTCGCTCCACAAATACCACGTTTTCTCCTAGAAATAAGGCATTCTTATCCCCAAATACCAAGTTTCTCCCAGAAATAGGACAGTTTCTCTGAAGGAATACTACTGTTCTCCCCAGACTATGACATTCTCTCCCCCACAGTGCCACCGTTCAACCGAAAATATGACGCTTTCTCCAACAAAAGCCCGCTTTTCTCCCAGCAAAATAGGTGACATTCTGTCCCCGTCCCCCCCCCAAATCCCACTTCTCTTGCCAAAAGACAACATTCCACCCAAAATGCTGCTCTTCGCTTCAGAATAGGACATTTTCTCCCCCGAGTAACCATTTTTCTGCCCAAATTAACAACATTTCCTCCCACACCGTACGACCTTTCTCCAAAAACGGTAACATTTTAGGAAGAAGAAAGAGAGCATTTTGGCGAGGGGAAAACCTCCAATGTTCTGGTGATACGGTGGTATCTGGTGGAGAAAACATCCTACTTTTGGCGGGAAGTGGTATTTTGGCGACGAAAAGACGTATCTTTGGGAGAAAAGTGATACGTGGGGGAGGAAATGCCCTACCTTTGGAGAGAATCGTAGAACCATATCATGGAATGATAGAATGGCCTGGGTTGAAAAGGACCACCATGATCGTGGAGTTTCAAGCCCCCTGCCACGTGCAGGGTCGCCAACCACTGGAAGCGGGCTGCCCAGAGCCACATCCAGCCTGGGCTTGAATGCCTCCAGGGATGGGGCATCCACAACCTCCTCGGGGCAAGCTGTTCCAGTGCATCCCCAGCCTCTGTGTGCAAAACTTCTTCCTACTACCTAACCTAGACGCCCCCTGTCTCAGCTGAAAAACCGTTCCCCCCACCTTGTCCTATCACTATCCACCCTGGGAAGCAAGCCTTCCCGTCCTGCTGGTACCTCCCTTCAGGTACGGGAAGTGGTATTAAGGGGGAGAAAATGTCTTCGTTTGGGGAGAAGAGTGGTATGTGGGGGAGAAAACATCTCATATGTGGAGAGAAGTAGTGCCCGGGGGAGAAAAAAGTCTAATTTTGGGGTGAAAATGGGTCTTTGGGGGGGGGACAATGTCTAACGTAGGGAGAAAAGTGGTATTTTGCGGCGAAGGATGTCCTATTTCTTGGGAGAGAAGTGGTATTCTGGGGAGAAGAAGTGGTCTGTTGTAAAGGAAAGAGGTATGCTGGGGAGCAAATGTCACATTCTGGGGAGTGAGGTGGTATTTTCTGGGAGAACAGTGGCATTTCCTTGGAGAAAAACGTCACGTTTGGGGGAGAGAAGTGGTATTTTGTGGGGAGACGATGTCAAATTTTGGGGAGAGAGTTGTTGTTGTGAGAAGGGAATGTCATATCTCGGAAAGAGAAGTGCTCTTTTTGGGGAGCAAGTAGAATATTTGGGAGAGAAGCTGCAAGTTTGCGGGAGAAATGTCGTATTTTGCGGAGACAAGGGGCCTGGGGGGAGGAGATAGCGTATGCCTGGAGCACAGAGGTATGTGGGGGAGAACATGTCGGTCTTTCGGGGAGAGAAGTGGCATGTGGGGGCAGAACCGTCAAAGTGCCTAGAGACGAGGTGGCATTTTGGGGTGGAAATGCCTTTGGACTTGAAACCTGCCAGCCTCCTTCTGCATTTCGGACTAGCCAAGTCCGTTCCTACTGGGTTTCTGGGCAGAGACCTCTCCCTCAGTCCATTTCTTCGCCAAATACAAGGCCATCGACCTTTCGGCCCGTGATGTTTTCTCCCCCACATAACCATTTTCTCCCCAAAAACGGGACGTTGCCCCCACAAAACAGCAAGCTTTCCTTTCCTCCCCAAAATAGGAGAGTTTGCTCCCCAGAATACCACTTTTCTCCCAGAACAAAACATTTTTCTCCACAAAACACCACATTCTCACAAAAACAGGGAAACTTCGCTCCACAAATACCACGTTTTCTCCTAGAAATAAGGCATTCTTATCCCAAATACCAAGTTTCTCCCAGAAATAGGACAGTTTCTCTGAAGGAATACTTACTGTTCTCCCCGACTATACATTCTCTCCCCCACAGTGCCAACCGTTCACCGAAAATATGACGCTTTCTCCAACAAAAAGCCCGCTTTTCTCCCAGCAAAATAGGTGACATTCTGTCCCCGTCCCCCCCCCAAATCCCACTTCTCTTGCCAAAAGACAACATTCCACCCAAATGCTGCTCTTCGCTTCAGAATAGGACATTTTCTCCCCCGAGTACCATTTTCTGCCCAAATACAACATTTCCTCCCACACCGTACGACCTTTCTCCAAAAAACGGTAACATTTTAGAAGAAGAAAGAGAGCATTTTGCGAGGGGAAAACCTCCAATGTTCTGGTGATAAGGTGGTATCTGGTGGAGAAAACAATCCTACCCTTTGGCGGAAGTGGTATTTTGGCGACGAAAAGACGTATCTTTGGGAGAAAAGTGATACGTGGGGGAGGAAATGCCCTAACCTTTGGAGAGAATCGTAGAACCATATCATGGAATGATAGAATGGCCTGGTTGAAAAGGACCACCATGATCGTGGAGTTTCAAGCCCACCTGCCACGTGGCAGGTCGCCAACCACTGGAGCGGGCTGCCCAGAGCCACATCCCAGCATGGGCTTGAATGCCTCCAGGGATGGGCATCCACAACCTCCTCGGGCAAGCTGTTCCAGTGCATCCCCAGCCTCTGTGTGCAAAAACTTCTTCCTACTACCTAACCTAGGACGCCCCCTGTCTCAGCTGAAAACCGTTCCCCCCACCTTGTCCTATCACTATCCACCCTGGGAAGCAAGCCTTCCCCGTCCTGCTGGTACGCTCCCTTCAGGTACGGGAAGTGGTATTAAAGGGGGAGAAAATGTCTTCGTTTGGGGAGAAGAGTGGTATGTGGGGGAGAAAACATCTCATATGTGGAGAGAAGTAGTGCCCGGGGAGAAAAAAGTCTAATTTGGGGTGAAAATGGGTCTTTGGGGGGGGGGACAATGTCTAACGTAGGGGAGAAAAGTGGTATTTTGCGGCGAAGATGTCCTATTTCTTGGGAGAGAATTGGGTATTCTGGGGGAGAAGAAGTGGTCTGTTGTAAAGGAAAGAGGTATGCTGGGGAGCAAATGTCACATTCTGGGGAGTGAGGTGGTATTTTCTGGGAGAACAGTGGCATTTCCTGGAGAAAACGTCACGTTTGGGGGAGAGAAGTGGTATTTTGTGGGAGACGATGTCAAATTTTGGGGAGAGAGTTGTTGTTGTGAGAAGGGAATGTCATATCTCGGAAGAGAAAGTGCTCTTTTTGGGGAGCAAGTAGAATACTTTGGGAGAGAAAGCTGCAAGTTTGCGGGAGAAATGTCGTATTTTGCGGAGACAAGGGGCCTGGGGGGAGGAGATAGCGTATGCCTGAGCACAGAGGTATGTGGGGGAGAACATGTCGTCTTTCGGGGAGAGAAGTGGCATGTGGGGCAGAACCGTCAAAGTGCCTAGAGACGAGAGTGGCATTTTGGGTGGAAATGCCTTTGGACTTGAAACCTGCCAGCCTCCTTCTGCATTTCGGAACTAGCCAAGTCCGTTCCTACTGGGTTTTCTGGGCAGAGAACCTCTCCTCATCCATGTTCTGCCAAAATACAAGGCCATCGACCTTTCGGCCCGTGATGTTTTCTCCCCCACATACCATTTTCTCCCCAAAACGTGACGTTGCCCCCACAAAACAGCAGCTTTCTTTCTCCCCAAAATAGGGAGAGTTGCCTCCCCCAGAATACCACTTTTCTCCCAGAACCAAAACATTTTCTCCACAAAACACCACATTTCTCACAAAAACAGGGAAACTTCGCTCCACAAATACCACGTTTTTCTCCTAGAAATAAGGCATTCTTATCCCCAAATACCAAGTTTCTCCCAGAAATAGGACAGTTTCTCTGAAGGAATACTACTGTTCTCCCCAGACTATGACATTCTCTCCCCCACAGTGCCACCGTTCAACCGAAAATATGACGCTTTCTCCAACAAAAGCCCGCTTTTCTCCCAGCAAAATAGGTGACATTCTGTCCCCGTCCCCCCCCCAAATCCCACTTCTCTTGCCAAAAGACAACATTCCACCCAAAATGCTGCTCTTCGCTTCAGAATAGGACATTTCTTCCTCCCCCGAGTACCATTTTCTGCCCCAAATACAACATGTCCTCCCACACCGTACGACCTTTCTCCAAAAAACGGGTAAAATTTTAGAAGAGAAAGAGAGCATTTTGCGAGGGGAAAACCTCCAATGTTCTGGTGATAAGGTGGTATCCTGGTGGAGAAAACATCCTACCTTTTGGCGGGAAGTGGTATTTTGGCGACGAAAAGACGTATCTTTGGGAGAAAAGTGATACGTGGGGGAGGAAATGCCCTACCTTTGGAGAGAATCGTAGAACCATATCATGGAATGATAGAATGGCCTGGGTTGAAAAGGACCACCATGATCGTGGAGTTTCAAGCCCCCTGCCACGTGCAGGGTCGCCAACCACTGGAGCGGGCTGCCCAGAGCCACATCCAGCCTGGGCTTGAATGCCTCCAGGGATGGGGCATCCACAACCTCCTCGGGCAAGCTGTTCCAGTGCATCCCCAGCCTCTGTGTGCAAAACTTCTTCCTACTACCTAACCTAGACGCCCCCTGTCTCAGCTGAAAACCGTTCCCCCCACCTTGTCCTATCACTATCCACCCTGGGAAGCAAGCCTCCCCGTCCTGCTGGTACGCTCCCTTCAGGTACGGGAAGTGGTATTAAGGGGGGAAAATGTCTTCGTTTGGGAGGAAGAGTGGTATGTGGGGGAGAAAACATCTCATATGTGGAGAGAAGTAGTGCCCGGGGGAGAAAAAAGTCTAATTTTGGGGTGAAAATGGGTCTTTGGGGGGGGGACAATGTCTAACGTAGGGGAGAAAAGTGGTATTTTGCGGCGAAGATGTCCTATTTCTTGGGAGAGAAGTGGTATTCTGGGGGAGAAGAAGTGGTCTGTTGTAAAGGAAAGAGGTATGCTGGGGAGCAATGTCACATTCTGGGGAGTGAGGTGGTATTTTCTGGGAGAAACAGTGGCATTTCCTTGGAGAAAACGTCACGTTGGGGGAGAGAAGTGGTATTTTGTGGGAGACGATGTCAAATTTTGGGAGAGAGTTGTTGTTGTGAGAAGGGAATGTCATATCTCGGAAAGAGAAGTGCTCTTTTTGGGGAGCAAGTAGAATATTTGGGAGAGAAAGCTGGCAAGTTTGCGGGAGAAATGTCGTATTTTGCGGAGACAAGGGGCCTGGGGGGAGGAGATAGCGTATGCCTGGAGCACAGAGGTATGTGGGGGAGAACATGTCGTCTTTCGGGGAGAGAAGTGGCATGTGGGGGCAGAACCGTCAAAGTGCCTAGAGACGAGGTGGCATTTTGGGGTGGAAATGCCTTTTGGACTTGAAACCTGCCAGCCTCCTTCTGCATTTCGGACTAGCCAAGTCCGTTCCTACTGGGTTTTCTGGGCAGAGACCTCTCCCTCATCCATTTCTGCCAAATACAAGGCCCATCGACCGTTCGGCCCGTGATGTTTTCTCCCCCACATACCATTTTCTCCCCAAAACGTGAACGTTGCCCCACAAAACAGCAGCTTTCTTTCTCCCCAAAATAGGAGAGTTGCTCCCCAGAATACCACTTTTCTCCCAGAACCAAAACATTTTCTCCACAAAACACCACATTTCTCACAAAAACAGGGAAACTTCGCTCCACAAATACCGACGTTTTCTCCTAGAAATAAGGCATTCTTATCCCAAATACCAAGTTTCTCCCAGAAATAGGACAGTTTCTCTGAAGGAATACTACTGTTCTCCCCAGACTATGACATTCTCTCCCCCACAGTGCCACCGTTCAACCGAAAATATGACGCTTTCTCCAACAAAAGCCCGCTTTTCTCCCAGCAAATAGGTGACATTCTGTCCCCGTCCCCCCCCCAAATCCCACTTCTCTTGCCAAAAGACAACATTCCACCCAAATGCTGCTCTTCGCTTCAGAATAGGACATTTTCTCCCCCGAGTACCATTTTCTGCCCCAAATACAACATTTCCTCCCACACCGTACGACCTTTCTCCAAAAACGGTAACATTTTAGAAGAAGAAAGAGAGCATTTTGCGAGGGGAAAACCTCCAATGTTCTGGTGATAAGGTGGTATCTGGTGGAGAAAACATCCTACCTTTTGGCGGGAAGTGGTATTTTGGCGACGAAAAGACGTATCTTTGGGAGAAAAGTGATACGTGGGGGAGGAAATGCCCTACCTTTGGAGAGAATCGTAGAACCATATCATGGAATGATAGAATGGCCTGGGTTGAAAAGGACCACCATGATCGTGGAGTTTCAAGCCCCCTGCCACGTGCAGGGTCGCCAACCACTGGAGCGGGCTGCCCAGAGCCACATCCAGCCTGGGCTTGAATGCCTCCAGGGATGGGGCATCCACAACCTCCTCGGGCAAGCTGTTCCAGTGCATCCCCAGCCTCTGTGTGCAAAACTTCTTCCTACTACCTAACCTAGACGCCCCCTGTCTCAGCTGAAAACCGTTCCCCCCACCTTGTCCTATCACTATCCACCCTGGGAAGCAAGCCTTCCCCGTCCTGCTGGTACGCTCCCTTCAGGTACGGGAAGTGGTATTAAGGGGGAGAAAATGTCTTCGTTGGGGAGAAGAGTGGTATGTGGGGGAGAAAACATCTCATATGTGGAGAGAAGTAGTGCCCTGGGGAGAAAAAAGTCCTAATTTTGGGGTGAAAATGGGTCTTTGGGGGGGGGACAATGTCTAACGTAGGGGAGAAAAAGTGGTATTTTGCGGCGAAGATGTCCTATTTCTTGGGAGAGAAGTGGTATTCTGGGGGAGAAGAAGTGGTCTGTTGTAAAGGAAAGAGGTATGCTGGGGAGCAAATGTCACATTCTGGGGAGTGAGGTGGTATTTTCTGGGAGAACAGTGGCATTTCCTTGGAGAAAACGTCACGTTTGGGGGAGAGAAGTGGTATTTTGTGGGAGACGATGTCAAATTTTGGGGAGAGAGTTGTTGTTGTGAGAAGGGAATGTCATATCTCGGAAAGAGAAGTGCTCTTTTTGGGGAGCAAGTAGAATATTTGGGAGAGAAAGCTGCAAGTTTGCGGGAGAAATGTCGTATTTTGCGGAGACAAGGGGCCTGGGGGGAGGAGATAGCGTATGCCTGGAGCACAGAGGTATGTGGGGGAGAACATGTCGTCTTTCGGGGAGAGAAGTGGCATGTGGGGGCAGAACCGTCAAAGTGCCTAGAGACGAGGTGGCATTTGGGGTGGAAATGCCTTTTGGACTTGAAACCTGCCAC